>NC_134360.1:179846035-180168535 GCF_048569485.1 Anomaloglossus baeobatrachus | reverse complement strand
CTATCTCCTAGCAGGGAAACCGACGCACTCAGCATCATCATCAGACACACGGCTCCTTTGCTTCCCCAGGACTCTCCATGTCCTCTCCTCCTGCCTCCTGTTCCTGTGGCCTCTGCGCCCCATGCAGGTCACCCAGGAGCCTGCTTGGAGCGCACACACACTCTCCCTCTTAAAGGGCCAGCACACTAATTTTCAGACGTGTCTCTCACTCTATGGCTGAGAAGGTAGGTATTTATGGCATCCTCCCACTAGGGAAGGTGCCTGAGGAACACGGTCAGTTAGTTAGATCCTTACTTTATAGCTAGCTGTTAGGTCTGGTGTCTCCACTGTCCATTACCTGCACCTGTACCTACAAGTAGCGTTGTGTAAGCAGCAGCACAGCGATGCAGTATGTTGCTTTTCACTTTTGCTCTCCTTCGTTCTCTATCTTCAGTCATCTGAATGTGTGTGTGATTATATATATATATATATATATATATATATATATATATATACACTGCAGAAAAAAAATAAAGGGAACACTTAAACAAGACTTTTGTATTTTGGTGTTCCCTTTATTTTTTTTGAGAAGTATATATACAGTATATCACGCACACATTCAGATGGAGAACGAAGGAGGGCAAAAGTGAAAAGCAGCATACTGCATCGCATTCATTGCCAAACCTTTTGGAACCCTGGAATTATTGCAGTTACACATACTTCGTTATGCACACGTTTATTTCCTTTGTGTGTATTGGAACAATATAAAAAATGTCAAAATGAACATATCACACAAAACCCAAAAAATTGATGTGTTGGACAAAATTGTTGGCACTTTTCCAAAATTGTGGATAAGCAACTTTGGTTTCAAGCATGTGATGTTTTTTGGGAGCAATATGAAAATCACACCTGAAACCACATAAAAAGGGGAGAAATGTACTCAATCTTTACATTGTGTGCCACACTAAGCATGGAAAACAGAAACAGGAAAATAGAACTGTCTGAGGACAAGAGAACCAAAACGTTTTAATCTCCCTTGATGTGGATGGCAGAGAAAAAAATTGATAAAAGGTTGCAATGCAGAATAGTCTGGATGGTGGATAAGCAGCCCCAATCGAGTTTCATGAAATTCAAAGCCTGTCCTGCAGGCTCAGGGTGCATCAGTGTTATCACAAACTATTAATCAACTTTTTTTTATTTATTTATTTATTTTTAAAGCTTTTTGGTAAAGAACATCATTCTACAGTTTATCGAAAATACAAGGAGGCCAGAAAAAAAGAACACAGTACCTACAGTCAAATATGGTGGGGGTTCAAAAATGTTTTGGGTTGTTTGTAACTTTGGCTTTGGATTTCTTGACTTTGTGCAAGGCATCATGAAATCTGAAGATTACCAAAGGATTTTAGGTTGCAATCTAGTCCCCAGTGTCAGAATGTTGGGTCTGCATTCCAGGAGAACAATTACCCCAAAAATACTTCAAGAAGACCCCGGAAATTAATGGAAATAAAGCGCTGGAGAGTTCTGCAGTGGCAGCAATGAGTCCAGATCTAAATCTCATTGATTATCTCTGGAGAGATCTTAAAATTGCTGTTGGTAAGACGCCTTTAAACATGACACCTGGAGCAATTTACAAAAGAAGAGTCCAAAATTCCAGGAAAGAGGTTTAAGAAGCTTGTTGATGGTTGCAGGAAGTGATTGATTGCAGTTATTTATTTCGCAGGGTGTGCAACCAAGTATTTAGTTGAGGGTGCCAACAATTTTATCCTGCCTATTTTTGGAGTTTTGTGTAAAATTACTATATGTGCAATCTGTCTTTTTTACTATTTTTGTGTTGTTCCAATACACACAAAGGAAATGATCGTGTCTAACAAAAAATACTTAATTACAATAATTTTCTGGGAGAAATATTACACTTTCTGGAACAATTTGAAGGGTGCCAACATTTTCTGCCATGACTGTATATATTATGTTCATTGTCATTTGTACTGCCAAAAGTGACAATAAGGAATGTTTCGCCAGTGGACCATGACTAATCCTACTTTCGAATGCGCTCTCATCACCATCGCTGTATATTGTTCTGTAGAGACGCGCTATAATACGAGCGTTCTTCTTAACTGTCTTCATGACATTTCTAAACCTAATTTAGGAAAAACAATTTGAAGAAAATCTGTGCGGAAGAATTAAGATGTTGAATGAACGACAAATAACAATGTGTTCCCAGTAAATCCTAGGGCTCTATGGGATGACGAGAGCAGCTTTATGCTTTATTACTTTGCAAATGTAAAAGGTTCAGAAGTCAATCAAGCTTTCCTCAGTAGTAGTCAGTTTGGGAGAAAGGATCAGGCCGTCTATTGTGTCATTTATGCTGCCTCATAATATTTATGAAAGCCACAACAGATAAAGTCCTTGCCATTTATTACTTAGCACAATGGAAAAGTTAATCCTGTGGTGTTTATGTCCTTGTATAAACCACATGACTATGTCTGTAAATCTTTGCTTACCATAGGAATAGACATAAATCTAGAGAAGTAACTGGAAAGTCTGTATCTAAGAAATCAATATGTGCAATCAGCCTAAATAAATTCATTACTGTCAAGTGCTGACAACATATATTGTTGAAAATACCTTGTTTTCCAAAAATAAGACCTCCCCCAAAAATAAGCCCTAACAGGAATTTTCAGCATTTTTGGAGCAAGGCTTAAATATAAGCACTACCCTGAAAAAAAGCCCTAGTCGTGGTTCAATAATAAAGTGCCATGCAGCTAAAAAAAGTTAAAGAATACTGCAGGAGACTTCATTATAGAAAGCAGACACCCCCAAATGAGAGAAGACCCCGCAATCATATTTACCAGACCCTGAATGGGAGGACCTGCACACCCACACACATTAGATCACACACACACATCAGATTGCGCACACAATCAGATCACACACACATCAGATAGCACATACATTAGATCACGCGCACATACTCATACATACACATATACACACACACATCAGATCACACACACACGCACATCAGATCACACACACACGCACATCAGATCACACACACATTTACTTCAGATCACGCACACACCACTCACCACATCCAGCAATACCAATTGCTTCTGGCCGACAGAGAATACTGGGACGCAGTGCAGTGGAATGAATAGAGGACCTGCTGTGTAACGCATCAATGTGTTCCACTGTCAAGTCCTCCATGTGTTCCACTTTACTGCATCCCATCTTCCCCTGCTGGCCAAAAGCAATGCGTATTGCCGGATATGGTGAGTGTGCGATCTGATGTGTGTGTATGTGTGTGTGTGTATCAGTGTGTGTCTGTGCGATCTGATGCGTGTGTGTGTGTGTGTGCGATCTGATGTGTGTGCGATCTGATGTGGGGATGTGTGTGTGTGTGTATGAGTGTGTGCGATCTGATGTGTGTGTGTGTATGTGTGTGTGTGTATGAGTTTGTATATGCGATCTGATGTGTGTGAGTGTGTCGGTCAGAAGCAGGGGAGGACTGCATGGAGCAGACTTGCTGGGAGCACCCACTGAGGATCACAGGAGGACCTGAGAGCTACACAGGTGGGGTCTGGTAAGTATGAGTCACCTGGGAAGGGGGGGTCTGCTTTTTTGGGGGGTAAACTTACCCCCAACCTTGTTTCCCCAAAAATAAGACCTACCTGAAAACAAGCACTAGCGCTTTTTTCGGGTCAAAAAAATGTATGATCGCGTCTAATTTTTAGAAAAACACAGTATATGCAAAAAATCAACCTGTAGATAAACGTTTTTACGTTGCTTTTATTCCTTAAGTTTGTATCAATGCTGTCAAAGCTGTAACTATCATATGTTCTCTGTGTTTTCCAAAAGTGACAGTTATTACAGCCCCTGAGAAATATGTATTCTCTAACGAGGCTCATAGTTGGCAATGGCGTGTTATTTTGGCACATGCTTGACTTTTTTAATGTTGGAATTCGACAAATGCAATTGCAAAAAAAAACTAGGGGGTTTATTTTTAGTAATGGTTGTCAAAGACAGATATATGCAACAGTGTAGGGCATACAGGCACATAAGGGCGGGCATGAAGTAAGGGGGCCAGCCACATATAATCAATAGACCCAGTTTAATCCAGTTAATGTACATATACGAATTATTAATTTTGTACATTTTAAAATTGTGATTTTATTTTTTGATATTTTAATATCATCAGATACATTTTGATTCAGTTTCTTTGACTATTTTTTGAGTATTATTGCAAAAAAAATATATTACAATGGTTTATACCCTAGAAATGACTCATAAAAATAATTTTGATTCCAAATAACAGAGAGTAGTGGAGGAAGGGTCTAATATCCGCGCCAAGGACTCAATGGCTCCAATGAAGAGATTAGTGCTTCTTTTAATATCATGCACAGGTCTACGCGTTTCAGGAGACGCAGCTCCCTTCTTCAGGACAACAGGCAGAAAAACATCAAATCTGTTACAATGGGGACTTGTGTGGTTTTAAAAAGAATACATTGACGTCATGGGACCACCCATCACAGAAAAAAACAAATTGCAGGCGGGATCATGATAATTCTAGAATCCTGTGACGCTATAAAGAACATTGGAAAATAGGATTGTAATCAAACAAATACGTGAAATCCTAATTAAATACATGCAACTGATTATCATAGGAATAACGTGCAGAAAAAAATATATATAAATAAAAAAATATATATATATATATATATATATATATATATATATATATATATATATAGTTAAAATATAAATAAATGATACAAAAATGGTGAAACATTCATGTGATGAGAACCTGAAAAAAAGAGAATTGCAGCACAATGCCATAGAAAGGAGGAGAATTAGACCACAGGACCGCCGCCCCGTGTCATAATCATCCAATATTCTTAGGATGCTTACTGGTAAAACAGATCTCCTATGGTTTTATTGATAGAACCGCTGACACTATCGAGAAATTCCTAGAACGCCGCGGGTGGCAGAGAGCTGTGTGTTAGGCCCGTTTCACACGTCAGTGAAAAACAGTGACGTTTTTCACTGGCGTGTAAAACACGCACATGTCCCTGCGTGTGCCGTGATTCACGGCACACGTGGGTTGTCTAAGTGCAATCCGGGCTCCGTTCTCCGTGGCCCGTGATTGCACTTAGAAAACTACTCACCTGTGCGCGCTCCCACTGTCCATGGTGCTGATCGCTCCCGCGGTGCAGCATCCGGCCGGCGGTGACCCCCACAGCAGCTGCTTCCGGGTCGGCTGTGTCGCGCATAATGAATATGCGTGACAATAATGAGCCGGCTCAGAAGCAGCAGGGAGAACGGGCTGCAGAGGACATCGCTGGACGCCGGGTGAGTTAAAATGTTTTTTATTTTAAAAGCACGTTTTTTTCTGGCACGTGTTTCACGGACCACACCACTGCGTGGTCCGTGGGACATCAGTGATGCCAGAAAAAAATGGACATGTCTCCGTGTGGCAATCACGCACACGCGGGTACGCCGCACGGAGACACGTGCAGTGAAAAATCACTGATGTGTGAGCAGACCCATTCATTATAATGGGTCTGCGTATGTCAGTGATTCTGGTACGTTTAAAAAAAAGCACAAACGTACCAGAATCACTGACGTGTGAAAGGGGCCTTAAACTACTTTCAAAGAAAAAATACGGAACTAGTTCCAGAAGGGTGAACTAATTTCAAAGACGTGGAAACAAAGTAAGTCTGTCTGCACCACCATGATTGAATTGGCTCTGAACAGAAATGTAAAATAAGTTACTATAGAGGTGGGAGAATCCGTGTCTCTAGTTAAAAATAACATTTCAGTAAGGAACGGTCACAAACCAAGCAACATATAAACAGTATGAAGCGGGACTTATAGCCGCAAAAAAGATTTACTCCATGTCATGATCTTTTGTTCTGCTGGCGATAACCTGCACATACCAGAAGAAGTTTCTATTAGGTTATATGATTTAGGAACGTAGTAGGGGACAGGAAGCCGCACATTCAAGCGGTGTCCCAACAGGGTTAATTGAGGTTCAATAAAGTACCAGTGCAAGGTGGGTGCGAAAATTCAATAGTGTAGGAAAAATAATAAATAATATATAATATGTATTTCTCTGCACCTGTGCAGTGATATCTTAAGGAGGAAAAGTGATAAATGAGAAAACCATATATTAATATATATACGAACCAAAAATATGGAATTATAAAAATATGGAATTATAAATATATATCTATATATATCTAAGGGAGGTCACAATATTCCTAAAAACGGGTGTTTAATATTTTAAAACCTGGCATGAAGGGTATAGAATAAAAAAAAACGGGAGGGGGAGGATAAGGGGAAAAAAGGAAAGAATTTTATGGGAACATTAAATGATTAAAATGGGATTGAGAAGCGCATTAATCTATATTTATTAAAAAACTGACAAGTAAGAGGGTAAAAATTAAGTAATTAAAAAAATATATATTATCATAAATTATAAGAAATATATACTCAATATTAAAATTAATAAAATAAATCGGTGACCTCATTGAGGCCCAGAGGTTTAAGTGTATGTAGTCTGTAGATCCAATAAATCTCTTTTGTATTAAGAATATCCATACGATTGGGAATATGAGAAGGAATCTGTTCAATTGGGGTGACCCTTAGTTTAGATTTTTTATTGTGTAACAGAGTGACATGCCTTGATAATCCATGTAAAAGAAAACCTTTTTTGATGTTGTGGCGATGGGAATTTAACCTATTATGTAGTGGTTGTGTCGTTCTACCAACATACTGTTTGATTGTCACACTCACATTCGATCAGGTATATGACAAAGTCAGATTGGCACGTTAAATGGGCTTTGATAAAAAAGGAGTCATCACTCAAAAAAGAACAGAATTGTGTCCTCCTGTGCTGGATGGAGTTACAGCAAAGGCATTCCTCGAGGGTTTGATAGTAGGCTGTGAGATTGAGGCCTCCCTAAGTCTGCTGGGGGCTAACATGTTCTTTAAACTGGACGCCCTCCTGAAGGTGACCCCAGGTTGTGCCAGTAGACAACCCCCTAAAACCGGGTCATTCAGAAGTACCCCCCAGTGTCGGGAGAGAATCTATCTGATGCGTTCACCATCATTGGAGTAAGTGGTGAGGAAATTAGAGGAAAAATCACAGGGTCTGGAACTATTGATGCCCGATGTTTTATGTTTAATCAATTCTGTCTGTGTCAAGGTTTTTGTGGCCTTATATGCTCCTTTTATAAGATTAAGGGGGTATTCCTTCTCGAGGAACCTCTCCCTTAAAATGTCCGCCTGCTGTTTAAAATCAACAATTTTTCCGGATCCTTTTGAATTGGTGTTTTGGTATGTTACTCAGCCATTTGTTATAATGACTACTAGAATAATGAATATATCCATTACTGTCCACCTTCTTGAAGAAAGTTTTGATAAGTATATGTCCATCCATATGCCAGATGGTCAGATCTAAAAAATCAATCTTATCTTTTTGTATATTGGGTGAGAAAGAAAGACCCCAATTATTACTCAACAGGTGTTCCAGAAAAGACTCCACATTATTATCAATGTCATCCCATATAATGAACAAATCATCGATATATCTTTTATAAGTGATGATGTGTTTAAAAGAACAGAATTATATATATACTAGAAGGTGGCCTGATTCTACGCATCGGGTATTCTAGAATTTACGTATTGTGTAGTTAATGTATGATTTTTGTTATAAATATATAGATGTTGTTGTCTGTAGTTGCCAAGTGTTTGTGTAGGGCGCTGTACATGTTCTGGGTGTTGTCTGGGTGTGGCGGGGGGTGAGAGCGGTGTTGTATGTGTGTTGCGTGTGTTGCGTTGTTTGTGGAGTGCTGTGTGTCTGTAGTGTTGTGTGTGTGTGTTGCGCGGTTTGTGTGGGTGTGGTGTGTTTTGGGGGGAGGAATGTTTTGTGCAATGTGTGTGTGTTGCGTGGTATGTGCGTATATTTATGTATGCCGCGGTGTTTGTGTGTTGGGTGTTGTGTGTGTGCAGCGTTGTCTGTGTGTGTGGGTGTCTGTGTAGGACGGTGTTTGTGGTTCCCAGTGTGTGTGTGGTGTGTTGTGTGTGTGTGTGTTGGGGAGAGGTGTGCACCTCCCATCGTGCTCCATCCCCCATGCTGCACACCCCCATCGTGCTCCATCCGCCATGCTGCGCACCCCCTATCGTGCTCCATCCGCCATGCTGCGCACCCCCAAACCTGCTCCATCCGCCATGCTGCGCACTCCCAAACGTGCTCCATCCGCCATGCTGCGCACTCCCAAACGTGCTCCATCCGCCATGCTGCACACTCTCCATTGTGCTCCATCCCCCATGCTGCGCACCCCCTATCGTGCTCCATCCCCCATGCTGCACCAGCATCAGCCTCTCTGTCCCCAGCATCAGCCTCTCTTCTCCCAGCATCAGCCTCTCTCCTCCCAGCATCAGCCTCTCTCCTCCCAGCATCAGCCTCTCTGTCCCCAGCATCAACCTCTCTGTCCCCAGCATCAGCCTCTCTCCTCCCAGCCTCAGCCTCCCCCAGCATCAGCCTCTCTTCTCTCAGCCTCCCCCCTCCCAGCCTCCCTCCTCCCAGCCTCCCCCAGCATCAGCCTTCCCCTCCCAGCCTTCCCCAGCATCAGCCTCCCCCTCCCAGCCTCCCCCAGCATCAGCCTCTCGCCTCCCAGCCTCCCCCAGCATCAGCCTCTCTCCTCCCAGCCTCCCCCAGCATCAGCCTCTCTCCTCCCAGCCTCCTCATGCATCAGCCTCTCTCCTCCCAGCCTCCCCCAGCATCAGCCTCTCTCCTCCCAGCCTCCCCCAGCATCAGCCTCTCTCCTCTCAGCCTCCCCCAGCATCAGCCTACACCCTCCCAGCCTCAGCCTACCCCAGCATCAGCCTACCCCAGCATCAGCCTCTCTCCTCCCAGCCTCCCCCAGCATCAGCCTCCCCCTCCCAGCCTTCCCCAGGATCAGCCTCTCTCCTCCAAGCCTCCCCCAGCACGCCGTGCTCCTCTGCCGACACTCACAGATCCGATCGCATACACTCACACACACACACTCACACATCAGAACACACTCACACACATCCGATCGCATACACTCACACACACACTGAAGATATCGCACATACGCGCTCACACTCACAACATCCGGAGATACCACATGCTTCTGGCCATGTGATCCTCCGGCAGGTCCTGGAAGGTCACTCCACAGTATCGCCGCCGAGAAGCAAGCGATATCCCAGGATGTTGTGAGTGTGTGGATGCGATGTGATGTGTGTGTGAGAGTGAGTGTGATCTGGTGTGTGTGTGTGTGTGTTGTTATGTGTGTGCGTGTGTATGTTCCGCCGCTGCAGGACCTTGATGCGCTGGTAACTATGCTACCATGGTTACCAGCGTATCCCGTCCCCCGCTCGCACGGGAGCCCACACCAGCATACGGCGGCAACCCCAGCAATGCGAGGGTATGTGTCGGCTGGGTTGGCGGCGTACGCTGATGTGGGCTCCCGGGGGTACAGTACTCACCTGGGAGTCGTGGCTCCCTGTCGGTTCGGGGAATGCGTGCGGGGGGCGGGGCCAGAGCGAGCGTGCATTGCGTGAGGGGGGCGGGGCGTGGCCGAGTTGCCAATGCTCCAGGGTGCCGGGGCGAGAGACCAATCCGTGTGGGGGGGGTGGAGCCTGGGCGAGCGGCCGGCCAATCCGTGTGCGGGCGGAGCCTGGGCGAGCGGCCAATCCGTGTGGGGGGCGGGGCCATGGCGAGCCCAGCGGCTAATCAGCTTTGTGTCACCGTAAGGACACAATTTTGGAGCAAGACAGACAGACAGACAGACAGACAGACAGATAGACAGACAGACAGACAGACAGAATAAGGCAATTATATATATAGATAGTAGCTCGAAGGCCCCCATGAACAATTTATTTAATTAGGATTTCACGTGTTTGTTTGATTACAATCCTATTTTCCAATGTTCATTATAACTTCACAGGATTCTAAAATGATCATGATCCCGCCTGCAATTTGTTTTTTTCTGTGATGGGTGGTCCCATGACGTCAATGCATGCTTTTTAAAACCACACAAGTCCCCATTGTAACAGATTTGATGTTTTTCTGCCTGTTGTCCTGAAGAAGGGAGCTTCGTCTCCTGAAACGCGTAGACCTGTGCATGATATTAAAAGAAGCATTAATCTCTTCATTGGAGCCATTGAGTCCTTGGCGCAGATATTAGACCCTTCCTCCACTACTCTCTGTTATCAGCTTTCCTGGGGCTGCTGCCTTGGACCCGGATTCTTACATGCTTATATAGTGGTTGTGACTGGCACAACCATCAGAGGTGAGTGTGACACCCCATTTTTTCCCCCTTCCATTGTTGGGGTAAGACCCTATTGTGCTTTGTTTTTCCACAGTTTCTGATCCTAATTTTGATTCCAGAAATTTTAATTCAGAGCCCAATCTAATCTCTTAGAATTATTCAGTCCCAGGTCACACCAAAAATGATAATTCCTTTTTAGATTTGTCTCTTCTCTTTTCTTGTAAGGATATTATTTTTTGTTCTGTTTATAAGTTACATTTGTGATTGTAATTTTAAAAATTCCAATAAAAATTATTGAAACATAAAGATGTCCCTTCCCAACGTTTGACCTTATAAACTATACATTGCTGCACATGCAGGAATGTATATAAAAATGTTGTTTTTTTGTCTGATTTTATTTTCTCCACTCCATTGTGAAGATACAGAGCGCCAAAATTAAGGATGCCTTATGTTTTAAATTGCTTACCATTCAATTGGGCGTTTCTTTTCTTTCAGCTCTTTGGGGGCGATGCTTTCAGCTCAGTGTCCAATCATTAAAAGGCAGCATCATAGGGAAGAAAAAGTAGACACCCACAGTTCTGACCAAAACAAAATGCCCATAGAGCAGGTCAGAACTGTGCCAGCGTTGTCATCTGTCTCACATGCCTGCACTAACAATGTCATACTGGCACTGCTTTGGCCTGCTCTATGGGCATTTTATTTTGGTCAGAACTTTGGGTGCCATACAGTCGGGTACCTTGATATAGCTGAGATGAACAAGCAGACAGACACCTTGGTGCAGGAGACGTGAGAACGCTGACAGGGTACACAAGAGTCTTTGTTATATCTCAAATTTAGATAATCAGGTAGTACTCTGGTAAATACAGTTGAAATCAAATCACTCTGCTAATCCCCACACTCCTATCCATAGGGTATAACAGGAGCTGTTACTTTATACTTCATTGAGCAAAATACAATTCATCAAGCACCAATATCTCAGGGCCAGAAACATACAAAAGGAGGTATAATACCAAATAATTAAATGTTTCTCCCAAAAAAAAATTCCCACATTACCTTGAGAAAGCCATCAGGCGAAACGCGCGTTGGGTTGCTAAGGTCTCTAGGGGGATTTTTCTCATCTACCATAGGTAAGCTGACGCTATGATTCTTGCATGTACTTTACTGAGTGGGACTTTTTTATGTCTTTTCTACTGCATTATTCAGTGTATTGATTTTTATTTAATTGTATGAATGTATATCTTACCATCATATAAAAATAAACACCAGGCAATAGACAATGATTGAAAAATATCAAAAGGATAAAAATCAAAGTCGAATATCAAGATTTTCTAAGTATGCAATAGCATTATCATTTACAGTATAGAAATCATTCTTGTCACCATGGTAAAATCTCAGGGCGCACTCCTCAACAATGTGCTGGACAGTTTGAAGATCTGCTCCACAGTCCCAGGTAGGAGAGTCAAATTTTCCCCTCTTATATATAAGATCTGCACAGACGCCAGAGTTTGTTCTGATACGATTCAGAGTAAAGGGGGCTTTACACGCTGCGATATCGCTAATGATTTATCGTCTGGGTCACGGTGTTTGTGACGCACATCCGGCGTCGTTAGCAGCATTGCAGCGTGTAACACGTACGAGCGACCTTAAACGATCGCAAAAGAGACAAAAAACGTTGGTTTTGGAGAGGTCGTCCAAACACCAAAAATCGTTGTCTCGTACGTAGCGATGTTGTTCCTCATTCCTGCAGCATCACACATCGCTATGTGTGACACCGTAGGAGCGAGGAACATCTCCTTACCTGCCTCCACCCGGCAATGCGGAAGGAAGGAGGTGGGCGGGATGTTACGTCCCGCTTATCTCCACCCATCCGCTTCTATTGGACGGCTGCCGTGTGACGTCGCTGTGACGCCGCACCACCCGCCCTCTTAGAAAGGAGGCGGATCGCCGGCCAGAGCAACGTCGCAGGGCAGATAAGTCCGTGTGACTAGTATTAGCGATGTTGTGCGCCACGGGCAGCGATTTGCCCGTGATGCACAACCGACGGGGGTGGGTACGCTCGCTAGCGATATCGGTACCGATATCACAGCGTGTAAAGTACCCTTAACCCATGTTTTCCTTAGTAGATTGAAGCCTGGTGGAGGGTTTTGTAAGTTAGGGAACGTTTGGAGCTCGCCGTCTACTACATTGACCCAAAGTTCTCGCCATTTCTCCTTTAAATTGAAGTCTGGTTCATGCAAGGTGATTGCAGTTCGGATCGGTGGGTGTCTTGATTTCAATTGTTGTATTGTAATACCTCTAATATTTGTATTGTATAATATAGTAATTGATATATAATCTAATATAATATATATATATATAGTGTATTGATATATTTAATTGATGTCATATCTCACTCAGTGATTGCTTTATCCAGTCAAATATTTGCCCCATGTTTTAGATGGTTTTTTTCCTCCTAAGATTCCCCTCCCCCACAAGAGGGATTTATGTCTGATACTTCCTCTGATAAAAACCTGATCTATGTTAATGATGTCTATGTTTGCTATAGTTTTGTAATTTTGAATAAAGTATTCATTTTTTAGAGTATGTGTTACTCCAATTCTTTTATGTTTTGAACTTCATTGAGCAAGCAGTTTTTTCAGAGTGGATGGTGAATTCAGTGCAGGATTCAGGGAGGAGGGAAGAAGTGGCTCATACGTGGAGAAAAGCAGAATACTCTGATAAGGTATATTGCAAAATTTCTTACGTTCACTTGTACTATTGCTCTATGCAACGTTTGTTAAAACAACAGTGACCATTTAAATCTTTATTATTTGCCTTTTTCTAATTAAAGGGAATCTGTCACCAGGTTTTTGACACCTATTTTGAAAACAGCATAATGTACAAACAATGTTCCTAAATCCAGCTATGTATCACTGAAAGTGCTGCTTACTGCAGTTTTGATAACATTTTATGTCACTTCAAGTGCTACTTACTGCAGTTTTGATAATATTTCTGTTTTATCAGTTGGAGATTATCACTAGAGGACTAGAAATCAGCTGCCTGGTAGCCCTCCATATTCATGACCTCTATATAACCCCACCCCCATCACTGATTGGCAGCCTATACACAGTGTACACAAAAAGCTGCCAATCAGTGGTGTGGGCGGGATTATTTGGAGCTATGCGTTCAGAGAACTCCTAGATCTGCAGCATATAAAACTGTGATTTTGTCAAAACTGTAGTAAGCAGCCGAGGGAGTGACACATCACTGAAATCAGGATCTCTGACCCTACATCATTGTGCTCTCAGATAGGGGAGCAAAAACCTGATCACAGATGTCCTTTAACACAAAATTGTGTCCCAAAAATTCCACAAAATCATCTCCAAATTTAATGACTAGTTTGGAGAAATACTATAGTTATTGCTCTTTTTCGTCTTTCACTTAACATTGAATTAAAATGGTTTCTTGCGTTTGTTCTTGAAAATATAATAGTCTGAATATCAAGACTATTAGTACAATTATTTGCTCTTAAGAGTAATAGAAGTGAAGCCTCAGATATGACTCTTGAAAGCTTTTAGATCTCTAAATTATTCCATTTGCCATCTAAAAAGAGATAATTCTATGTATTTAATAAGCCGTGCGGAGACTAAAAGCTTCAGAGATCTTCATTTACTTCCAAAGTTATCTTGATTGCCCCATGTCTATACCATTCTCTTTATTGTGACAGCTGGTAATTGTGTGTGGGGGTCACATGAGTGCAATAATATAGGTACCGTACAATCTCACTGGATCACTAGATTAACCCCTTTGATACTGACCGAGTTTTCATTTTTGACTTGAGTTTATTCTTCTCTTTCTTCACTTTTTTATTTTTCCATTGATATAGCTATACGGGGGCTCATATTTTGTAGGAATCAGTTGCAGTTTTGAATGACAACATTCATTTTACCATATCACGTATTGAAAAACAGGAAAAAAAGAGTTTGATGAAAGCGTGAAAAAATGTTGCTGTTTTGCTTGTTTTTTTGGGATAGTTGTTCATTGTGCAGAAAAATGACCTGGAAACATGATTTTTCAGGTCTGTAACATTCTAGTTAAACAATGTATGTCTGGAGCACCAATGGTGTGAACAGGGTGCAAGACTCAAAAACATAACTATACAATAGGATAAAGAGTTGCTCACAAGTCACAATGTATATGGGAATGATGAAAAGCAAAACTGCTATGGGAATACTAGACTGAAAAATACAATTAACTATCTGAAAAAAGTGAAAACATGAAAAAATGGAATATGCATAACTGCTATGAATAATAAGAATATAAGAGATGTTTAGCCATTGTATTGATCAATGCAAAAGAGCCCCAAACCAACGCCAAGGTAATCTTTATTTTTGGGGTCCCTAGCCTATATGTAACCTCACCTGCAGTTAAAAAACTTGCTCTCTATGGGAAGCAAAGGACCAAGCTATATATGTGAAGTGAAACAAATGGCTGTGGGTGGGGAAGGGTTC
This sequence comes from Anomaloglossus baeobatrachus, assembly GCF_048569485.1. Classification (NCBI taxonomy): domain Eukaryota; kingdom Metazoa; phylum Chordata; class Amphibia; order Anura; family Aromobatidae; genus Anomaloglossus; species Anomaloglossus baeobatrachus. The sequence goes on along the minus strand of NC_134360.1, from coordinate 180,153,765 downwards.
TCAGACAAAAAGTGCATACTAACTAAAGAATGTACGTCTGGAACACCAATGGTGTGAGCATGGTGCAACACTCAAAAATATATAACTAAACAATAGGATAAAGAGTAGCACACAAGTCACAATGTATATGGGAATGATGAAAAGCAAAACTGCTACTCACACCATTGGTGTTCCAGAGGTTAGGTGAGGTTACATATAGGCTAGGGACCCCAAAAATAGAGATAACCTTGGCATTGGTTTAGGGGCTCTTTTGCATTGATCAATACAATGGCTAAACATCTCTTGTATTCATATTATTCATAGCAGTTATGCATATTCCATTTTTTCATGTTTTTCACTTTTTCAGGTAGTTCATTGTATTTTTCAGTCTGGTATTCCCATAGCAGTTTTGCTTTTCATGATTACCATATACATTGTGACTTGTGTGCAACTCTTTATCCTATTGTATTGTAACATTCTGGTGACATAAAACTTGTGTAATTCTAATTAGATTTTAGTAGTAAAATTATTATTATATTTTTTTTATTTAGTTTTCTATTTTCTGAGACCTTTAACTTTTTAATTTCAGTCTATGGATTTGTTTGAAGGATTCTTTTTTTATTTGCCAGTTCATAGTTTTCATTGATAGTTTGGTGTTTGTACTTTTCATATTGGCGTGCATACAGAATATTGATCAGTTTTTATTGCATTTTTTGGGAGGAACTGTGGCGACTGGAAAAAATGCAAATTTGGTATATGATTTCTTTTTCACATTGTGTATAATTGGATATATTGATAGACTGGAATTTATAAATGTGGTAAAGCTCATTATATTTAATATTAATATTTTATTATTTCTTCATTTTAAAACTAGGAAGAGGTGGGGGGTGATTTATTCTTTTTTATTTTTTTATTTATTTTCACATTTTTAAAATGTTTGTTTTTTTATGTGTGTTATAGCCAAGATGACTCTCTTTAAAATGAAGGTAGTCTCACGCTCAAAGCTGTAGTGGATGGTGAGATATGGAGCCTGAAAGTCAAAAGATCAAAACATTGTTACCCGTTTGCTCATTAGTGTTTAAGTTTGGACACACCTTCTCATCTCTAGAACAACTGTTAAGAGAAGACTTTGTGGAGCAGGCCTTCATGGCAAAATAGCTGCTAGGAAACCACTGCTAAGGACAGGCAACAAGCAGAAGAGACTTGCTTGGGCTAAAGAACACAAGGAATGGACATTAGACCAGTGGAAATCTGTGTTTTAGTCTGATGAGTCCAAATTTGAGATCTTTGGATCCAACCACCGTGTCTCTGTAGAAAAGGTGAACGGATGGACTCTACATGCCTGATTCCCACCGTGAAGCATGGAGGAGGAGGTGTGATGGTGTGGGGGTGCTTTGCTGGTGACACTGTTGGGGATTTATTCAAAATTGAAGGCATACTGAACCAGTATGGCTACCACAGCATCTTGCAGCGGCGTGCTATTCCATCCAGTTTGCGTGTAGTTGGACCATCATTTATTTTTCAACAGGACAATGACCCCAAACACACCTCCAGGCTGTGTAAGGGCTATTTGACCAAGAAGGAGAGTGATGGGGTGCTACGCTAGATGACCTGGTCTCCACAGTCACCAGACCTGAACCCAATCGAGATGTTTTGGGGTGAGCTGGACCGCAGAGTAAAGGCAAAGGGCCAACAAGTTCAAAGCATCTCTGGGAACTCCTTCAAGACTGTTGGAAAACAATTTCCGGTGACTACCACTTGAATCTTATCAAGAGAATGACAAGAGTGTGCAAAGCAGTAATCAAAGCAAAAGGTGGCTACTTTGAAGAACCTAGAATATAAGACATATTTTCAGTTGTGTCACACTTTTTTAAGTATTTCATTCCACATGTTTTAATTCATAGTCTTGATGCCTTCAATGTGAATCTACAATTTTCAGAGTCCTGAAAATAAAGAAAACTCTTTGAATGAGAAGGTGTGTCCAAACTTTTGGTATGTACTGTATGTGTGTGTATATATATATATATATATATATATATATATATATATACATGTATGTATGTATATACAAAAAAATGAGTACACCCCTACAATTTTGTAAATATTTTAAATCTTGTCATGTGACAACACTGAAGATATGACACTTTGATACAATGTACAGTAGTCAGTGTACAGATTGTATAACAGTGTAAATTTGATGTTCACTTTAAATAACTCAGCACACAGCCATTAAAGTCTAAACTGCTGGCAACAAAGTGAGTACACCCCTAAGTGAAAATGGCCAAATTGTGCCAAAAATGTAAATTTTGTGTTGTGTGGCCACCTTTATATTCTAGCACTGCCTTAACTCTCTTGGGCATGGAGTTCACTAGAGCATCACAGGAGGCGCTGGAATCCTCTTCCATCCTCCATGATGACATCACAGAGCTGGTGGATGTTAGAGATCTTGCGTTCCTCCACCTTCCATTTCAGGATGCCTCACAGATGCTCAATAGGGTTTAGGTTTAGCACCTTTACACTCAGCTTCTTTATCAAGGCAGGGGTCATCTTGGAAGTGTATTTTGGATTGTTATCATGTTGGAATACTGCCATGTGACCCAGTTTCCAAAGGGACGGGATCATGCTCTGCTTTAGTATGTTGCAGTACATGTTGGCTTTCATGGTTCGCCCAATGAACTTTAGCTCCCCACAGCCGGCAGCTCTCATGCAGCCACAAACTATGACCCTCCCTCCACCATGCATGACTGTAGGCAAGACACACCTGTCTTTGTCCTTCTCACCTAGTTGCCGCCACAAACGCTTGACAGCATCCTAACAAAATAAATTTAGCATAGTGTGATAAGACCACATGACTAAAGGCCGCTTTACACGCTATATCATCGCTAAAGCGATTTCGTTGGGGTCATGGAATTTTTTACACACATCCGGTTGCGTTAGCAATGTCGTTGCGTGTGTCATCTATGAGCGATTTTGAATCGTTGCAAAAACGTTCAAAATCGCTAATCGGTGACATGGGGGTCCATTCCCAATTATCGTTGCACCTGCAGGTACAATGTTGTTCGTCGTTCCTGCTGCAGCACACATCGCTATATGTGACACCGTAGGAATGAGGAACCTCACCTTACCTGCGTCCGCCGCAATGAGGAAGGAAGGAGGTGGGCGGGATTTTACGTCCCGCTCATCTCCGCCCCTCCGCTTCTATTGGCCGGCCACTTAGTGACGTCGCGGTGACGCCGAATGCACCTCCCCCATGAGGGAGGGATTATTCGGCTGTCACAGCGACGTCGCAGAGCAGGTATGTGCGTGTGACGCTGCCGTAGCGATAATGTTCGCAATGGCAGCAATCACCACATATCGGCCGTACGACGGGGGCGGGTGCTATCTCGCTCGACATCACTAGCAATTGCTAGCAATGTCGCAGCGTGTAAAGTGGCCCTTAGTTCCAGTAATCCGTTTCCTTAGTCTGCTTCTTTTCAGCAAACTGTTTGCGGGCTTTCTTATGCATCATCTTTAGAACGTTTCCTTCCTTCTGGGATGACAGTCATGCAGACCTATTTGATGCAGTGTGCGGTGTATGGTTTAAGCACTAACACATTGACCCCACCCCCACCCCTTTAACCTCTGCAGCCATGCTGGCAGCAGTCGCATATATAGTTTGAAAAGACAATCTCTGGATATGACGCTGAGCACGTTCACTCAACTTCTTTGGTTGACTATGGCGAGGCCTGTTATAAGTATAATCTGTCTTGCTAACCCGCTGTATGGTCTTGGCCACAGTGCTGAAGATCAGTTTCAGGGTGTTGGCAATCTTCTTATAGCCTAGGCCATCTTTATGTAGAGCAACAACAAGGAGCCATGTTGAACTTCCAGTGACCAGTATGAGAGAGTGTGTGAGCGATAACACCAAATATAACACCCCTGCTCCCCATTCACACCTGAGACCTTGTAACACTAATGAGTCACATGACACCGGGGATGTCGCCATTTTAACTTAGGGGTGTACTCACTTTTGTTGTCAGCTGTTTAGACGTTAATGGCTGTGTGTTGAGTTATTTAGAGGGCACACCAATTTTACAGTTATACAAGCTGCACACTGACTATTTTATATTGTATTAAAGTCAGGGCCGTATTTGCCATTAGGCACCTGAGGGCACGTGCCTGGGGCGGCGCCTTCCAGGGGGGCGGCGCCCAGACCAAAACTTAAAAAAAAAAAATTTTTTTTTTTAAATCTTCCTCCCTCCTCCAAACTTTTATTAAATCCGGCGCCTTTTTGGAGGAGGGAGGGGGTGCCGCGGTCATTTATAGTCGCGTCTATAACGCGAATATAAATGAAACTGTGAGCGCGCCGGCACTTCCGGGGTCAGAGGCGCTGCAATCAGCTCCCCGCCCCGATGTGCTGCCGTGCGCTCACTGTGCAGAGGTCACAGCAGCGTGAAGCAGTGCCGCACAGAGGAGGATGGGAGATGGAGCCGCTGCCAAGGAAGATGTGAGATCCCGCCGCCGCCACCGCGGAGAACGGGAGATGGAGCCGCCGCAGAGGACCGGAGATGCAGCCTGGAGTAGGTAAGCGCTTTACAGCCGAAGACAGCGCCGAACAAGCAACCCGGGGGGGGGCGCGCAACATGAAGGATGAGGGGGATGAAGCATGGTGTTGGGGCGCAACATGGAGGATGGGGGGGTGAAGCATGATGTGGGGGCGCAACATGGAGGATGGGGGGGATGAAGCATGATGTGGGGGCGCAACATGGAGGATGGGGGGGATGAAGCATGATGTGGGGGCGCAACATGGAGGATGGGGGGGATGAAGCATGATGTGGGGGTGCAACATGGAGGATGCGGGGGATGAAGCATGATGTGGGGCACAACATGGAGGATGGGGGGGATAAAGCATGATGTGGGGGCGCAACATGGAGGATGAGGGGGATGAAGCATGATGTGGGGGCGCAACATGGACGGGGGGGATGAAGCAAGATGTGGGGGCGCAACATGGAGGATGGGGGGATGAAGCATGATGTGGGGGTGCAACATGGAGGATGGGGGGGTGAAGCATGATGTGGGGGCGCAACATGGAGGATGGGGGGATGAAGCATGATGTGGGGGCGCAACATGGAGGATGGGGGGGATGAAGCATGATTTGGGGGCGCAACATGGAGGATGGGGGGATGAAGCATGATGTGGGGGCGCAACATGGAGGATGGGGGGATGAAGCATGATGTGGGGGCGCAACATGGAGGATGGGGGGGATGAAGCATGATGTGGGGGCGCAACATGGAGGATGGGGGGGATGAAGCATGATGTGGGGGCGCAACATGGAGGATGGGGGGGATGAAGCATGATGTGGGGGTGCAACATGGAGGATGCGGGGGATGAAGCATGATGTGGGGCACAACATGGAGGATGGGGGGGATAAAGCATGATGTGGGGGCGCAACATGGAGGATGAGGGGGATGAAGCATGATGTGGGGGCGCAACATGGACGGGGGGGATGAAGCAAGATGTGGGGGCGCAACATGGAGGATGGGGGGATGAAGCATGATGTGGGGGTGCAACATGGAGGATGGGGGGGTGAAGCATGATGTGGGGGCGCAACATGGAGGATGGGGGGATGAAGCATGATGTGGGGGCGCAACATGGAGGATGGGGGGGATGAAGCATGATTTGGGGGCGCAACATGGAGGATGGGGGGATGAAGCATGATGTGGGGGCGCAACATGGAGGATGGGGGGATGAAGCATGATGTGGGGGCGCAACATAGAGGATGGGGGGGATGAAGCATGATGTGGGGGCACAACATGGAGGATGGGGGGATGAAGCATGATGTGGGGGCGCAACATGGAGGATGGGGGGGATGAAGCATGATGTGGGGGCGCAACATGGAGGATGGGGGGGAGGAACCATGATGTGGGGGCGCAACATGGAGGATGGGGGGATGAAGCATGATGTGGGGGCGCAACATGGAGGATGGGGGGGATGAAGCATGATATGGGGGCGCAACATGGAGGATGGGGGGGATGAAGCATGATGTGGGGGCGCAACATGGAGGATGGGGGATGAAGCATGATGTGGGGGCGCAACATGGAGTATGGAGCATGATGGCGGTGTGCAGCATGGGGGATGGAGCAGGATGGGAAAATGGGGGGGAGGGAAAATGAGGGTGGTAGACAGTATAGCGAATGGGAGTTGTAGTATTGATAATGGGAGGCATGGTATGAAGAATGGGGAAGCATGGGGGGTGCTCGGTATGGAAGGGGAACCATGGTGGGCTTGGTATGGAGGGGGCTTGATATGGAGAAGGGGCAGCATGGGGAGTGCTCAGTTAGGAGTCTGGGAGGGCTCGGTATACAGAATGCGAAGCAGAAGGTTCATTACAGAGTGGGGACAGCATGAGGGGGACAGTGAAGTGGGGGCTGCATGGAGAGGTGGGGACAGTGGGGGTCATAGTTCATAAGTGAGGAAGGTCTGGAGGGTATAATTCAGTGGTGAGGACAGTGGGGGTTTTCATTTGAGGGGGCAGTGTAGTGGAAATGTCATAGGAGAGAATGTGGAGGCTGTATACTATAAGTTAGACGGTGTGAGGTCATTTTTTGTTAAGTGAGATCAGTGATGGGCAATTATTTATTCTTGGGCACAGCCTTGGGCTTACTTAGGGTGGTTACTCTTTAGTGAGGAGAATTATGAGTCTGTCACCAGGTTTTTGCCACCTAATTTGAGAGCAGCATAATGTAGGGGCAGAGATCCTGATTCCATGTTGTCACTCACTGGGCTGCTTAGTGTTGTTTTGATAAAATCATTGTTTAATCAGCAGTAGTTATCATTACAGGACTACTTGGTGTGCTGCAGGTAGTCCAGCATATTCATGAGCTCTGTATAACTGCGAGATCTGCAGCAGAGAAAATGACAGCAAACAGCTCAGTAAGTGACACATTGCTGGAATCAGGGACTCTGTCTCTACATTATGCTGCTCTCAGATGGGGGAGCAAAAACCTGGTGACACATTCCCTATACGGGCACCATTGCCGTATGTGCTACACAAACAAGAGGGAAGTCTTGGGAGACGCAAGACAATGTGTTGCTAAGAACGATGATATTTTACATTAACTCCTAAAATGCCAATTAATCTGCATACACATTTATACTGGGGACGTCGCTCTGGCATGTACAGTTTTAACTTAATATTTTATTATATATATGCAGACTGTTCTGTGCACCCTGTAGCAGCCGGTGTCTTGGTGCAGAGGTGCACCGTCCTATTTGCACATTAAAGACAGTCCCTCGTCCTTAGGTGAGAGTCAGTGCTGTCTAAAATCACTTAGCATTTCTGCACGTGTCCTGACACTGGAGGAGCAGAGTAGCACTCAAAGTGTCAGTGTGGGTGCGCACGCAATGTGACTGCAATGTCAGTGTGGGTGCACACACAATGTGACTGCAGTGTCAGTGTGGGTGCACACGCAATGTGACTGCAGTGTCAGTGTGGGTGCGCATGCAATGTGACTGCAGTGTCCGCGTGGGTGCGCATGCAATGTGACTGCAGGTACGTTCTGACACCTGGTTGCTGCCTGTATTTGACTGCAGATTCAATGAGGAGGAAGGTTGTTGAAGTGAGCATAAAGGACATCACAGCGCCGTGTCCCCCTCCTCACTGTACTCCTCCTGTGTTGTGTGCACACCTGCACTGACGCTTGGAGTGTGCCGCTGTGCTCCTCCTGTCTTGTGTGCTCACCCGCACTGACGCTTGGAGTGTGCCGCTGTGCTCCTCCTGTGTTATGTGCACACCCGCACTGATGCTTGGAGTGTGCCGCTGTACTCCTCCTGTGTTGGATGCACACATGCACTGATGCTTGGAGTGTACCGCTGTGCTCCTCCTGTGTTGTGTGCACACCCACACTGACGCTTGGAGTGTACCGCAGTGTTTGGTGTGGTGCAGACAGGAGATCTGGTGTTACTGTGCTCACTCTCACCAATGGATCACTATTAGGCTGTGTGCACATGTTGCGTTTGTTACCGCGGAAACGCTGCGTTTAGAACCGCAGCGTTTCAGTGGCAAATTGTATGCGTTCAGCTTTCCCAGCAAAGTGTATGAGAAAGCCGAAAAATCAGTGCACACGCTGCGTTTCTAAACGCAGCGTTTTGGATGCCAAAAATCGGTGCGGAAAGAAAAGCAGCATGTCACTTCTTTTGTGCGGTGTGGCTGCATTCTCTCCCCCATTGAATCAATGATGTGGGTCAGAACGCAGCTACACCGCAGTGAGCTGCTTTTTTGTTGCGGTCCGCGGGCTTTGTCGGCATGCCAGAACGCAGGCATTTACCTGGAAGTGAGGTCAAGAGGTTTCCTGTTGACCTCACTTCCTGGCAAAGTCCTGGAAAGCCCCCGGTGTCGCCAAAGTGCCCGCCCCGACCCCCCTCCCAAAAATCCAACATTGCCGCGCGCACAGTAGCGCACCGGCCGCAACCTACTCCTATGATTTCTGTCGCTTGTGCCTTGGGACATGCGACAGAAAAATGCCCCCCAGGCCCTGCCAGGTCACCCCCTATTCCCCCCGGTATTCCCCCTTACCTGTCCGGTCGCAGCGCTGATCCCCCGCGGCCCCCTCCTCCTTCACAGCAGATGCCGGTCAGTGCGGTCACATGAGCAGATCAGCTGACAGCCAGCACTGTGTTCAGAGAGCTGTGCTGGCTGCTTGCACTCTGCAGCTGTGACCCGGGGAGAGTGGGTGCAGATTTTTGGCACCCACTCTCCTCAAATGGAGGGTCTGCCCTCCTAGAAAATGGGGGATACGTTCCCTGAGCATGCCCCCCATATTCTAGAAGGTCCAGAGCCGACGTGGGACGTCCAAATGGATTTCTTCGGACCCATTTTTTTCAAATTTTTTTATTAAATTGGAGAACAAGGGAATGATTTGGGGAGTGTTTTTTCTAATAAAAAAATTTTTGTCATTTTTTTTTGCTTTTGTTTACTGTCAATTAGTTATGTCTGGTATCTGATAGACTCCGTGACATCACTAATTGCTGGGCTTGATGCCAGGTGACATTACACATCTGGTATCAACCCCATTTATTACCCCATTTGCCAACGCACCAGGGCGCGGGATGAGTTGGGGCGAAGCGCCAGGATTGGTGCATCTAATGGATGCGCCACTTCTGGGGCGGCTGTGGCCTGCTATTTTTAGGCTGGGAAGAGTCCAATAACCATGGCTCTTCCCACCTTGAGAATACCAGACCCCAGCTGTCAGCTTCACCTTGGGTGGTGATCTAATTTGGGGGGACCCCACGTTATTTTTTTTTAATTCTTTATTTATAAATTTAAAAAAAAGCCTGGGGAGCCCTCCAAATTGATCACCAGACAAGATGAAGCTGCCAGCTGTGGTTTGCAGGCTACAGCTGTCTGCTTTACCCTGACTGGCTATCAAAAATAGGGGGGACCCCACGCCATTTTTTTCATTTTTTTTTTTTATAAATACTAAGCTAGGCACCCTTTAGTGCCACATGAAAGGTACTAAAGGTGCCAGCTTAGAATATGCAGGCGGGGGTGGGACGTTATATATATTTGACATCCATTCATCCATTGACGCTTTTTAGGCTGTGTGCCCACAATCAGGTTTTGCAGCGTTTTGGGTGCTGAGTGTTTTCCCTGCGTCCATAACGCTGCGTTGTGCAGTAGAAGCACAGTGGAAGGATTTTTGGAAATCCCATGCCCACTGTGCTTCTTTTCTCCGCAGCATAAACTGACCGGTGGCGTGGCTTCCCGAGCCTCAGCATGTCAATTTATGCTGTGGAGACGAGAGTGCTCTCTGCAGGTAGAATAGAGCTAAAGTCCACAGCAGCCTGAACCCAAATCGTGGGCATGGGCAGCTGCGTTCTCCCAACACTCACATCTCTGCAGGAAGGCTGGCACTGTGTACTAGACGCCGTGTCGCTGGATCACAGCCACATAGCCTAAAAGTGAGAATATTGTTGCTACAGCAACATTTTGGGTGAAGTAGCTGTGGATTCAAAATGCTTAATATACTCCTGAATAAAATCCTTGAGGGGTGCAGATTCCAAAATGGGGTCACTTGTGGGGGTTTTCTGACGTATAGGTACCCAAGGGGCCCTGCTAATGTGACATGGTGCGCAAAGTTTATTTCAACTTTTCCAAAATTCAAATGGTGCTCCTTCCATTCCAAGCCCTCCCATTTATCCAAACAGAATGTGGAGAAGGAAATGACATCACGGGTTTTTTTTTCCAAAGGTCTGTGTTCAACCAACTTTATTGGATAATTCTTTCGGTCTAATATAGCGCAAAAAGGATATTTGCTGATATTAATTATTTGAACTTTATTGAATAGGCACTCCTATTATTACAACGCGTTTCAGCAGAGTTGCTTTCATCAGGTAAAATGGTGCACCCAGGCTTAGGCCGCGCAGAAATGTCCTCATTTTCATATCAAATAAATGTGGCTTTTTCAGTGAATATTAAAGGGAACCTGTTACACCCTTTTTCAATTTTAAACTGCCCCCAATGTCTTGTTAGTGACGCAATGTAAGTGATGCACATTTTCTGACTAACAAGACAATGGGGCAGTTTAATATTAAAGGTCGTGACCAGTTCCTTTTAAGCTGAACTATATGGGTGGGATTATTTCTCCACAGATCATGTCCCCCATATAAATATTTCTGCAGTCTAGGTGTCATTTTGGGGTGACAGATTCCCTTTCAGTCAGCTTAAAAATCATCTCACCTGACGAATGAAAGTTTTGCTCGTGCATCGGGTGATGGACACTGTTTAGATAAATCAGTTTCTCATCTTTGGCTGCAGTGTTAATGCTGCTTTAAAGGGGTTTTCTCACATTGGAAACTTACCCCCTATCCTTGGGATGGGGAATAACTTTCCAATTGCTGGGGGTCCGACTACCGTGGCCCCGAGTTTTTCAGAGAACCAGAACATGCAGACTGAATGGATGCTGGGAGTAAAATTTCATAGTCCTGTCTCCTGAGCTGTGCACTTAAGACCCCCACCAATTGCTCAAAAGACCTCTTAAGTCCCACCCCATGATGCTCCTTCTCCCTACTGAGCCCAGCTCTGCCCTACTAATCTCCTCAGAATTAATGGACCTAAACATATAAGATCTCCTCCAAAAGTTAAGTCTACTGCCTGGGACTAATCAGTATTGTGGTTCTTATATGGTCCACAGTCTAATGATGGCTGGTAACAACTACCAGCATCTCCTTACCATTGTTAAGGACATACTGAGAGTTGTACGTTAATGCAATACATATATGTATATGGGTCTAACCTGACACTGCACTTGATTGCTGTATGAAGTTGGCAATGTATTAATTTACTGATAGTAGTTTTGATGATGTATTATTGTCTTTAGGGTGGGTTTGGTGCTGTATTATTGTATTTAGGGTGGTTTTGGTGATGTATTACTGTATTGACAGTAGTTCTGTTGGTGTATTACTGTACTAACTGTAGTTTTGGTTATGTATTCTTGTATTTAGTGTGGCTTTAGTTATGTATTACTGTACTGATGGTGGTTCTGGTGATAGTCATGTGGCTGTTGTAATCTTTACCTTATCAGTCTTGATCCTAAAACATAGCGTCAGTGTGCTGGACTAAAAATACAGCTTTCTGCATGTCTGTCAGCCGAATAAGTAATAGACTAAAGCCCCCATACAGTTTAGTCTGATCTTTCAGCCGACAGCTATCTTGCTCAGCTCTCCCATATACAGGAGCACTCATTCTGCCAAGTGTTTGTGTTCTCTATTAGAGCCGCTGCTGGACATCTCCGGCAGCAGCTTATCATTTAGAGGATAATAGGATCTACACTCTGTAATTGGACATGCTGGATCCTTATTCCCCTGACAATCAGAATTGAGAGCCCCCATTCACATTAGGCTGTCAGCAGAACCTGTCGATATTGGCGGGTTTAGACCACTTTAGGTTAATGTGTATGGAGGTCTTAACTACTATCTGAAGGCTCTGGGCTCTATCAGGGCATGGGCACACGTCTTGTAGATGTCTGTGAACCCCCGGAATTATACAGACAGAAAACACTTCAGGACAATCATCATTTTATCCTGAAGCAAATTTTTTTTTTTTTTGCTGTTGCTTCTTGGTTGTTTTTTCCAACATCTTTTAGCTACTGGATTTTACTTATTTTTTAAGTGAACTAGTAAGCGGCATCCAAGCAGCAGCCACCATATAATGGACCGGTCACTGTCAGCCGCTTCATGTGTGAGGAAACCTGACGCGCTTAAAAAAAACCTCCAAAGACTGAACATATGGACAGCAAGTCGTTTTTACATTGCAGTGTATGAGTTCATTTCTTTAATATTTAGAGTTTGGGTTTTTTGGGCGGGTTACAGCGCGGATCTGTCTGAAAACAAAATGTTGTGTGCACATACCCTTAATCTGACTGATCAGAAGGGGGCGCCACCTCTGACAGTGCCTAGGGCAGCATGAACTCCAAATACGGCCCTGAAAGTGTCAGATCTTCAGTGTTGTCTTATGAATAAAAAAATATTTATAAAAGTGTGAGGGATGTATTTACTTTTGTGATATACTGTGTGTTTTTATATATATATATATATATATATATATATATATATATATATAAATCTAATAAAACAAATGTCTAATGAAACATTGCTTTGCTTCCCCTTTCTTATAGAAATGTATATGGGGAGGAGATGCAATCATTGATAACTCTCCCAATTATCTCAAATATATGAACACTTGGCTTGGCGTTCTTATGTTTACAATGGGGAGAAAGGACAAGGTTGCCCCAGCTTATGGCCTGGAGAGCAAATGGTTTTCCTAATGCTTATCTCCCTCAACATTATCTGTTGGGAGAGAAAAAGGAGGAACCCCAAAAACATTAAAATGATTGGCCAGTTCCACCGATATTGACAGATTTGTTTTTTCTGGAGCTCAATATGTGAAATATTTGCTTTTTGTTAACTGGATGATTTTTCACAATTTTTTCAACCTCACACTCTGACAATCATAGCTCATCAACTGATCTAGTGTGACGCCCTGGCAAAACCAGGGTGTCACAGAGCCTGCAGACATCCAGCAAAGTGCAGGCCATTCTCCTCCTTGGTAACCTGATCTCACACCAGTGCAGCAGGACAGACACCCCCCACCCCCCCCAGTGTAAGAGTAAAACAGAGCAGCAGGGGATGGGCTGAAGCAGAGTGTGTGGAGAGAGGGAGAGGAGAGGAGCCCGGAGTTGTAGCTCCCGGGCTGCTACAGAAGCGTGCTCCAAAAGGGCCGGGACAGGCTGTTAGTGAGGAAGGGACTTGAGGTGACCGGGGCAGGGTAGTGGCCCGCCGGTTTCGACAGAGATCCCGGATCACTGCAGGGGAGTGGACTCCTCGTTCCTGGAGGAGGAGGAAAGAAAGAGAAAGAGTGGAGAAAGAGGCACCTGACTGAAGGGAAAGAACAGGGCCCTGCTGTACCGGGTGTGGGATCCGAACACCCTTTGTACCAAAGGCTACGGACACCGGCAATTTCTGGTTAATTCCTGACACTTTCTTGTAAAGCAAACTGTGAATAACAACATCCCCAGGTCCAACCGGGCGCACAGCGCTCAGACGGTCTCCATCTCCTCCCTGCACCACCTCACCGGGGTCCCGGGACACCAACACCCTACCCGTGGAAGGAAATCACCACCTTGCTGCCCACCACCATCCCCGGGATCCATTAACCGGCAGCGGCGGTGCTCCGTTACCTCACCGCACACCACGGGTGGCGTCACGGACAATCTCCCTTACCTAATCCCCTTCTTACTGTGGAGCCAGGGATCACAGACCGGGTCGCGCTACCGTGATACCCACAGAAGAGACCCCGTGGCCCGGATCTGAGTACCCCTTATCCCTGGGCGACACACTAGCAGTGTAGTGATCTCAGATGCTGCCAAGCTATGATTGACATTGTTTACGAGGGAGGGGTGAAGCTCACAGAGAATACTCTCACAAAACAGCCAGTTGCTCTTCACACAGAGATTTCACATGTTGCTCTCCAAAAGCAACAATTATGAATACCTCTGTAATGGAGCAATGCAGTGTGAATAGAAAAAGGGGCAGAATTAGAATGGCTCAAGGATTTTTATAATGTATTTAACTAAGTTACCTTGAGAAAATATACTTTTTTGACTTTCTGTCAATGTTCTGCTGGCTGGGCGAACACTGTATTAGTGGGACCACTGGACCGAAGGTACCGCACACTTGCCTGGGGGAGCAAACTGGACCGGCTGCCAAGTCTTCTCAGTAGGTACACATGCTGGTAAGCAGCCACCAGAGCGCAGCCCCAGGAGATCTGTTGTACCCTGGCAGCTGGCGTCACAGACACAGTACAGTCCCTAGTAGAAGCAGCCGCAGCAGGCAGAGTAGTGGATCCATCCTGGATGGATGGATGGATACGGCAGCAGCGACTGGCAGGGATACGTGCAGCAGCTTGTATTGAAGCACACAGCCAGCATAGGTGGTTGTAGCAGCAGCAGTAGATAAGGAGTATTTGACGCCCCGGACTAGTGGGGTCGTCCCAGGTAGTCACACACAACACCACACCCCCCTCCCAGTTAGGTAACATTAGCCAACCTAAAAACCTCCAGGCTTGATGTCCACACCAGGGGGTGGAGCCAAGCGGTTGGCTCCGTCCACCGATGAGTTCACAGGCCTGGAGGCGGGAAAACAGACACACTAGTTCAAGTGCAAGTCAAGAGCAGTCAAAGTCACGGGCAGTCCTGTGTCTGTGCCCTGATAAGAGACTACCAGGTGGCTGGGTCGGAGCCCAGTCACCATTGGCAAGGAGGCAGACAGTGGTGGCCACCTGCAGGAGATCGGGAATACGACCGGTGGAACCGTAAGGGACCGGGACAGGGTAGTGACCCGCCGGAACCGAACCGGGGAGCCAACTGGATACCGGAGCACCAGGCAGGGTACTCAGACCCAGCACAAAGCCCTGAACGGACAGGGCCCAGTTGAATCAACTGATTGCGGACTGAACTTAAGGACCTATCCCACACAAGTCCCTTTAGAAGACAACAGCCCAACCATACAGGGTAAAGCCACCGCCAAGGCATAGAGACCCAAAGGGCCAGCGTCTGCGGGCAAACGGGCTCCTACGGCATATACAAGTCGGGGAGCGGACTACCGGTGTCTAGGCATAGGAGTCAAACATTTTAGACATTGAGGTGTAGGAGAAGGGCGGAAACCACCAACCTACTCTGGGAGAATCTGCAGCCGGCTGCGGGCCCCGTTCATCACACTGTTTGGTTTACCAGCGACTCCAGTGTCTTGTGTCAGAGTGAGTACACCAGTGCCATCAGGCACAGCACCACACTGCACCGCAACACTTCACCCTGCACCCCGGCCCTCGCCTACCTGGCCCCGGGACCAACACTCCCCTACCCACGGAGGGGTCAACAACTAGCTGCGCCATTACACCGCTCTCGGGAGCCCCCATACCTTCACCGCAGCGGTGGTGTCTACAATCACCACAACCCGTGGGTGGCGTCACAAACTATCATCCCAAACCAAACACCCAAATCTCCGCATGTAGCGCCAACTCCCTAGCAGAGCGACGTGACCCCCGCGTCCATGAGAAGCTCGAGCCACCACCCGCAGTATGAGCATGGATCCGAGCGGCTCGGCGGTCGCAGCCGAGCCCGCTCGGCGGTACAAGTACACTGCAACAGAGGTTCAAATTAGCAGCAGAAAGAAACACAATATCAGCACTGACGACTTGAGAACTAGCAAGGTAACTAACTTGATGCCCAGGTATCTACCTTATGGGAGAGGGGCCTTAAATACCTGAAACCTCTCAGTTGACCTGAGAGGCCCTTCTGGGTCAGGGAGCGCTGACCCTTCAAGAAAGGGGGCATGGTTGTGCGAGCACCCTTCGGGTAAAACAAGGAAGCCTGTGATGTACAGCAGCTCAGGGAGACAACAGCATGGACCAGAGATGGGGCAGTTCCAGCAGGACGGAGAGACAGGTGAGAGAACTGATGTCTCTGCTAGGGAAGGGGGCAGGACAGCGTGAGGATGTCGGTATGGGTGTTACAGTCAATTGTACTTAAAAAATGAATAGTGTACGCAGAAAGTTAACATGTTCCACTAGCCTTCATCTCTCAGCACAATAACCTTCCGAATTTGAGGCATACCTATAAGGAAGTACAAAAGATGCAATCACATCATGTCTGGTGCATGAAGGAACTCATTGACCTCTCTGCCACATAAGACTATACCAATATACATCTAGCTCTTTAACGGTGGCATGGTACAAATTCAGCATCAGGCGAACAGAGTTTAATGTTTTAACTCTGTCCATGTTTCCTCTGTTAAGGCCCCGTCACACTAAGCAACATCGCTAGCAACATCGCTGCTAATGAACAACTTTTGTGACGTAGCAGCGACCTTGCTAGCGATGTTGCTTAGTGTGACATCCAGCAACAACCTGGCCCCTGCTGTGAGGTCGTTGGTTGTTGCTGAATGTCCTGGGCCATTTTTTAGTTGTTGCTGTCCCGCTGTGAAGCGCACATCGCTGTGTGTGAGAGCGAGACAGCAATAACTAAATGTGCAGGCAGCAGGAGCCGGCTTCTGCGGACACTGGTAACCACGGTAAACATCGGGTAACCAAGAAGCCCTGTCCTTGGTTACCCGATATTTACCTTCGTTACCAGCCTCCTCTGCTCTCACTGTCAGTGCCGGCTCCTGCTCTGTGCACATGTAGCTGCAGGACACATCGGGTTAATTAACCCGATGTGTACTGTAGCTAGGAGAGCAAGGAGCCAGCACTAAGCAGTGTGCGCGGCTCCCTGCTCTCTGCACATGTAGCTACAGCACACATCGGGTAATTAACCCGATGTGTGCTGTAACTAGGAGAGCAAGGAGCCAGCGCTAAGCGGTGTGCGCTGCTCCCTGCTCTCTGCACGTGTAGCTGCGTGCGCTGGTAACAAAGGTAAATATCGGGTTGGTTACCCGATATTTACCTTAGTTACCAAGCGCAGCATCTTCCACGCGGCGCTGCTGGCTGGGGGTTGGTCACTGGTTGCTGGTGAGCTCACCAGCAACTCGTGTAGCCACGCTCCAGCGATCCCTGCCAGGTCAGGTTGCTGGTGGGATCGCTGGAGCGTCGCAGTGTGACATCTCACCAGCAACCTCCTAGCAACTTACCAGCGATCCCTATCAGGTTGGATCGTTGTTGGGATCGCTGGTAAGTTGTTTAGTGTGACTGGGCCTTTAGTGAAACATAGCTAGGAAACATAAATCTGTTTTTTGTAGGTGACAGATAACAAGCTTTAGGTGTTAGAATTCCTTAGAAGCAATCTCGTTTCTCCATTATCACAGCTAAGGCATTTGCTTGTATCAGATCTATGGTGATAACGAGGTCATCATGGTAACATCCTGCGTACATTGGTACAAGAGACATACATTGAATAATATGTCAGAGACACTGCTAAATCCTGCTATCAAATATTCAGTTCTCATTATTATAATGT
The DNA here is from genome assembly GCF_048569485.1 of Anomaloglossus baeobatrachus. Lineage (NCBI taxonomy): Eukaryota > Metazoa > Chordata > Amphibia > Anura > Aromobatidae > Anomaloglossus > Anomaloglossus baeobatrachus. Next base: position 180,136,300 of record NC_134360.1, on the reverse strand, counting down.
AATGTAATGTTATCATGTTTTATCCCAAAAAAATGTTCAGAATCTTACAAAATGCATTTTTATTCTCCCTATGGCACTATAAGACACAGTACGGACTTTTACAGAGTTAAGCTGAATGTTTTGGGTTATATTTAATTTTAGTTTTTTATTCAGATTTTGACACGGAATCTTTTTCTCATAAATTTTTTTTTAAAAAAAATACTTTTTTATTCTGCTTCAAAAAACATCCTATACATTTTACCTTAAAAGCTTGTCGATGCATAGAACATATTGCTATATACGGTACCGTAAATCTGAGGATTCCTCTGAAATACACCCTGGGGTTCGCTCCCATTTGCGTATAAATACAATGCGTACAATCCAATAAGAAGTCGGATTCCACTCGCACCAGTGTTATTCAATCAGGCAGATTATATTCGGCTTGAGAAAGGAAATCACAGCATTCTGCATATGGCCACATGAAAACGGCCAAGATTCAACAATGCAAGTCAATGGATGTGAGAAAAAAAATGTAACATCCGTATGGCGTCTGATTTTTACGGATACATTACCATTCTGTAGCACAGAACGCTTAAAGGGAACCTGTCAGGTCCCATATGTGCTCTAACATACAAGCGGGGTGATGTGTGGCCTAATAACCCCTTCCTACCCATCCCTGTGTTGTAATATTGTGTAATATGGATGTATAAAAAAATATTTTATTACTTACATGTTCCCTATGTAAATGAACAGAGGTTCTAGTCCCCTGGGTGTCGCGTTGCCCTGGGGGCGTTTGCATGCTTTCCATGGTATCACGGCCCTGTGGGCATGATACCATGGATTTACATGAGTGATGTCACCGTCAGCTCCTGGAGATCCCATGCGTGTGCGCTTACCATTCCCGCAGCCATGTTATCTGGGTGCTTTGCTTGTCGGCTTCAGACGCGCTCTGCGCATGCTCAGAAGACTCCTGCGGTTCTGACCATGTGCAGAGCGCGTCTGAAGCCGCGAAACAAGCAGCTGGATAACAAGGCTGCGGGAATGGTAAGCGCACACGCGTGGGATCTCCAGGAGCTAACGGTGACGTCGCTCATGTAAATCCATGGTATCACGCCCACAGGGGCGATGTGATGCCCAGGGGACTACTATAGAGCCTCTGATCATTTACATAGGGAACATGTAAGTAATAAAAAATTTTTATACATTTATATTACATAATATTACAACACAGGGATGGGTAGGAAGGGGTTAATAAGGCCACACAACACCCTGCTTATAGGTTAGAACTCATATGGGACCGGACAGGTTCCCTTTAAATGATCCTGTAATGATTGTTGTATAACAGCTGCTCAGAAAAAACTACTTGTCTTACAGATGTTAGGCGAGGAAAAATCATGCACTCACATGACATATAAAATTACATACGCGTGACACTCATCCAACTTTTCTGGATGAAAATATGACAGATTTTTGATACACCAATGTGAGCGAACGGTTAGTTAACAATCATTCAGCCAATATGTATCTCTTCCAACCACCGCTACACACTCATGTTCGGTTTTGCCGAGCATACATGTTTTCAAGAGGGAGAAAGGAATAAGCGGCAGCCAGATACCTCTAGAGATGGCTTAAAAAAACAAAAGAATCAGGTATTAAAAGCCCATTCTATCTCTCCCATTGAAGGACTCCATGCACAGGACATGATCTGCTGGTCCAGCTGAAATTGACTTTATTATATATGGAGATCTTTGAACTGTATTCAGATCTCATTACCTAAATAAGTTCAGCCTATGGGCTTTGAAAGCTTGTGGCACATATGCCAAATGTGTTCATGTGACTCTATTGATTTTACAAAATAGACAAAATTGCGTCCTTTTGGACTCTCTGAGGCAAGTTCACATTGACTCCACTTGTTACACTTCCCGGCATTGACATTATAGCACCAAGAAGGAAACGATTGTAGAATTATGAAAATTACTGGTTACTGGATCGACAGAGATGTTAATAGTAGAAAAATGATTAGTATAACAGCAGGTATGCTAAGCAGAAAATGTAATGCCCAATAGTCCAAAAAGTAACAGAAATGCAGCAGGGACTAAAACTTAACTTTTACTAGTAAATAGATAAAATCAGTAATAATAATAATAGTAAGGTGCTTGTGCATAAATTGTGCAAACAACAACAAAATGCCACATGGCAGCGCATAGGCTTGATCTCACCCAAGCTTCATCCATGGGCTGGACTGCACATCGGTCCCAAGGTGAGAGGTCACAGGCCGGAAGGATCAGGTGGACAGGTATACTACAAACCCTGTCGTGCCCCGTGAATGAACTTCCGCCCTGACAAGGGCAGCACCCAAATAGAATGTCTGCCCCGCAACCAAAAAACAAACAATTCCTCCCGACGCGTTTCCCTCTCAGTAATGAGAGTTCCTCAGGGGAGACGGAGGAAAAAATTGGGAGAGATCGACCTGCAGTGGCAGGGATCAGCACAGGCCAACAAGGTGATGGACCTATGTGTGCTAGGCAAATGGTGGCGCTCAGTCTCTGATAGAACTCATGCCTTTATACACCCTTAAACAACGTAATGCCCCACATCTGTGCAAAAAGCCATACTTACTGCGAGCATGATGGAATCCGTTAGTCACCACCATGCCGGTGTCTGAGATCACTGCCAAAGCGACAGGTACCGCCCCCCTGCGTTCCAGGTTGGAGCGCATCGCGCCCAGATTGCACGCAGTCACAGACTGCATACAACAGTGCATAACACGTATTTCCGCGCTCCACACTGGGACGCAGAAGAACCAATAGGAACCCTGCAAGGGAGCCCTCCCACAATCAGATATCATTCTGGGAAATCCAGACCGGAAGTCAGCGCAGATCCATCAACTGACGGCTAAGTTCACCAATCAGAGATGAAGCATCGGAAAAGGTAATTTCCGGTTATACTGACAGGAGCGTCCCTAGTGATATGTAAATAGGTCACAGTGGACCATACCCAAATCCCGGACATAGCGACCGAAATGGGAAAGCCGCTCGGTGTGCATACATCCTAGCAGCAGGCATGATTAACCCCATAGAGGGCGGTCATGCACAAAAGTGTAAAGCACAGATTGCAGTGGTCGCCAATGGTAACCAGCGACCAGAAGGCACAGTGGTGCCCATAGAAATCATGCAAAAAGGACGCACAATAAGCATGCCTGCCATATAATAGACAGACAGGAGGGAGGGGAAGGGGAAAGGAGAAGACTGCCACAACATTTGTGAATAGAAACATGCAGGTGAAACACAAATATGAACAACATAGTAAGACACCTTTTATTATGGTGTCTTACTATGTTGTTCATATTTGTGTTTCACCTGCATGTTTCTATTCACAAATGTTGTGGCAGTCTTCTCCTTTCCCCTTCCCCTCCCTCCTGTCTGTTTGTCTATTTTATGGCAGGCATGCTTATTGTGCGTCCTTTTTGCATGATTTCTATGGGCACCACTGTGCCTTCTGGTCGCTGGTTACCATTGGCGACCACTGCAATCTGTGCTTTACCCTTTTGTGCATGACCGCCCTCTATGGGGTTAATCATGCCTGCTGCTAGGATGTATGCACACCGAGCGGCTTTCCCGTTTCGGTCGCTATGTCCGGGATTTGGGTATGGTCCACTGTGACCTATTTACATATCACTAGGGACGCTCCTGTCAGTATAACCGGAAATGACCTTTTCCGATGCTTCATCTCTGATTGGTGAACTTAGCCGTCAGTTGATGGATCTGCGCTGACTTCCGGTCTGGATTTCCCAGAATGATATCTGATTGTGGGAGGACTCCCTTGCAGGGTTCCTATTGGTTCTTCTGCGTCCCAGTGTGGAGTGCGGAAATACGCGTTATGCACTGTTGTATGCAGTCTGTGACTGCGTGCAATCTGGGCATGATGCGCTCCAACTTGGAACGCAGGGGGGCGATACCTGTCGCTTTGGCAGTGATCTCAGACACCGGCATGGTGGTGATTAACGGATTCCATCATGCTCACAGTAAGTATGGCTTTTTGCACAGATGTGGGGCATTACGTTGTTTAAGGGTGTATAAAGGCATGAGTTCTATCAGAGACTGAGCTCCACCATTTGCCTAGCACACATAGGTCCATCACCTTGTTGGCCTGTGCTGATCCCTGCCACTGCAGGTCGATCTCTCCCAATTTTTTCCTCCGTCTCCCCTGAGGAACTCTCATTACTGAGAGGGAAAGGCGTCGGGAGGAATTGTTTGTGTTTTTGTTGCGGGGCAGACATTCTATTTGGACGCTGCCCTTGTCAGGGCGGAAGTTCATTCACGGGGCACAACAGGGTTTGTAGTATACCTGTCCACCTGATCCTTCCGGCCTGTGACCTCTCACCTTGGGACCGATGTGCAGTCCAGCCCATTGATGAAGCTTGGGTGAGATCAAGCCTATGCGCTGCCATGTGGCAGTTTGTTGTTGTTTGCACAATTTATGCACAAGCACCTTACTATTATTATTATTATTACTGATTTTATCTATTTACTAGTAAAAGTTAAGTTTTAGCCCCTGCTGCATTTCTAGAAAAATGATTAAAAAATTAAAACTACATTTTTAAACCATCTCGATCTTGATTTATTCATGAGTAAGAGCGCCACGTGCAGAAATAAACACCTCAACAAGCTATCATTAAGGTTACTGTTGGTCGCCTGATAATTGTTCTGCCACGCTGAATGTACTTAGGCACACAACTCATTGAGACTCGCTGTTGGCCACTCCCTTTGCACTCACCAACCAATGATGTCCCAGATGTGCTAAATGGGAGACAAGTCCAGAGAAGCTGCAGGCCAGTGTAGCCATACTCACAGTATTACAAACAACATGCAACCTGGCATTGTTGTGTTGAAACATGGCTCATGGGACACTTTGGAGGAACGGGTGTACCACTGGTTAAAGCACCAAATCAATGCACCTGAGTTGTTAGTGTACACTGAAATAAAGACTGAAGAGGTCCAGATCGCAAAGATGATCCCACTCCCCATCCTAATCCCGGGAATAAGACATGATTGATGTTTCCACCTGAAGACCTCTTTATAGCATTGCCCATATGTCCGGTTTTGATTGCAACCAAGACAAAAGTGGTCCTCAAGCTGTAGAGGACAGACCTTTACTTCAGCATCCATTGCCATCTTGCTCTGCACCATAAGAGATTTGGAGAACGGTGGTGTAAGAAAAATATAACACCAGCAGCTGGACATCTAGTTCATGTCAATGTCAATGCCCAATGTCATGCAATTGCCTTTTGTTGGTTTGTTCAAACGCTGTTGATACCTTAATGTTATGTTTGTCAGAGGCCACAAACCAAAAAGGCTACCTTGGACAGACTTGGAACAAGACAATCGGTCTAGCAGATTCCAGAGGAAGTCTGACCACTCATTAATCATTGTATAGGGATCTGGTCCTACAATGGGACCAGTGGTTTGCTCCATGGCAGGGATGCCATCTGGATGTATCAACCAGAGGCAGGAACAGGTGCCAAGCAGAGTCAAAGTCAAGAAGTCGTGTCAAGGAGAAAATCAGGAGACAAGAAGTTAGAATTCAAGCTGAAGCCAGAACACAGGAGCTAAGTCAGCGAGCCTTTGACATTAGCTAAACACAAACTAATAACTGGCAGCTTTTGAGTCAAGGTGGCTTTACACGCTACAACATCGCTAAAGCAATGTTGTTGGGGTCACAGAATTTGTGACGCACATCCGGCCGCGTTAGCGATGTCGTTGCGTGTGACGCCTATTAGCAATTTTGAATCATTGCAAAAACGTTCAAAATCGCTAATCGGTGACATCCCCCCCAATCTCAATTATCGTTGCTGCTGCAGTAACGATGTTGTTCCTCATTTCTGCGGCAGCACACATTGCTACGTGTGACACCGCAGGAACGAGGAACCTCTCCTTACCTGCGTCCCGCCAGCAATGAGGAATGAAGGAGGTGGGCGGGATGTTCCGGCCGCTCATCTCCGCCCCTCCGCTTTTGATTGGGCGGCCGCTTAGTGACGTCGCTCTAACGTCGCGGTGACGCCGAACACACCTCCCCCTTGAGGGAGGGATTGTTCGTCAGTCACAGCGACATCACAGAGCAGGTATGTGCGTGTGACGCTGCCGTAGCGATAATGTTCGCTACTGCAGCGATCATCACATATCGTTACAACGATGGGGGAGGGTGCTATCACGCTCGACATCGCTAGCAATTGCTAGCAATGTCATGGCGTGTAAAGCGGCCCTCAGTCTACTGGGGTTTACATAGAAGGGAGTCCTGTGCATGGCACTCAGTAATGAGCTAACTGCCTACTAGCTCACTGCAGTAAAACACAAAAAGGAAGCTATTCTCAGCAATCTGACACCTAAACACCCACACTCTGCGGGCATCCAGCAGTAATCACCTAGTGACCGGGGCAGGGGTTCCAGCAGCGTGGTCAGACACTGATGTGACACTAAAGGCCACTTTACACACAGAGATAAATCTGCGGCAGATCTGTGGTTGCAGTGAAATTGTGGACAGTTGTCGTGGGCGGAGGAGGGGACGCTGCGCTCTCCCACTGCTCGGGTCCGGCCGCTGCTGCTGCGGCTGCTACTCTTCGGTGGTGGCTCGAGCGGTGGGCCGGATCCCGGGGACTCGAGCGGCGCTCCTCGCCCGTGAGTGAAAAGGGTGGGGATTGGATGGTGGGGATTTGGTTATTGTCCGTGACGCCACCCACGGTTGTGGTGAAGTTGGTGACACCACCGCTGCTCTGGACGGGGATCCCGGGAGCAGTGACAGGGAGCAGCTTTGATGTTAGTTCTCCCCTCCGTGGGTAGGGGGGTTGGTTGTCCCGAGGCCCGGTGATGGGGTAGGGATGGATGGCAGGCGGGTTACAGGGCCTGGCGAGGTGCAGGGTCACGGGGGGCAGCACTGTGCCGCACGGCACGGTGGTACTCACTCAGCCAATGATGAGGACACAGTTCTCGGTAAAACACTCGGCTGGATGGACGGGTCCCACAGACGGCTGCGGTGTTTCTCCTCCCGGCAGGTTGATGGTGACTGCCTTTCCCTGCACCTATGTAGTGTAATGGTTCCAATGGGTTCCCACCGGTAACCCGCTCCCCAGCTTGGATGGTTGCCGGAGGAGCCCCTTTTGCCCGCAGGCTCTGCCCCTGGGAACTTTAGCCTTGGCGGTGACTGTTTCCCTCTCTCGGTTGGATGGTTGTCTTCTGTCGGGACTTGGCTGCTGGGAAACCCAGGAGGTTCCCTTCGCTAACGGATTTGGCAAATTCACGGCGACTCCTAGCCTTGCCAGGGTCCGTAAGCCCCTGCCGGATGGTGCTGGCTTCCCTTTGCGTACCGGTCCGGTAACGCCGGGCCACCGCCCATCCACGGTCCTTACGGCTAGCTCCTATAGGCCACTACTGCAGACGGTCACCACCGTCTGCCAACCTTGCTGTACCGTCCGGGCCACACACCCGGACCAACTTCAGTCTGCTCCTCTACCGCTTTCCTTCCTCTCACTTCCACTTCCAAACTAAACTGTCTGCTTTTCCCGCCTCCAGGACTGTGAACTCCTCGGTGGGCGGGGCCAACCGCCTGGCCCACCCCCCTGGTGTGAACATCAGCCCCTGGAGGAAGGCAACAAGGGTTTGTGTCTGACTTCGGTATGCCTGACCGGGAGTGTGGGGTGTGTAGGTGTTGTTCTCTGTGGCCCCTGGCTTGTCCAGGGCGCCACACAATCAGTGCCAGGTTTGTGGCCGTGTACAAATGGAACAATATGTTCATGATTTCACTGCAACCACAGATCTGCCAAAGATTTATCTCTGTGTGTAAAGTGGCCTTTAGACTTTGGTATGTGACATCCAATTTCACTTGCAGTACAGAGTGGATTACTAAGTGGTCTTCTCCTAATCTGATTACACAGCACAACAAATAAACACTTTTTGTCTGCTACTTGGCAAAAACCATGTGCGCTATACTAAATCGAATGCGCTGAATCCAAATCTGAAGTTAGTTTTTTTGTAGCACGTCAGGATATTAAGTTATTCCAATTTTTGTGAAAATTAAAATAAGCAATTAATAAAGATACAGAATCGTTATGTCCCACAGTTTCACAACATGTATTATCATTTTTATTGAAAAAGAAGTATAGGTAAATAAACCAAAAAACTTAAAAATCACTTATAGTAGCTTAAGAAATCGCCTTGAACTCAGCAGAGTACTTTTAAAAGTGCTTCAGGCACTTGCTTTTGCGCTTGTGAGTGGTCCTAGTGGCCCGTTGCAAAAACCAGCAGTAATCGCCCATCATGTTGGGGTTAAAGCGACCTGGGTATCTTTTTTCCATAGTAGAAATGTCCTGGTGGAATCTCTCACCATGTTCGTCACTGACATTACCCATATTTGGAGGAAAGAAGTCAAGATGTGAATGTAGGAAATGCATTTTCAATGACATTCGGGCACCATGCATTTCGTATGCTTGAAGCATATTGTCTAGTTCAGCATAGTTTTCTGCTCTTTCGTTTCCAAGGAAGTTTTGAACTACTACTATAAATGCATCCCATGCAGTTAGTTCAAGTGGGGTGAGTTCTTTCTTGAAGATTTCATCATGGATTAGTTGGTGGATTTCAGGACCAATAAAGATTCCTGCTTTGAGTTTGGCCTCAGTTTTCAATGCACTAAACTTTTCCTTCAGATACTTAAATCCATTCCCTTGACGATCCATTGCTACTACAAAATTTTTCATTAGTCCTAGTTTAATGTGAAGAGGTGGAAGATAAACTTTAAGTGGATCGACAAGTGATTCGTGTTGAACATTGTGCTTACCAATCTTATGTTCATCTCTATTGGGCCACCGTTTAATTTTATAATGGTTGTTGTCATCTCGACTGTTCCATAGGCACAGAAAGCACATATGCTTAGTGTAACCTAACTGCAAACCAAGGACTAGTGCAACAACTTTGAGGTCAGCACAAATGTTCCATTGATGTTCTGAATATTTAATCAATTTCAGAATGATCTGCATAGAAGCATAGGTCTCTTTCATTCCAACCGCATGTGCAATGCCTTCAACAATCCCTGAATAGGCGTATGTTCTTTTCTAACTATAACTCAAAATCTGGACGTGCTGTGCAAATTCTGAGTTCATATTTGGAATCAGCATGTTCAAATTAGTAAAGAACACATGTTTTACCCTCAGTAGCAAAATCATTGTTGTGCTGTGTTATTGGTCTTTGCAGAAGTTCCTCTGAGCACCTCCTACTGCCATTCCAGTTCATTGGTATTATCACAACAACTGTGACACAACACTCAATTGTGCCAACTTCTCAGCTTTTGCATGTAGCAGAGATAAACCAAAGTCTCTTAGGATTCAGCCCCTCTCGTTTGTTGACAAGTGGCACATCACCAAAAGAAAGCATCACAATGTCATCTCATCAGACCTGAAATTTTGAAGTTTCATGTGTCTAAAAAAATAGCTTTGGAATTTTTGTCCCTCCCACAGATTGGACCTAGGTGCTTGAAAATGTCATCATTTGCTGATCTTATTGACACCTACTACTTTCTTAATTTGCTTTGCATTATCTCACAGCTCATCTTTTGTCTCATATGTTTAGGAGTGGATTAATTTATTGGAGTCCTACATTCGATGTTTGTCAGAGAACTCTCTTAATACTCACTTTTAATCATCTGTACATAGCACTAACATATTCTGCAGTACTTTACATACAGCTGCAATGCTGTCTCCATTGGGGCTCACAATTTAAATTCCCTATCTGTATGTCTTTGGAGTGTGGGAGGAAACCAGAGAACCCGGAGGAAACCCACGCAAACACGGGGAGAACATACAAACTCCTTGCAGATATTGTCTGTGGTGGGATTTGAACTCAGGTCCTTAATGCTGCAAGACTGCGGTGCTAACCACTGAGCCAGCGTGCCGCCTAAAGGCTCTGTTGAGAAGGGAAAGGAACCTGACAATAGTATTTATGACTGTAGTAGATTCTTCATATCCTTTCCATTTGGGAATTAGTGACTCTGCGTTCTATACTGTATAGATCTAATAATGATAAAATAAGCTTTTATTGTTTAGGAACAATTTCCAGTGTGCAGATAATTCTTCTGCACTGCCATTGTAATAAACTAGAGTAGAATAACCATAAGAATAGAGGATTACTCTCCACAGCATAATAAAAAGCATCCTTCAGAAGAGCCTATGAAACCGACAATGCAAAAACTTAATTTTACTGAATCATTGGGTACATTATGTCAATTCAACAGATAATGGAATTAATGAAAGAAGAAATGTATTTTTTATTAAATAATTATAAATGTGTTAACAACATTGATCTCTCCGCTTTTAATAATAGTTCAACTCTGATGTTGTAAAAAAAAATAGGCTTAGAAGATAGTGTAGAAGAAGAAAGATAAGCTGCTGCAGGATGCCATTTTTAGGATGGGGGGGCCAATAAACCCAGGTCTCCCGAGCCTGAGAATGACAGCCCTCAGCTGTTGGGCTTTATCTTGGCTGAGTGCCAAAATTGGGGGGACCGCATGCCTTTTTTTTAAACTATTTATGTAAATAATATTTTTACAAAAGCCACATGCGGTTCCTATTATTTTGATACACAGCTAAAATAAGTGCATGGCTGGGGGATGCAGCCTGTAGCCGTATGCTTTATCTATGCCTGTATCATTAGATGGGGGGACCCTACGCCAATTTTATTTATTTATTTTATACAACGATAAACCCGCAGACAGGGTCTGTGATTCCAACTAATCACAGACACTGTCTGGGGGCGGGGTCTGACTGCAGCCAATCAGAAATGCCAGTGGACAAGGAAAGTAGTGAATATTGATGAGGGATAATCAGCGGCCCAAGAAGCACAGCCACGGGAGGAGTTACTGCCATGGGAGCACTTACGGCCACGTCAGAGACTCGGTAACTATGTCCTGCTTTATTTTCTCTTTCTTTTACAGCCCCTCTACACCATTTTACAGCACATAAGTTTGGCCTCATATTGAATTGAATGGGCTCGGTAGGTTTGCTGAACAGTTCGGTGAACACAGGGAGGCTCGGTAAAGATTAGCAATCCGAACTTTGAGAGGTTCGCTCATCTCTAGTACTAAGGAGTTAAATGTAAGTGCTCCAGACTTATGAGTCATATTATATGTGTTGGTATATGCAGAAGGAGGACTTTATGCTGATCTAACAGTAGATGGCGATGTTGTGTAAAGTTTCCCTACTCACTGTATTGTATAAAGTCTCCTGTTTCTTCCTGGTTTTGCTTTCTCTTCCTGATGCAGTGCTGTATGACTGTGCATATTTTTACCTCATATTCTGAGAAGTAAAGAGCTTGTTATCCCATGTAATCTGCTCTGTGAACTTTCTTCTGCAACTGGGAATCTAGAAGCTGTGCAACAGGTTATGGGCCCAGGCACCCAAGATCCCAGGCACACAAAGATCCCAGGCACCCAAGGCCCCAGACACCCAGGACACTAGAAAGCTCAGCAACACCCTGGTGAATGCAGAAGAATTCTTCAGAACAATTATCTCCAAACAAGTAAGACAAGTTAAAGATAATGAGTAGCACAGAGCTAAAACTCACAGTAGCTAAGCTGAACAATGAGAACTATCAGTTATGGAAGTTCAAAGTGGAGATGCTATTGTCTAAAGATGATTTATGGGAAGTAATCACTACAGATAGACCCAATGATAATAATCAGACATGGGATAAGAAAAATAGACAAGTAAGAACTACTATCAGCCTATTAGAGGAAGATTCTCAATTAGTCCACATAAAGAATGAGGATACAGCACAGGGAATGTGGGAAGCATTAAGAAAGCTACATGAAAGACCCAGCTTAAATCACAAGTTATTTCTGCTAAGAAAGCTTTACAGTATGAGACTGAGTCGAGACAATGACATGCAGAAGCATATATTCTCTATGATGGAAGTGATATCACAGCTGAGATCAATTGGTGAAGATATTGAGGAAAGCAATGTAACAGCAATATTATTGTGCAGTTTACCGGATTCATACACTGCTTTAGTAAATGCACTAGAGACAAGACCTGAAATGGACATCACATTAGAGTTTGTGAAGGACAAACTCATAAATGAATATCAAAGAAGGAAAGAGCAAACAAATGATTCTACTGAAAAAGATGGTGGAAATGCTCTTAAAGCTACTGAATCAAAGAGACCCTATAATAAAGAGACAAGAGAATGTTTCAGATGTAAGAAAAAGGGACATTTAAAGAAAGACTGTACTATATGGAAAGCAGAACAACAGAAATTACACCATAAAGAGAATACACAGAAGGTGAAAAACACAATTTCTGATTCATGTGTAAATAATTGGAATGGCACATTTAAAGTAACTGATAAGAAATCATCATCAGGTTGGTTTATTGACTCAGGAGCAACAAGTTATATGACAAGTAATAAAAGTTTCTTTACTGAACTTGATTTAAATAAGAAGGAAGCCATTTATCTTGCAGATGGCAGCAAAATAACTGCGGAAGGTATTGGGCAAGGAATGCTAAACTGTTCTAATAAGTTTGGGCATGATTCAAAAATACTTATACAGGATGTGTCATATGTTCCAGGATTAGAAGGAGGATTGTTATCTGTAAAACATCTAACAACTAAAGGACTTACTGTAAAATTCAAAGATGATGAATGTACAATCCTAGTGGGAAATAAGAAAATAACCAATGTCAAGGCAGATTAACAATTATATCATCTAGACACATTAAAAGAACAGATGAAGTTGTGCACACATGATCACAAGAATTGTATTCACATGTGGCATAGACGTCTAGGACACAGATATCCTGAAAGTATAATGGAGCTACAAAAGAAATAATTGACAAAGGATCTAAATGAAGACACTATGATTTCACTGGAAACAAAAAATGAGAAAAACAGGAGTGATTTAGCTGAAAGAACATCTGATGAAAAAGAAGTTGAAATTGATGAAAACTAGAATACTGAATATGAAGAGATACAACTACAAACAGACACAGAATCAAGACGTTCAATAAGAGAAAACAAAAGAAAATCACCAATATGTCTTTCATACAAGGCAAGTACAAGCACCATTTATGAGCCTACCTCTTCGAAAGACATATCTCGACTTCCTGAAGAAGAAGCTAATAAATGGATAAAGGCAACAGAAACAGAAATAAAATCCATGCATGACTCAAAGACATGGACACTGACCGAATTACCAGAAGGAAGAAAAGTTATGGGATGCAAATGGGTTTCTTAAAGTAAAATACCAAACAGATGGCACAGCTGAACGATACCGAGTAAGACTCGTAGCTAAAGGTTATTCTCAAAAATATGGAGAAGACTATGATGAAATGTTTGCTCCAGTTGTCAAGTCAAACATACTACAATAAGAACTTTGTTTGCAGATGCAGCAATGAAATAAATGAAGTTGAAGCATCTGGACGTAAAGAAAGCATTTTTGAATTGAGATTTAACAGAAGATATTTACATGGAACAACCTCCAGGATTCAAAGATAAAAATAACCTGAACATGGTTTGTAAATTACAGAAAAGTATATACGGTTTAAAACAAGCTGCTAAAGCATGGAATGATAAAATCACAGAAGTGCTCACAAATGAAAAATTTCAAAGAAGCAAAGCTGATCCTTGCCTATACACAAAAAGACTGATGGACAGATGGATTTATGTACTCATATATGTTGATGATATTTTAGTTTTGTTTTAAAAAAAGAAAGAGATAAAGAGAACATGCTAAAAATTCTGAATCAACATTTCGAGATCAAAGTCTTGGGAAATTTGAAACAGTACCTAGGAATACAGATAGAAAGAGAAGAAGATGGAAGTGTCCTACTTAATCAAAATCACATGATTCAAGACATAATCGAAACATTTGGATTGAAGGATGCAAAAACAGTAAAGTCTCCAATGGAAACCAATTATAGTGCCTTGACAAAGTATTCGGCTCCCTTAAATTTTCCCACATTTCAGGCTTTAAACATAAAGATAAAAATGTTAATGTTATGATGAAGAATCAACAACAAGTGGGTCACAATTGTGAAGTTGAATGAAATGTATTGCTTATTTTAAACTTTTATAAAAAAGAATAAACTGAAAATTGGGGTGTGCAATATTATTCAGCCCCTTTACTTTCAGGGCAGCAAACTCACTCCAAAAGTTCATTGAGGATCTTTGAATGATCCAATGTTGTCCTAAATGACTGATGATGATTATATCAATCCACCTGTGTGTAATCTAGTCTCTGTATAAATGCACCTGCTCTGTGATAGTCTCAGTGTTCTGTTTAAAGCACAGTGAGCATCATGAAGACCAAGAAACACAATGGGCAGATCTGTGATACTGTTGTGGAGAGGTTTAAAGCCGGATACAAAACTTTAAACATCCCAAGGAGCAATGTGCAAGCGATCATATTGAAATGGAAGGAATATCATACCACTGCAAATCTACCAAGACCCGGCCGTCCCTCAAAAATAATCTCAAACAAGGGAAAGACTGATCAGATATGCAGCCAAGAGGCCTATGATCACTCTGGATGAACTGCAGAGATCTACAGCTGAGCTGGGAGAGTCTGTCCATAGGACAACAATCAGTCGTACATTGCACAAATTTGGCCTTTATGGAACAGTAGCAAGAAGAAAGCCATTTCTCAAAGATATCCATAAAAAGTGTTGTTTTAAAGTTTGCCAAAAGCTACCTGGGAGACACCCAAAACATGTGGAAGAAGGTGCTCTGGTCAGATGAAACCAACATCAAACTTTTTGGGCTCAATGCCAAATTATATGTTTGGCGTAAAAGCAACACAGCTCATCACCCTAAACACACCATTCCCACTGTCAAACACGGTGGTGGCAGCATCATGGTTTTGGTCTGCTTTTCTTCAGCATGGACAGGGAAGATGGTTAAAATTGATGGGAAGATGGATGGAGCCAAATACAAGACCATTCTTGAAGAAAACCTGTTGGAGTCTGCAAAAGACCTGAGACTGGGACGGAGATTTGTCTTTCAACAAGACAATGATCCAAAACATAAAGCAAAATCTACAATTGAATGGTTCACAAATAAACGTATCCAGGTGTCAGAATGGCCAAGTCAAAGTCCAGACCTGAATCCAATCGAGAATCTGTGGAAAGAGCTGAAAACTGCTGTTCACAAACTCTCTCCATCCAACCTCACTCAGCTCGAGCTGTTTGCAAAGGAAGAATGGGCAAGAATTTCAGTCTCTCGATGTGCAAAACTGATAGAGACATACACCATGCGAATTGCAACGGTAATCGCACCAAAAGGTGGCGCTACAAAGTATTAACTTAAAGAGGCCGAATAATATTGCACGCCCCAATTTTCAGTTATTTGTTTTTTAGAAAAGTTTAAAATAAGCAATACATTTCGTTCAACTTCACAATTTTGTCCCACTTGTTGTTGATTCTTCAGCATAGCATTAACATTTTTATCTTTATGTTTGAAGACTGAAATGTGGGAAAAGGTTGAAAAATTCAAAGGGGCCGAATACTTTCACAGGGCACTTTATCTTAAAGAGATGAATAGCGAGCAAAATGTGTTACCAAATAATGAAGAGTACAGAATGGCAATGGGAAAATTACTGTATCTAGCAACTGTTACAAGGCCAGACATTGTAGCAGCAGTCGGAATTCTGAGTAGAAAAATGTCGAAGCCAAATAAAAAGGATTGGAATGCCATGAAGAGAGTAATACGTTATTTGAAAGGAATTGGTGACGTTAAACTGAAACTACCTACAAGTGATAAATGCACTTTAACTGGATACGTTGATGCAAATTGGGCTGGAGATCCAACTGACAGGAAATCTACCAGTGGCTATCTTTTCTTTCTCTCAGGTGGACAAATTAGTTGGACTAGTAAAAAGCAATCTATAGTAGCGCTGTCGTCAACAGAAGCAGAATATGTTGCAGCAGCACATGCGAGTCAAGAAGTTTTATGGTTAAGACAATTGCTAACCGACCTAAAACAACCACAGTGGGAACCAACAAAAATAAATGAGGACAATCAAGGATGTCTTGTTCTTGCTCAAATGGAAAGAGTTAACCCAAGAACCAAGCACATTGATGTGAAGTATCATTTCTTGAGGGATCACCAGGAACAAGGAATCCTGAAATTATAATAGTGTCCAACTGAAGATATGACAGCAGATATTTTCACAAAGGCATTAAATGATGAAATACATCAGAGACTAATGAAGAACTTAGGCTTGACTGAATAAGTCCTCACTGTTGAGAAAGGGTGTTGGTATATGCAACAGGTGAGGACTTCTTTGTCTGTGTGAACTAGGACTTTATGCTGATCTAACAGTGAATGTCAATGTTGTGAAAAGCTTCCTTACTCACTGTATTGTAAAAAGTCTCTTGTTTCTTCCTGGTTTTGCTTTCTATTCCTGATGCAGTGCTGTATGACTGTGCATATTTTTACCTCACATTCTGAGAAGTAAAGAGCTTGTTATCCCATGTAATCTGCTCTGTGAATTTTCTTCTGGAACTGGGAAGCTAGAAACTGCAACAATATGATCCTACATGATTAGTCTTTTGCCCATACCATCACCCCCCTGTAGGGCTCAGTTTATTCCTTCAGCTATTAATGTGATGTCCTGACCCTATAATTTATATAGGCTGCTTTGGGGTTTCCTCTTCCTTTTTGCCTCAGTAGCCTGGGTCCTGGTAGCTTTCGTGCTGACTAGTAGGAGCTAAATAGCAAATGTATGGAACACCCTATAATGGATGTTTTGATGTTAAGATCAATGCATGAAGGAGGAAAGGGTTAAAAATCTGTGCTGCCGTCAATTGACTCAAGACCTGACTGAAGGTAAGGATTTAGTTGTCTATGCATTTCAGAGCCGCAGCTCCTTCCTCAGGACAAATCACTCAATGTATTACTACGATGGTTCCCTGTAGCGGTACCTGATCCATTAATCCTGTAAGTCTGTGGAACACCACTAAGGGGTTAAATGTAAGTACTGCACACTTATGAGTAATGTTACTCAACCCTACAGGATTATTCTTTTGCCCATCCTATTAACCCTTCCCAGTGGGGCTGGGTTTATTCCTTCAGTCAATAGTATGATGTTGCGCCCTTATAATATACAGTATATATAGGCTACTTTGGGGTTTCCTCTTCCTCTTTCCTCCAGTAGCCTGGGTCCTGGTAGCTTTTCCTCCCTCCTTTTTCTTTTTGACATTGTTAATTGTCCTTGTTTCTAGAGTCCTTTATATTTACATTTTTACCTTTTGTTTTATTTAAAAACACATTTGAAGTCACTGCGGAGGTGATTTAGAGACGTTTTGGTTGCGAGAGCAGACTTGCACACCACATCCGGTAACGACATAGCGCTTCAGGCTGAGGATTACTTTACGAATGTTATACTGTCAAGTTTGTAGTAAAATATCCAACTATTATAAGTAAATTATAAGTAAAGAACTCACCTGGTCTCTGTCTGTTTTTTCTATATTTAAAGTTGCTTGTTAGGATCTTTTTTTTCTGCGGTTTCCGATCCCTTATTTTCATAAGTTTAGTATATGATGCTCAGTTACTAATAACTGCCTGGCATACAGTATACAGTACAGCTTACCGTCTTGGAACATTTTGATTCTAACTAGTTACTATAATTATAATTCTAGATCAAGATCCCTAAAGACATAAATATAAGGAAAGTCAAAGGTTCATGATTTCTGAGCAATTTTTCGGAGAATTTGGCACCTCACATAAATCTTATTTTATTCCCCAGTTCGTTTATACATCACACATAATATAAATATTTTTTTTTTAAGCGTTCCCTATAGAGAAACATATCTGTATCTGTCGCGGGCGGCGGGGCGCTGCGCTCGCTAACGCTCGGGTCCGGCGCTGCGACTGCTGCTTGGTGGCTCGAGCGGTGGGCCGGATCCGGGGACTCAAGCGGCGCTCCTCGCCCGTGAGTGAAAAGGTGGTGGTTTGTTTAGGGATTTAGTCCGTGACGCCACCCACGGGTTGTGGTGAAGATGGGCACCACTGCTGCTGGTGACGGGGATCCTGGGAGCGATGGTAGGGAGCAGCTGGGATGTTGTTTTCCCCTTCCGTGGGTAGGGGTTGGTGGTCCCGAGGTCCGATGGTGTGACGGGGAGGCAGGGTCGGTGAGGTGCAGGGCTGCAGGGACGGCGCGGTGCCGGATGGCACGGGTGTACTCACTCAGCAAAAGATGCACAAAGTCTCCGGTAAACCAAACGGCTGGATGGACGGGTCCCGCAGCCGGCTGCAGTGTCTTTCCCCGGACAGGTGATGGTGGCTGTCTCTCCCTGCACCTTTGTGTACTGTGTTGACTCCAATGGCTTCCCAACGGTAGTCCACTCCCCGGTGTATAGATACCGGAGGAGCCCGTTTTGCCCGCAGGCGCTGGCCCTTGGATTTCTAGCCGGTGGCGGTGGCTGTATATCCTCACGGTGTGAACGGTTGCCTTCAATCGGGACTTAGTTGTTAGGGAACCCCGAGGGTTCCTGTCACATTCGGATTTGACTATTGATGGCGGCTCCAAGGCTGGTCGGGGTCCGATGGCCCTGCCTGTGTGTGCTTAGCTTCACTCCATTCCCCGGTCCGGTACCGGTGGGCCACCACCCGGCCCCGGTCCTTACGGCTCTGCGGAGTTCCACCAACTCCTGCAGACGGCCACCACCGTCTGCCAACCTTGCTCTCAGTGCCTGGGCTCCAACCCAGACACTCGCAGTACGCACTCCTCCAAACTCTAACTGACTGCTTTTCCCGCCTCCAGGCCTGTGAACTCCTCGGTGGGTGGGGCCAACCGCCTGGCTCCGCCCCACCTGGTGTGGACATCAGACCCTGGAGGGAGGCAACAAGGGTTTTGTGTCTGACTAATGTAACTGTCCGGGTGTGGGGGTGTGTGTTTGTTCTGTCTGTGGCTACCTGGTTAGTCCAGGGTGCCACATTCCCCCTTGTTAAAATGCAGACTGTCCACGAGCTGCCAGTCCATCACCGGTTTTATTTTTCTTTCAAACTGTAAAAATATAAATAACATGGTAAAACGGTAAAGCATAAAACATAAGCATACTTTAGGTCTTCTTAAACGTTACAACACATATAGACATTTTTAATAACGGACGGACGGATGTCTTCCGCTCTCCCACCAAAGCAACCTAGCCCTGATGCTGCCCCTAAGAAGTGGGCAGCACCCCTTTAGCCCAGTCCTGGTTCAGGCTGCCCGAGCGGGAACGGGTACGGTAACTCGCACCCGACTGTCACTTCAGGGGACCCCACGTCCAAGGGGGACCCCTGAACCCGAATGATGGCCACCGGTCTTGGTGGTGGCCGGGCCCCAGCCTGCTCTGCTGCGGGGCCCTACCTCCAATCTGCCTCTCCGGAGGTGGCAATGGTATCCATCCCACAACATTATTTACAGGCCCACAAGTTCTTGGGTGGCCTGCCAGTTCTCGGCCATGTTCATGAGGAGTTTCTCATGTGGGTATGGGAATGAACTTAACAACAGGGCAACTCCAGTCCCAACGGGGACGGTTCTCTTCTCGGACGGTAATCTGGTGATTTTTTAGATTGATTAATTGTGCTGAGGGTCCCAACGGGGGACAACAGGGTGCAACGGTAGACCGCTGCCTTCACTTTAGGTCGACCTCCTCATAGACCTTCTCCACTTCGACATCCTGGCAGCAAGGTGGGGGAAGGGACTGGGACTGCGCCTGGAAACTGCGGCCTTCCCTCACCTTCACATCGAGGCCATACCAGCCCCTCTCCCTGCAGTATTGAGTGTAGGCCACCAGGTCTCCCGGCAGCAGGTCTCGACCCAGGTGGCCTGTCAGCAGATGGGCATGTACATCCCGGCGGGCTACAAACACTTTGGCCACCAGGCCCGGTTCGTATATGAAGCCGTACCCCCGGTGAGGGTCAAATCTCCGGACCTGCCCCTCGTACATCAGGCCTTGTACCCGGAAGGTGGCATTTCGGAGGTGGTCCTTTTCACGGATAGTACGTGCCACCATCTCGGCCCTCTGGTGCTCTCTCTCAGCGATTTCCCGGCCCAGAGGGGTCGGTTCCCTGTCCCAATAAGGGGCGTCTGCATGCCCCAGCGCACGGGTCGGGCCCCGCGGGACTTCCTTCACGCTGCCCACAACTGGCGCCCTTTTTGGAAGGTCCCACGGTGACATGGCCTGGGGTGCTGCCTCACAGCGGCGACCCGGCGCAACCTCAGCCGACGTTTGGGGTTTGGAAACAGGGGCCCTCACCGGCTGGACCTCCGCCTCCTTCTGGGCTGGACGGACTACCGGAGCCGGGACGGTCTTGGGTGCGGCCACTTCCGGTGCCGACGGCTCCTCTTCGCGGACGGGCACCTCCCGCTGGATCTTCCATGGCAGTGGTGCGGGTCGTCTACGGAAATCGCTTGCAGGCTGGTCCTCCAGGGTGGATGGGCGGAGCTCCGCTACCGGTGGTGGGGGTACCAGGCCTAGTGGCGGGGCAGCAGCAGCCGAGACGGATAGCGGGGAAGGCAGCAGGGTGAGTGGGCGCAGACCGGGCCCCTCAGCCGCAGCGACCGGTCCCTCGGGGACACAGGGGCGTGGGTTGCTTACCCGCTCCTCCAACCCTGTCTCCAGCTCGCGTCTCCGCATGGCTGCCGCCACTTCCGCCATGCCGGCCATCCATCCTTCCAAGAGGGACTGTACTTGGGCCTAAAGGCGACTGCACATTTGTGTGGTCCGGACCTCCACCCACGCCACTGTTCCTGGCGTGGGCTCTGGAGTTTCAGCGGTGCCGGACGGATGGGACATCTTGTGCAGCAGTGTTCCAGGAACCAAATAGCTTGCAGAGTCCTGGCGTCCCCGCTTTTATGGCCTCGGCTACATTAGGTAGGCTTTCACCCGCCCCCCCTTGGTTCTCTTTAGCACTTCTGCTTTGGGGGCGGGGCTTCGCTTTTCGCGCCTTCCCTGCTCGGGGAAGACGCTCGAGCGGGAAATCTTCACGCCAAAGATGGCGACGCTTCAAACTTTTCGGCCAGACACCGCCGGCGGAGACCACAAGGCGCAATTCTATTAGTAAGTAGATCGGTTCTATCCTGTTCGTGACGCCAAGTTGTCGCGGGCGGCGGGGCGCTGCGCTCGCTAACGCTCGGGTCCGGCGCTGCGGCTGCTGCTCGGTGGCTCGAGCGGTGGGCCGGATCCAGGGACTCGAGTGGCGCTCCTCGCCCGTGAGTGAAAAGGGGGTGGTTTGTTTGGGGATTTAGTCCATGACGCCACCCACGGGTTGTGGTGAAGATGGGCACCACTGCTGCTGGTGACGGGGATCCCGGGAGCGATGGTAGGGAGCAGCTGGGATGTTGTTTTCCCACTCTGTGGGTAGGGGTTGGTGGTCCCGGGGCCCGGTGGTGTAACGGGGAGGCAGGGTCGGTGAGGTGCAGGGTTGCAGGGACAGCGCGGCGCGGTTCCGGATGGCACGGGTGTACTCACTCAGCAAAAGATGCACAAAGTCTCCGGTAAACCAAACGGCTGGATGGACGGGTCCTGCAGCCGGCTGCAGTGTCTCTCCCTGGACAGGTGATGGTAGCTGTCTCTCCCTGCACCTTTGTGTACTGTGTTGACTCCAATGGCTTCCCAACGGTAGTCCGCTCCCCGGTGTATAGATACCGGAGGAGGCCGTTTTGCCCGCAGGCGCTGGCCCTTGGATTTCTAGCCGGTGGCGGTGGCTGTATATCCTCACGGTGTGAACAGTTGCCTTCAATCGGGACTTAGTTGTTAGGGAACACCGGGGGTTCCTGTCACATTTGGATTTGACTATTGACGGCGGCTCCAAGCCTGGTCGGGATCCGATGGCCCTGCCTGTGTGTGCTTAGCTTCACTCCGTTCCCCGGTCCGGTACCGGTGGGCCACCGCTCAGCCCCGGTCCTTACGGCTCTGCGGAGTTCCACCAACTCCTGCAGAGGCCATCACCGTCTGCCAACCTTGCTCTCAGTGCCTGGGCTCCAACCCAGACACTCGCAGTATGTGACCTCTCACTTTCACCTCCTGAACTGAACTCCTCCAAACTCTGACTGCCTTTCCCGCCTCCAGGCCTGTGAACTCCTCGGTGGGTGGGGCCAACTGCCTGGCTCCGCCCCACCTGGTGTGGACATTAGACCCTGGAGGGAGGCAACAGGTTTTGTGTCTGACTAATGTAACTGTCCGGGGGTGGGTGTGTGTGTGTGTGTGTGTTCTGTCTGTGGCTACCTGGCTAGTCCAGAGCGCCACACATCCAGTGTCGGACTGGCTACCAGAGGAATTTCCAGTAATGCCAGGGCTGGATTCAGGTACCTGCATTGCACTACGGAGCTCTCACCTGAGCTACGGTGTGCAGACTAGACTATACCGCGAGTGCGAAGTGATTGATTCCCCGGCGATTGCGGTTCAGTTCATGTCAGCTGCAGACAGGCCGGGCTGATCTCCGGACTTCAGGTGAGAGCACCGGAGATCAGCCCGGCCTGTCTGCAGCTGACATGAATTGAACCGCAAGCGCTGGGGAATCAATCACTCAGCGCTCGTGGTACAGTCTCGGCTGCACGCCGGAGCTCAGGTGAGAGCTCCGGAGTGCAATGCAGGTACCTGAATCCAGGCCTGGCAATACTGGAGATTCCTCCGGTAGCCAGTCCGACACTGTCTGAATCTACATGGACTTTTTATTTAGAGGATATAACTGTCTGTTATGTTGTTGTGAGAGAACAAAATCCACTTTATTCTCATAGTGTCCATCTTGTCTAATAACTAATGATGTGTGGAGAAGTTTTACATTTTCATTCCCACCCCTACTGCTATTATTGGTTCATAATCCAGAGGGGACTTGTCCTTTTATCTGTGACCCTATATAAACTGGTCACATGCAATAATAAAGGAGAATTCTTTGCATACACTATATTAAGCAGTGTGTGCTGTATTGATTTCCCGAGCGCTCGTAAAACAAATCTTATTAATTTGGAGTTCAAGAAGCATAAAATAAGTGTATTTGCTCACATTGTGTACTATACTATGCCCTAATCCATGTCGGAATGAGCTAGCAAGGGTCCACCAGTAACATTGATTTTGGGGATCACTGTTTTACATTTAATATTAACTTGACCCTAGATCACAAATTTACTTATGATTCTAAATAATAATAAACTGAGTAGTTTGTTTAGTGAATGATTGGATGTTGCCTTTGAAATTAGTGATTCAGGATTATTAGCAATACTTATATAGGGTGGGTTGGAGCCACACCTTTATAGTGGCCACTGGGGCATTCACCTGTTTCCCTATGGGCCAGACCATGCCAGACTGTAATTACAGGTGGATAGATTCTAAGCTCTTTTGGAAATAAATTAAAAGTTTCTATATACATAAAGTTGTGATCATCACACCCATCAGATCTGTTGTATACATGTGAATGAGCTGGTATTTGTACTATGTACATGACTTTTTCCAAATCCTAATTAGATTATGCAAATCTATGGCATGTGAACAGTCTTCAACATGAGGTCTGCTGCTTTGTTTTTAATGCAGTAAATAGATATAACATGTCAGCAAACAGGATTCCACATATGGTTTGGCTGGAAAAAAATACTTTTCGTGGTGAATCTATGATGAATATAGGCTGTATGGGTGGTAAAATTGTGTATATATACACTCTCTAAATATTTCTCTATCTCTCTTTGCATTAGCCTGTCACATAGGGAGAAATTATGGAGCGCCTGCCAGAAGACAAGATACAGTTGAAACCAGAAGTTTCCATACACTATCTAGAAAGACACATCTGCAGGTTTTTCTCACTATCTGAGATGAAATCATATTAGTCTTTCCCATTTTAGCTCAATTAGGAACCAAAACTATTTATATTTGGAAATGCCAGAATAATGAGAGAATGTTTTTTAAGGCATTTTTATTACTTTCTGCAAAGTCAAAAGATTACATACATTTCCTTAGTATTTGGTAGCATTACCCTTAAATTGTATGACTTGGGTGAAATGTTTTGGATATCCTTCCACAAGCTTCTCACAATAATTTGTAGGATTTTGGGCCCATTCCTCCTGACAGCACTGGTGTAACTGAGCTATGTTTGTAGGTCGCCTTGCTCGCACCAACTTTTTCAGCTTTGCACATAAAATTTCAATAGGATTGAGATCAGGGCTTTGTGATGGCCAATCCAAAACATTGACTTTGTTTTCCTTACACCATTTTGTAACCAATTTAGCAGAATGCTTCTTGTCATTGTCCATTTGGAAGACCCATTTCCACCCAAGCTTTAAGTTCCTGGCTGGTGTCTTGATATGTTGCTTCAGTATTGCCACATAATCTTCTTTACTCATGATGCCATCTATTTTGTTAAGTGCATCAGTCCCTCCTGCAGCAAAACAACCTCACAACATGATGCTGCCCCTGTGTTTCACAGTTGAGATGGTGTTCTTAGGCTTTAAAATTTCTCCCAAAAACAGTTACATTTTAGTTTTGTCAGACCACAGGACATGTCTTGGCAGCTCCAAACTGGTGATATTTTTAAACCTAAGTTATTGTCAAAACTACGCAGATGCAAGGGTGTAACTATAATAAGCGCAGGAGTTACAATCGCACACAATCGGGTCTTGAAGCCTAAGGCGGGCTTTTCACACTACGACATCGCAGGTACGATATCTGTGGGATCAAATCGAAAGTGACGCACATCCGGCGTCGCTGTCGATATCGGAGTGTGTAAATCCTTTTTGATACGATTAACAAGCGCAAAAGCGTCGTTATCGTATCATCGGTGTAGGGTCCGACATTTCCATAATTTGGCAGCAGCGACAGGTACGATGTTGTTCCTCGTTCCTGCGGCAGCACACATCGCTGTGTGAGAATCCGCAGGAGCGAGGAACATCTCCTACCTGCGTCACCGCGTCTCACGCCGGCTCTGCGGAAGAACGGAGGTGGGCGGGATATTTAAGTCCCGCTCATCTCCGCCCCTCCGCTTCTATTGGACGCCTGCCGTGTGACGTCGTTGTGACGCCGCACGACCCGCCCCCTTAGGAAGGAGGCGGGTCGCCGACCAGAGCGACGTCGCAGGGCAGGTGAGTGCATGTGAAGCTGCCGTAGCGATAATGTTCGATACGGCAGCAATCACAAGATATGGCTGCTGCGACGGGGGCGGGGACTATAGCACTCAGCATCGCAGCATCGGCTTGCGATGTCGTAGTGTTCAAAGCCTGCCTAAGGCACACAAAAGGTCCCTTTGGCCAATATGAAAAAAACTATAGCTATTAAATACCTGCAATGGTTTGGGGGCCCTGTTGGAGACTTTGCATTGGTGCTCACAAGCATCAAGTTACACCACTCCACAAAAGAACTTATAATGCCCTCCTAAGGGGCCCCACTTTGCTAAGAACTTTAGGGTTTTCAAAAATCACCTGTATGGTGAACCCCATAAAAAGGGCAACCCCAAATTTTTATTTTTTATCTGTTTTTTTATTTTATTTTATTTTTTAAAAAACCCAAAATTTTATAAGTATTTGAAGGTGCTGGCTCTCCACTTTGTTTACAGGCTCATAGATTCCCATTCATTACGACTGTCGTTGTGCGTGCCACTTAATGAATTTGGCACCTCTTCTGAGTAGTGTTTCTCCCTGTTGAACAAAACCTTTGCCACTTTTCAAAGCTTTTACAACAGTTTTCTAGCATAAAAGCTTTGATGTATCAGACCCTTAAGTGGGCTTTACATGCAACGACATCGCTAATGAGATGTCGTTGGGGTCACGGAATTCGTGACGCACATCCAGCCTCGTTAGCGACGTCGTTGCGTGTGAAACGCACGAACGACCGTTAATGATCAAAATTACTCACCTAATCGTTGATCGTTGACTGGTCGTTTTAATCTCGATTAACGTTGCTGTTGCAGAACGCAGGTTGCTCGTCGTTCCTGCGGCAGCACACATCGCTATGTGTGACACCGCAGGAACGAGGAACAACATCGTACCTGCGGCCGCCGGCAATGAAGGAAGGAAGGAGGTGGGCAGGATCTTCGGCCTGCTCATCTCCGCCCCTCTGCTTCTATTGGGCGGCCGCTTAGTGACGTCGCTGTGACGCCAAACGAACCGCCCCCTTAGCAACCGACGAGGGTGGGTGCTTTCACCAGCGACATCGCTAGCGATATCGCTTTGTGTAAAGCCCGCTTTAGACTTTTTCTATTGAGTCTGTACACCACTCTTTTTGCACTTTGCAAGTATTTTCAGCAGTCAGTGGGCATCTCAGGAGTCATCTGTAAAGGAGGCTTTACACGCAGCGATATCGCTAGCGACGGCACCCGCCCCCGTCGTTTGTGCATCACGGGCAAATCGCTGCCCGTGGCGCACAATCTCACTTGTCCGTGTCACACGTACAGCCCACCCTAACGACGTCGCTGTGGGCGGTGAACAACCTCCCCTGAAAGGGGGAGGTTCATTCGGCGTCACAACAAAGTCACAGAGCGGGCCGCCAATAGAAGCGGAGGGGTGGAGAGCAGCCGCATCTCCCTCACTCCCACCTCGGTGCTCATTGAGGACACAGGTAAGCTGTAGTTCGTCGTTCCCGAGGTGTCACAAATAGCGATGTGTACTGCCACAGGAACGACGAACAACCTGCGTCCTCAACAACCAACGATTTTTTTGAAAATGAACGACGTGTCAACGATGGACGATTTGGTGAGTATTTTCCATGGTTAATGGCTGCTCGTTGGTGTCACACGCAACGACGTCGCTAACGATGCCGGATGTGCGTCACGGAATCCGTGACCCCGGCGATATATCGTTAGATACGTCGTTGCGTGTAACGGGGCCTTAAGGCGTTTCAGTGCTCATTGCATAGATTAAAAAAAAAAAAGTGTAGGTACTCTTTAAAATGGTCACTGTTATTTCAATAAACTTTGCATAAATCATTTTACGACTAAGGACATCACTTTTGACTGAAATATCTTAATGGTGTGAATACCTGCTACTTATTTTACATAGAACCTTAAAGGGAATCTGTCACCAGGTTTTTACCACCTAATCTGAGAGCAGCAAAATGTAACAGCAGAGATCTTGATTCCAGCGATGTGTCACTTACTGAACTGCTTAGTGTAGTTTTGATTATATACTGTGGATTAAACAGTGATTTTTTCATTAGAGGACTACTTGGCGTGCTGCAGCATATTCATGAGTGCTGTATAACTGCTAGATCTGCAGCAGAGAAAACACTGATTTTATCAAAATGAGAGCTAACAGCTCAGTAAGTGACACATCACTGGAATCAGGGTCTCTGTTTCTACATTATGCTGCTTTCAGATGGGGGAGCAAAAACTGGTGAAAGATTTCCTTTAATAAAACCTGAGTTTTTTATGCAGCCTCATATTGGAACAAAGCTTTGAGTTTTATGCATTTTATGTATTGCCTGTACTAATCCTTGCACAGTTTGTGCAAATGAATTGACATCTTTGTAGGTCTCACCTCATTTTAAGGGAAGCTGTCATGTGAAAAATCACTACTAACCTGCAGATTTAGTGTTACTCTGCAGGATAATAGTGTTTGGAACCTGCCTGCCCACTGCCTACACTTCAAACCCTGCTTATTGAGGAAATTAACTTTAATCCTCCCGGAAGGGTTCAGGTTTCAATCACTGAAACAAAGAAGCAAAGTTCAGTGATGTAGTAGAGTTCAGTAGGTCAGAGGAGACTCAGTATGTCAAGAGGCTACCACGACGGAGAGTGGACCCTCCTATTTCTGGTGCCAGGAGATCACAGAGTATGGCTCCATACACACTTGCTCAGGTTAATACTCCTGGCTGTGTAGATTCTTTTTCATCCAGCACTGCTAAGGTTAAGTAGATCTTCTGGTCTCCTGAACTCTGAAAGAAAGCTATAGCCAGCTGTTCTCTATTGCTAATTAGCTCTGATAAAGACTTCCCTCCAAGCTCAGATACTCGCTGGTGATAGTTTCTGCTTAGCTTGCCTCTAGATGGAACCTGTGAGCTGTGGACCAGGAAGACATTCAGAAAACATTTGCTGTGTTGATTTTTATTTTCTTCTTTAGTCCTTTTTGTTTTTTTCCCCTCTGGTCCATTCCTCATTATTACCTTTTGTGTTTGGAATGCTTTGTATGATTGCTGTTCATTTTACCCTTGCCAGTCTAATCTTCTCAGTGTCTTTAACCTAGAGCGGGACTAGCGTTCCCGCTACCCTGCGCACTATACAGGGCTGAGTCCAGGGAAGGACAGGAATAGGCACATGATCGGTGATGGGGTGAAAGAACCCGTATAGGGACATTAGGGAGTGGAGGGATCAGTCTCAGGTGAGTTTAGAAGGCAATGCTGCTCCCCTTTCCCTAGCACTAGGCCCCACCTTTATATTGTGTATTCTGTGTTTTGCGGCGCTTGTTGGGGGTTCCTGTGTACCTGGCAGAACCCCGGTAGTCACTGCATGACACAGTAGTAATATAGCAGAGTCCAAGGGATGTAGCACAGGAGATATGCTGTTGCAATGTAGCAGACACATCGAGACAAAAAACAAAGCTCAGCAACATAGCAGAGCTGGGTATGTCAGAAAGCTCACAGTGTAAATGAAATTATGGCCAATGATGTAGCAAAGTTGGATATGTCCGGACATACAATATGGCAGTAGAGTAGAGCTGAATATGTCTGGAGGCTCATAGTAATGGGATAGAGTGGAAATCTGATTTGCAACAATGTTGGTGGACACCAACTATCTGAATTTTCACCGCCTGAGTCTGGGAATCCGACTTGAGGAACAAGAGAGACGTCGACTGCACAGGCAGGACACATCACGTGGCCCTGGATCCAGGAGAGCTGGGTAACACAGTGACATTTCTATTTGCTTGCACAAATATAGTGTATTGTACAAGAAAATAAAGGATACTTTGTAATATCTCTAATATGCTTCTTTCTCCACTTAATAGCCAGTTCTCCCCCTCCTTGCCTCTGGAGCCTCAAGAGTCTTTTGAACAAGGCGATAATTGCCTGAAAGATTATTCATGTGAACATTCCTTACCTAGAATAGGGAGTTATTATGGCCAATTTATCTGTCCTTATAAAAGGACCATCACTGTCTTTTTATAACTTCCAGACTTTTTTATAGAGAGACAAGATTACACATGAATAAAGATGATGAAATCATCTGTACAAGAGTACTTCAACCAGATAGAAAAGTAGAATATGTGTACAGAGTAGAAAGGTATTAAACTTTCCGAAGTATGATAATTTATTATTTATAGGATGTAATCTTCCATATCATTCAGAAGAGAAGAACATAATTATCCTTGGGACAGTCAAGGGGTAAAACTGGTAAATGCCCGTAAAAATTCACATAAACAAGGACATTGTGATCCTATTCAGACTATCTGTGTGCTTTCTAATGAATTTCTTACCCTTTTATGGATGACATAAAGACTTTTATATGAAGCTGAATGAGAATAATTTGTTTTACCAATGGACAATGAACTTGTGTATACTTATCTGATATTCAGTTCAGTGCTTTCTAACGAGCTTAAGAGATTGTGTATATACATTTGACGCGCCCGCGGGGTCTTGGGAACTACTCGTCACCGGGCCGGTTTTGGGGGATTGGTTTGTCACAGTGGCCTGGCCCAGCTCTGTGATCCCACGGTGTCAACCAAAAGGATGGGGGGGGTGATAGTGATGAAGGGAATAGTTGTCTTTCGTGACGCCACCTGTTGTATATGGCTATAATGGGAGCCGCCACTGCGCATGGTCTCTCTCTGCTGGAGCGGATGGTAATACAGCTCAGAGGTTGCAGCTCTCCACAGGCAGAGCTAGGCCCCAGGGAGGATGTTGAGAGTAGTTGTCCACCCCAGTGTGGGAAGCTCGGAGCGCGGTAAGGATCAGACAACACAGCGGTTGCAGTTTAAGGTGTTTACTCACTGAGTTGCTTCTGCCGCTGGAATGCCAGACTGTGATGGACTCCAGACGATCCCAGAGAGTTCGGGGGCCAGTACCAGAGGGATACTTCATGAGTCCTTCCTCCCTGCGCTGTGTTGTGTGAGTCCCTGCGACTTGAAGCTACACAGGGACCCGAGTCCTTAAGGTGATGTTCCCCGTCCCGTATAGTAGGCAGCACGAGTCTGTTAATGGGCTACCATATGGTCACAGCTACTGGCTCTACATGCTGCTTTGCTCGGGTGCTGTTGTGGGCCAGAAGACTTGAAATCCTCTGCCCGGTGGATTCTACTGGCAGGCCATGAAGTGCCCACCAGCCTAGGGCTCCGCACCCTGAGATGTACACCGGTCCTGGGGGAGCTGTTAGCGTCTTACTTTGTTCCCCGGTGGTCGAATCTCTCTCCAGTGTGTGTGTGTGTGGCTCCTACTCCCCAGATCAGTCGCCCTGCCCACTTGAGCCCCAGAGTTAGTGGGTGGGAGGCCCCAGACGATATGGTGACCATCCTAAATGACCCTACCCTAACCGAATCCCAGTAAGTGGGCAAGTTGCTTATGTGTGGTTGTGAATGTTGTGAACCAGCACTGACCTCCTCCTTACCTGGGATGATGGGATGAGTACTGCACTTCTGGTGAGATGCAGTACCCTGTGGCGACTGAAGCCTCAGGGGCGCCGCACATTTCCTCCAAGTGTCTAACTGTCATGGTATGGACTAGGGGAGAGTCCGGCGTAAGCTAAAACACACACCTACAGGGGATAAACAATAACAAACAAGGAGTACAGCAGGGACACTTTAACAACGGTGGCCCTAGGACTAGTGAGAGGGAAGATGGGCACCTCCACACCTACCTGCCGCTGTACCCTGCACTCCTAGCCAATCCCTATACAGGTTCCTTACCTGTCACCGAGCAGGAATCTGAAGCCCTGAAAAGACCCTACAATAGTTCCTGGCTAGGGAGTGGGCAGGTGAGGGACACTAGCCCCACTGCTGCATTGAAACAACACACCAGGAAAGGAATACAGACAGAGGGAAACATAACAAAAGACTGCTGCAGTCAGCACCAAGACTGCAGCCACCAAAGCAACTTCAACAAAGGGTTTTCAGCAGCTCCTTCCACCCCCAGGCTCAGCATTCAAATAGCAAAAAGAATAAACGGCTCTCTCTACTGGTAGCAGAGGAAATATATAGGGACTGGGAGTGGTCCCAAACTGGAAACACCTGAGCTGGTAATTATGCTGCTTGCTGTCAAGTAATACTGAAACTAACCCTACAAGTGATAAAAGAAGGGAAAACGTGTTTAATATTGACAGTCAAGAATGGAAAATGACTCTGAAGTCCTGAATCTGTGACTAGTCTCACTATGCAAACAGGCAGCCGTAACACTTACATATGGATGCATCCTTCATTACCTTGGCTTCTTACATCTTTACCTTGAGATGAGGGGTGTGAGATTTCCAGCCAGCAATGGGAACCTGTGACTACAGTAGATTAATACTGCCCAAGGCATGTGCAGCATGAATCAGAGTCCGGTTGCACAATTGAGGTCATAATTGGTATATTAATGACTTTGTGGATAGGATTGAGAATAAAGTGTCAGACTTTGCTGATGACACCAAACTATGTAGGATATTAAAAACTGAACTTGACAGTACAATATTACAAAATAATCTGGATAAGATGTCAGAATGGGCAGACATTTGGCAAATGAGATTTAATGTTGATAAATATAAAGTAATGTACCTAGGATGGAGTAATCCTATAGCTGCGTATACATTAAATGGAAGTAAACTCGGGACTACAGAACAGGAGAAGGACTTGGGTATTCTGGATACAAGTAAGCTGAGCAGCAGCACTCAAAGTCAGGCAGCAGCTGCAAAAGCAAAAAAGATGTTAGGGTGTATAAAAAGAGAGATTAGATCCCGTGATCCCAACATATTGTTACCCCTCTATAGATCTCTTGTAAGGCCAAATCTAGAATATGAGATCCAGTTTTGGGCTCCACATTTTAAAAAGGATATTCAGCAGTTAGAGTCAGTTCAAAGGTGGCAACTAGATTATTACAAGAAATGGAAGACCGCCCATATAATGAGAGGTTGAAAAAGTTAGGCTTGTTTAACTTAGAAAAAAAGACGTCTTAGAGGAGATCTCATTTATATGTATAAATACATGTGTGGTCAATACAAAGGACTGGCACATGACTTATTCCTTCCAAAAACAATACTAAGGACCAATGGACACTCACTGCGAGTGGAAGAAAAGACATTTCGGCAGCTAAATAGGAAAGGGTTATTTACAGTTAGAGCAGTCAAACTGTGGAATGCCGACCACAAGAGGTAGTAATGGCAGACACTATAACAGCTTTTAAAAAAGGGTTGGATGATTTCCTCAGTACAAAACATTGTTGATTATAAATGACTTAATGACATTAATATATATTTGGTGGAGGAAGGTTGAACTAGATGGATCGAGGGCTTTTTTCAACCTATGTAGCTATATATGTTTTAAACACTGCGGCCAGGTGTCTCACATATGTAGACTATGTTTTGTATGAAAATCTGTAACATTTGAGGAAAATATACCTGACTGCAAATTGCATCGAGGCTCTGATTCATGCTGCCTATGGTTGAATAAGGCCAACAGGAACATTTCACAGGCTAAATGGCATATCAGGTGTCCACCCTGGTGCTCAATGCTGTTTTCCATCTGTTACCCACTTTAATACGAATCAGGTTGTAGGTAGTGATGGGTGAATAATTACGATTTGTATTGCTTACTGAATATCGAGTATTATTCCAAGAAAAATGCTCAGATTCCCCATTGACTAGCATTAGGTTCGTTGTTCATGATGAAGATCGGAATAGAACTTTGGGATTTGTTACAAATAATCTGAACACGAATAGTTACTATTCGCCCATCACAAGTTGTAGGCTCTACACAGGTCCAACTTAGTGACAATACAGCCACCCTTAGGGCTCAATGATATGTCCTTCATATGTCCAATATTCTCATTCAAGTGTTATTCATGGTTTTGACAGATTGTACTTGTACCTGTAATATTAAGAAAAGCAGAGAAGGAAGTCTTTAGATTTGCCTTTAGGCAAGACTTCCTTCTCTGCTTTTCTTAATATGTCCCTGAAGTTGTTGCCTTCTACTCTATCTAAGTCTGTTGTGACTGTCTTGGTTGTTGCTAATTGTACCTGTAATAGTCTATGGGATCATTCAAATGTCTGTGAATTTGGTTTGTCAGACACTCAGTCTAGCTTGATGCTAGTAACGACCATTATGAAAAGTCAATGATTAGGTGGTTCAGATCTCCGCTACATACAACCAGCCATAAAGAGAGCATTTCTGGTGAGAACGCAAGGATTTTTAGGTCACACTATGTCTGAGAATCAATTTATCCCCCGGGAGAGCCACTCCCTGAGGTGCCTGCACATATCATTTACTGAACAAGTCTGTGCGTTGTGGTAGTCAGGGCCGCCATCAGGACATTACAACCGTGACTCCTGTAAGGGGCCCTGTGAGCAAAACCAGGAGGGGGGGCCTGGACGCTGACATTCCTCTCCTCACCGGGCCCCAGAGGGCGGGTCCACCATCAGGGCAATGAAGGGGGCCCGAGTCGCTCATAGAGAGCTGCCCTCTCTCTTTCTGCTCTGCACTGATCTATGTGATCGGTACAGAGCAGGACATTTCATGTTCTGGACCAGAACGGAGTCTGAGAAGGAGAAGGAGCTTCCAGGTCATCTGACTAATCATGTGCCTGATCACATGACTGGTGAACTGGAAGGTCCTGTAGCTGTTCACCTGCTGCAGCCTCCGTGCAGGTCCCAATGGCTCCTCTCCTGCTGTGCACCGATCAGGAACTGCAAGATGAGGTAATGTATAGTGTGTATGTAAAGGTGCTTCTTGTGAGGCTGTGGGTGTATACGCATGTAGTCTTCTGTCTGTCTCTGTTTGTCTGACTCTCTGCCTCTTTCCCTGTCTATGTCTGTCTGCCTATCTCTTTCCCTGTCTGCCTCTTTCCCTGTCTATGTCTGCCTCTCTCTGTCTGTCTCTTTTCCTGTCTGTCTGTCTCTTTTCCTGTCTGTCTGTCTATTTCCCTGTCTGTCTGTCTCTTTCCCTGTCTATCTATCACTTTCCTTGTTTGTCTGCCTCCTTCCTTGTCTGTCTCTCTTTGTCTCTGTCTGTCTCTCTATCCATCTCTCCACAGAAATCATATTACCTCACACATAAGCTTCTTATACTAACAATGTCCTTCGTTGCCTATAGCAACCAATGACAGCTCCTATTAATGACCTGTTGCTCCCAGCTCCATTGACTTTAATGTAAGCAAGTTTTTTGGCGAATAACTGTAAAGCGCAGGGTTAAATTTTCCCCACAAAACATAGTCTATGACAATCCCTGAGTCACATGAGGCGTCTGTGTAAAATATCGTGAATGCGACGGTGCGAATTCCTTTAGCGGACATACATGGCACCCAAATGCATCTCAAGGCTCTGGCCAACTGATCCAGGAAGCCATTATCTATCCCCCATTTTCTTGAGATGGCTGGATTGTCATTGTAAATAACCACTTGTACCTTGTCCCCCCCCATCTCATTGTAGATTGTAAGCTCTCACGAGCAGGGTTGTCTTTTTTCCCTTTAAATATTGCATTTTCTATAACTGTTACTTGTTTGTATATGATCCTCCTGAATTGTAAAGCGCTGCTGAATATGTTGGCGCTACAGAAATAAAGATTATTATTAATATTATTATTACATATACACATACACACGCACATACACTCAGCTTTATATATTAGATATACAAATATGGCTGACAATTCTGTCTTGGGCTTGTCATTTTGATGACCCAAAAAATGGTGCATGCAGCTTTTTTTGGGCTTTCAAAATGACGACTAGCGGTTAATGTTTGATTGGTGAGGACTGTTTGCAGAATTGGAGATTTTCCAAGAGTGATGGTAGGACTGTGGAAGGTTGGAGGTAAGTATGCAATGGAGGGTCTCAGCTCACTCTGTAAATGCATCACCTTAGTCCTTTCTCTGGGGGTCGGTGCAAGGAGGGCAGCTCCGTGTTCAAAGAGGCAAAGTCCGGCAATAGAAAAAAGTTGTTTCCAGCATCACGTCCAAAAAATAAGGTTAAAAACCAATTTTATTCCATAACTTGTGCAAATCTAGCAGGATATGTCTAAAGGCCCTGTTACACACAGAGATAAATCTTTGGCAGATCTGTGGTTGCAGTGAAATCATGGACATATTGTTCTATTTGTACACAGCCACAAACCTGGCACTGATTGTCCACAATTTCACTACAACCACAGATCTGCTGCAGATTTATCTCTGTGTGTGACAGGGCCTTCAGACTAAGAACCTCTTTTAGGTATGAAATACGTAAGACATTGTTGTATACTTTATGGATGTCCATCCAACTTAAGTTGGTTTTAACCTTTTGGAATAAAATTGGTTTTTAACCTTATTTCTTGGACGTGATGCTGGAAACAACTTTTTCTATTGCCGAAGGGTTGAGGGGTAGAGGCGGAGCTGTGATGGAGGCGGAGTCTGAAGGGGCCCAAAAATTTTATCAGTATGGGACCCTGAAATTCATGGTGGCAGCCCCGGTGGTAGTTGTTTTACAGACAAAATATCTGAACACCCTCAATGCACAGTCAAGCTCCACAGGTACCGGAGCACCCCGATGCTCGATTGAGTAATGAGCTCATCACTAGTCAGGAGCATAATTTGCTGGCAGAGGATGATAAACACTTTGCAGTTACAGGAGTGTTTCTCAGAACATCTAGGTTTTTACAGAAAAAAAATCCAGGTTTTGTATAAAGAACATTACCAAATCTACTGCAGTCTATGACAATATGGTCATATTCCCCTTCAAATTCCCCATTGCTTTTGAAAGTCTGTTTAATGTACACATGCACAAAATTGAGGTCAGCAGATGCAATCACCTCTCATCCCGAGGAACAGACGTGGATTCAGATAATAGAACAAACACAGTTCTTCCGAAATGCCTTGTACTAAAGGTGCTATTTATATGAGCCAATGTAAATAGCTCTTTTCAGCATGACTAATTGTAGTGATCGCAGACTGGGAACAAAACCTCTCCAGGCTACCTGATGGAACTGTTTTTATTTAATATACATAATATAATTAATTTAATTACAATCTCGCTAAAAAAATACAGGTATGCATATCTATATGAGGTTATACGTTTTAGACAATTCTAGTATTCTAAGAATGCAATATGTGGTAATTAAGGTCAATTAAAGGAAGATTTTAGTCTGCATACATGTAATGTGGAATGGCTCTTCTAAAGGGAGCTTTACACACAACGACATCGCTAACGAGATGTCGTTGGGGTCACGGAATTCGTGACGCGCATCCGGCCTTGTTAGCGACGTCGTTGCGTGTGAAACGCACGAACAACCGTTAACGATCAAAAATACTCACCATATCGTTGATCGTTGACACGTCGTTCTAATCCCAATTATCGTTGCTGTTGCAGGACGCAGGTTGTTCGTTGTTCCTGCGGCAGCACACATCGCTATGTGTGACACCGCAGGAACGAGGAACAACATCGTACCTGCGCCCGCCCGCAATGAGGAAGGAAGGAGGTGGGCGGGATGTTCGGCCCACTCATCTCCGCCCCTCCGCTTCTATTGGGCGGCCGCTTAGTGACGCCGCTGTGACGCCAAACGAGCCGCCCCTCTTAGTAAGGAGGCGGTTCGCCGGCCACAGCGACGTCACTAGGCAGGTAAGTATGTGTGACGGGTGTTAGCAATGTTGTGCGCCATGGGCAGCAATTTGCTCGTGACGCACAACCGACAGGGGCGGGTGCTTTCACCAGCTGTGTATAAAGCCCGCTTAAGATGATAGAATCGGACTGGCCCTGCTCCTGCAATCTTGAAAAAAAACAAAGAGAAAAATTGTATGCTTTAGTGCAAGATGGGGGTGCAGCCCTCCTTATACTGAGACTGGGCAATCAATTTGCTTCCCACTTTGCTGTGTATTTAATCTGGGACCCAGCTGACCACTTGCTACCATTCACATTGGAGTTTTGATATGACACTAGTCAG
The DNA here is from genome assembly GCF_048569485.1 of Anomaloglossus baeobatrachus. Lineage (NCBI taxonomy): Eukaryota > Metazoa > Chordata > Amphibia > Anura > Aromobatidae > Anomaloglossus > Anomaloglossus baeobatrachus. The sequence continues at coordinate 180,099,299 of NC_134360.1, read as the reverse complement.
GTATAGAAAATGTTTTTAACTTTAGTTGGTTAGGGACTGCCCCAGATGGGTACACCATGACGAGGTGGGACAGCTTCTTACCTTTTTGCAAAAATGTATCTACCAAGTACCCTGATGTTAAGCACTTGCAATTTATTTATTTATAGTCAGGGTATATTTCATACAATTTTTCTCTTTGTTTTTTTCTAGTCTTGAGGCTGCCATTCACATGCTTGTAATGTTGCACGTTTACTGAACAATTGTTACAGCTCAGTTTCTTTAGGTGTTTTTTTTTCTCCAATCTCGAACCTGTATTTCCCAGTGGTGACATGACAATGTTATGTCTTCTGGCCACTGCTGCCAAACAGGGGCCACTGATCAGCTGCACTCTTTTGGAATTCTGCTACCCTCGGTAGATTTTCCATTTTTCGTTTTCATTTTTTGCTCCCCTTTTTCGGAGAAACAAATCTTTTTTGTTTATCCATTAATCTTGCTATACAAGACCTTTTTTTGCGGACAAGTTATACGTTTGAATTAAACCATTAGTTTGACCATGTAGTGTACTGGAAAACAGGAAAAAAATTCCAAGTGCAGTGAAATTGCAAAAAAAAGTGCACATTTATTTTGGGGAGATTTTATTCACTGTGTTCACTATATGGTAAAACTGACATGTAGTTATGCTGCCTCAGGTCAATACTAGTTTGTTTGTAGATACCAAATCTGTATAGGTTTACTTTTATCTAGGAGGTGAAAACAATTTAGATGTTTGTCCACAAAAAGAGTTGAACTTGGTGTTATCCCTCACACACTCTGTCATGCTGGTCACTGTTAGTTGAACATGGCACCTCATGACAAAGATTTCTCTGAGGATTTTGGAAAAAAAAAAAATTGTTGCTGTACATAAAGATGGCCGAAGCTTTAAAAAGATTATCAACACCCTGAAACTGAGCTGTAGTATGGTGGCCAAGACCATACAGCAGTTTAGCAAGAGAGATTCCATTCAGAACAGGCCTCACCATGGTCAACCCAAAAAGTTAATTGGACGTGCTCAGTGTCATAACCAAAGATTTTCCTTTCAAAATAGACGTATAGGTGCTGTCAGCATTGCTGAAGAGATTAAAGGAGTGGGGGTGTCAGCCAGTCAGTGCTCAGACCATACACGGCACACTGCATCAAATTGGTCTGCATGGCTGTTGTCCTAGAAAAACGCCTCTTCTTTGAAGATGATGCAGTTTGCTGAAGACAAGGAGACTAAGGACATGGATTACTGGAACCATATCCTGTGGTCTGATGAGACCAAGATAAACTTTTTGTTTCAGATGGTGTCAAGCGTGTGTGGTGGCAACCAGGTGAGGAGTACAAAGACAAGTGTCGCGGGCGGGGGGTGCGCTGCTCGTCTGCGCTTGCGGCTCGGGTCCGGCTGCTGCTGCTGCTCGGTGGCTTGAGCGGTGGGCCGGATCCGGGGACTCGAGCGGCGCTCCTCGCCCGTGAGTGAAAAGGGGTGGTTTGAGTTGGGGATATGGTCCGTGACGCCACCCACGGTTTGTGGTGAGGTTGGACACCACCGCTGCTAGTGTCGGGGATCCCGGGAGCGATGGCGGGGAGCAGCTTGGATGTTATTTTCCCCCTCCGTGGGTAGGGGTTGGTTGTCCCGGGGCCCGGTGATGGCGACTGGGAGGAGGGTTGTGGGGCTTGGCGAGGTGCAGGGTCGCGGGGCAGCGCAGTGCCAGACGGCACGGTGGTACTCACTCAGCCAATGACGTACACAGAGTCTCTGGTAAAACAAACGGCTGGATGGATGGGTCCCGCAGCCGGCCGCAATTGTCATTCCCGATAGGTTGGCGGTGACTGTCTCTCCCTGCACGTGTGATGTGTTTTCAGCTCCGATGGCTTCCCACCGGTAGCCCGCTCCCCAGCGGTGTATTTACCAGAGGAGCCCCTTTTTTCCCGCAGGCTCTGGCCCTGGGAACTCTAGCTGTGGCGGTAGCTGTATTTCCCTTCACGGTTGAGTGGTTGCCTTCAGTCGGGTCTTTGCTGCTGGGAAACCCCGGAGGTTCCCGTCGCTGATGGATTTCACCGGTTTAACTAGCCTGGTCGGGGTCCGTAGGCCCTGCCGATTGGTGCTGGCTTCTCTTCGCTCCCCGGTTCGGTACCGGCGGGCCACCGCCCGTCCCCGGTCCTTACGGTTATGCGTCAATCAGCCTCTCCTGCAGACGGTCACCACCGTCTGCCAACCTTGCTGTATGTGCCCGGGCCACGTACCCGGACACGGTCAGTCTGCTCCTCCACTACCACTTCACTCCTTCCACTTCACTCTCCCTAGCTCAACCACTGTCCTTTCCTGCCTCCAGGACTGTGAACTCTTCGGTGGGTGGAGCCAACCACCTGGCTCCACCCCACCTGGTGTGGACATCAGCCCCTGGAGGGAGGCAACAAGGATTTTTGTGTTTGACTGATGTACCTAACCGGGGTGTGGGGTGTGTTGTTGCAGTACCTGTGACGTCCTGGCTTGTGCAGGGCGCCACACAAGTATGTCTTGCCTACAGTCAAGCATGGTAGTGGGACAGTCATGGTTTGGGCTGCATGAGTGCTGCTGGCTGTGGGGATCTACGGTTCAGTGAGGGAACCATGAATGCCAACATGTACCATAATATACCGAAGCAGACTATGATCCCCTAACTTTGGAAACTGGGCCACATGGCAGTATTCCAACATGATAACTACACTAAATATACCTCCAAGATGACCACTGCCTTGCTAAAGAAACTGAGGGCAAAGGTACTGGACTGCTAAACTCTATTGAGCATCTGTGAGGCCTCCTCAATTGGATGGTGGAGGAGTGCAAGGTCTCTAACATCCATCAGCTCCGTGATGTCATCATTGAGGATTGAAAAGGAGTCCAGTGGCTCCTGTGAAGCTCTAGTGAACTCCATGCCCAAGAGAGTTAAGGCAGTGCTTGAAAATAATTGTGGCCACACAAAATATTGACACTTTGGGCGCTATTTGGCCATTTTCCCTTAGGGGTGTACTTACTTTTGTTGCCAGCGGTTTTGGTATTAATGGATGTGTGTTGAGTTATTTAGAGGGCACACCAAATTTACACTATTATACAAGCTGTACACTGACTACTATATCAAAATGTCATATCTTCAGTGTTATTGTCACGCACGGAGTAGGATATGTCTGTGTACACAGAGTGACAGTTGCGCCCAGACCTACAGATGTCTGACACACTACACAAACACCAAGTACAAAAGAGGGACATCGGGGGCACTTTAACAACGTGTCACGCCCCCACCAGAGTCTGCTCCTGTGACTTCTGCGTCGATCACCAGTCGACGCCATGCTTCCGCCGTGGACTGTGCTGGTGGTAGGAGAGGAGTTGATGCCAGTGGCTCTGGTGAGTGCAGGCTCCGCTCGTCCACTCAGCTGGGTTTTCCTGGGACCTGCAGTACCACTGGCTGACTGTAGGTTGTTTGTGTATTCCAGGTGAAGTTACCACCATTCAGCTACAGCCAATGGGATGACACCACACCCTTCTAATGTCCCCTCCTGTCTGCCGGTCACTGCCAGAGAGCGTTCTGTATTCCTGCTTCCTGTTCTGTTCTGTATAGTGATTCCTGTGTTTGACCTCTGCCTGTTTTCTGACTACTCTTCTGCCTGCCATTTTTGTACCTTGCTGCCAGATCCAGATTTGACCTCTGCCGGGTTTCCTGACTACTTGCTTGTCTGCCGATTTTTATTCACTGTTCTGCATCTTCTGGTTTGACCCTGCCTGATTACTACTCTCCTCTGGACTGCTGCCTTCCACAGGTAGCGATCTTCGGGGCACTGCAGTAATTACAAATCCCTGTATAGGGGTTAAAGAATTTCGGGGATCTCGGGGTCCTGATTTGTGAGAGGCTTTCCTCTAGCCTGTCCGTGACAGCCAGTCTAAGTCTTGGTTCCAGACAGGCGTTACACAACGGTGGGCCCTGGCGCTAGGGAGGGGAAAGATGGGACACCTAATGCACTCATCTGCAGCTGTACCCTGCACTCCCTATTCAGACCTATACAGGGTCTTTCAACCTGTTGTCGAGCAGGATACCTTGAACTCTAGCAGGCCCTGCAATTAACCCTGGCTAGTGAACTGGCCAGTGAGGAACACTAGTCCCACTGCTGCACTACTACAACACGAAGAGTAGGAACACAGAAGGAAAAAGGATACCAACACTAACTTCATGGCTGCAGCCAGACTCCGAGGCAGCAGATGGATGGGTTCAGGTCAGAACCCCAGCAGCTCCTTCCACTTAGGCAGCCAGGACAGAATAGATTCAATCAACAGCAAAGGTTGATGAGTAGTGCCACTATTTGAAGGTGGTGGGCGTGGTGACAGAACGGTTGCACCTGACATGGACTGCTAGAAATCTGCTGGCAACAAAACTGACATTAACCCTTAAAGGAAAAGAAAACACATTTAATCTCCATAGTCTCACAAGGCTAAGTGAGATTCAGGGCCCAAACCTGTCACAAATCTCATAATATCGGAAGACACCCGTGACAGTAATCCTATGAAAAGATATAATAAAATATTTACAAAAATGTGAGGGGTGTACTCACTTTTGTGAAATACTGTAAGTTCATCCCACCAAGACAGACACCCTAGTTTACAAATCTAACATAGATGGGCTTGACTGCATTATTAATAAATATAAATTGCAGAAAAATACATATACAATATTGAGGCATTAGTCGCTATTTTGGCCTATATGTAGCTCATTTATATTGGGAGAGCCCCTATTCTCCATCTGCAGTTTGTTTTAAAAAACGAACTGTCCTTTAGTCACACTCCCGAGGTCTAGTGTTGAGTCTCCGTCGCTACTCTAAATGTCTAGTATTGTCTTCATCGCTTATAGGGAACCTGTCACCAGATATGACCCTTATAACCTGTGGCCACTACCAGTGAGCTCTTATATACAGCACTCTAAATTCTGTATCTAAGAGCCCAGACTGTGCTGTACAACATAAAAAACACTTTTATAATACTCACCTATTATACTCCGTCTGATGGGTGTCGCTGCTCTCCTTTCTGGCATCTCCTCCATCTTGTGCGATCTCCTTCTTCCTGCCCAGCCCTGTGCATGACGCATCTGGCGTCATTTACAGAGAGGGCTCCATTGCGTGCTTGCGCATGTTCCCTTGAACTGTCCTGCTGAGGGCAGAGCAAAGTACTTTAATACACAGGCGCGAAATAAGGTCAAACACCGCCCGCTCAGGCACAGGGCCGCCATCAGGGCATTACTACTGTGCCTGGTATAGGGGGCCCGGTGAAGAGAGGGGGCCCGGACAGGCCCGGGTTAATTACTTAGCTTTATTAAGCCCCCGGCAGGACGGACCCCTCCTCTTCACCAGGCCCCAGTCACAGCAGCAGCAGAGGGGCCCTGCGGTGTCGCTTCATTTCCTTACATGACTAATTTGCATGCGACGGGGTGGAGCATGCAAATTAGCCATGTGTTGGAATGGAGGCAGGGTCATTAGAGCAGAGCAGGGCATTGGCGCGTCAACGCTGTGCCTTGCAGTAGGGTGGTGAGGTCATCACTTTGCGACCTCATTACACTCCTGCAACTAACAGCCGCAGAGGTGGCGAGGACGCGGCAGCCAGCGGGACAGGTAAGCTCTGTGAGCTGAAGACAATCGCCACGGGGCGGTTCGCAGAAGGGGGGCCACTGATCTCAGACCGGGGAATGGGGGAGCTGATCTCAGATCAGGGGGCGGGCGCCGCTGATCTCAGATCGGGGGGCGGGCGCCGCTGATCTCAGACCGGGGGGCGGGCGCCGCTAATCTCAGACCAGGGGGGAGGGGGCTGATCTCAGACCTGGGGGCCTGCCGACCCCAGCCCCTGCCTTGCCTCATCTAGATGTGCGGGTGGGCGCTGAAATGCATCACGGGCAGGTGAGTGTAATATGAATCATGTATTATGTGCTGCCTGTATGTGTTATGTGCTGTCTGTGTGTGTTATGTGCTGTCTGTGTGTGTTATGTGCTGCCTGTATGTGTTATGTGCTGCCTGTATGTGTTATGTGCTGCCTGTATGTGTTATGTGCTGCCTGTATGTGTTATGTGCTGCCTGTATGTGTTATGTGCTCTCTGTGTGTATTATGTGATTTCTGTGTGTGTAATGTGCTCTCTGTGTGTGTTATGTGCTGCCTGTGTGTGTTATGTGCTGCCTGTATGTGTTATGTGCTGCCTGTATGTGTTATGTGCTGCCTGTATGTGTTATGTGCTGCCTGTGTGTGTTATGTGCTGCCTGTGTGTTATGTGCTGCCTGTATGTGTTATGTGCTGCCTGTATGTGTTATGTGCTGCCTGTATGTGTTATGTGCTGCCTGTATGTGTTATGTGCTCTCTGTGTGTATTATGTGCTCTCTGTGTGTGTAATGTGCTCTCTGTGTGTGTTATGTGCTGCCTGTGTGTTATGTGCTGTCTGTGTGTGTTATGTGCTGTCTGTGTGTGTTATGTGCTGCCTGTGTGTGTTATGTGCTGCCTGTATGTGTTATGTGCTGCCTGTGTGTGTTATGTGCTGCCTGTGTGTTATGTGCTGCCTGTATGTGTTATGTGCTGCCTGTATGTGTTATGTGCTGCCTGTATGTGTTATGTGCTGCCTGTATGTGTTATGTGCTGCCTGTATGTGTTATGTGCTCTCTGTGTGTATTATGTGCTCTCTGTGTGTGTAATGTGCTCTCTGTGTGTGTTATGTGCTGCCTGTGTGTTATGTGCTGTCTGTGTGTGTTATGTGCTGCCTGTGTGTGTTATGTGCTGCCTGTATGTGTTATGTGCTGCCTGTATGTGTTATGTGCTGCCTGTATGTGTTATGTGCTCTCTGTGTGTATTATGTGCTCTCTGTGTGTGTAATGTGCTCTCTGTGTGTGTTATGTGCTGCCTGTGTGTGTTATGTGCTGCCTGTATGTGTTATGTGCTGCCTGTATGTGTTATGTGCTCTCTGTGTGTATTATGTGCTCTCTGTGTGTGTAATGTGCTCTCTGTGTGTGTTATGTGCTCTCTGTGTGTGTTATGTGCTGCCTGTATGTGTTATGTGCTGCCTGTATGTGTTATGTGCTGCCTGTATGTGTTATGTGCTCTCTGTGTGTATTATGTGCTCTCTGTGTGTGTAATGTGCTCTCTGTGTGTGTTATGTGCTGCCTGTATGTGTTATGTGCTGCCTGTGTGTGTTATGTGCTGCCTGTGTGTTATGTGCTCTCTGTATGTGTTATGTACAGTATAAGATGTCTGTCCTGTATAGTGTGCAATATGTAGCTGTCTTTCTGTCTATGTATACTATCTGTGTATACTATCTGTCTGTGTATTCTGTCTGTATATACTGTGTTTGTCTGTGTATACTGTCTTCCTGTGTATACTATCTGTATGCATATTCTGTCTGTCTGTGTATACAGTCTGTGTATACTATCTGTCTATGTATACTGTCTGTGTGTATACTATCTGTGTATACAGTCTGTGTATACTGTCTGTGTATACTGTATGTCTGTGTATACTATCTGTGTATACTGTTTGTCTGTGTATACTGTTTGTGTATACTGTTTGTCTGTATACTGTCTGTGTATACTGTCCGTCTATCTGTGTATACTGTCTGTGTATACTGTTTGTCTGTGTCTACTATCTGTCTGTGTATACTATCTGTGTATACAGTCTGTGTATACAGTCTGTCTGTATCTACAGTCTGTCTGTGTATACAGTGTGTCTGTGTATGTGTATACAGTCTGTGTGTATACTGTCTATCTGTGTATACTATCTGTGTATACTGTTTGTCTGTGTATACTGTTTGTCTGTGTATATTGTCTGTTTATACTGTCCGTCTATCTGCGTATACTGTTTGTCTGTGTATACTGTTTGTCTGTGTATACTATCTGTGTATACTATCTGTGTATACTGTCTGTATAATGTCTGTGTATACAATCTGTGTATACTGTCTTTCTGTGTATACTATCTGTATGTATATACTGTCTGTGTATACAGTCTGTCTGTCTGTATATACAGTCTGTCTGTGTATACAGTGTGTCTGTGTGTATACTGTATGTCTGTGTATACTATCTGTCTGTGTATACTGTCTGTGTGTAACGTTTGTCTGTGTATATATGTATGGGACATATATACCGGGACGAGGACATATTCACCAGGAGGGGCAGAGAACAGGCCGGAAACATATATACCCATGTGGCGCCCTAGGACCTGGTCGCCACAACAGCATTGCCCTCCCAAAGGGTTAATGCTGAGCCTGGAGGTAATTGGGAGATCCATTGGCCAGCAGGTTTAACACCCAACACAGTTCTCCCTCCGGCCAGCAGGGGGAGCTCTGAACCTGGAATTCCAGGGAGCCTTCCTCTACCTGACCAGAGGGAGGAAGTGGAGTCAGTCTGAAGGGAGTAGTGGAAGTGAACAGACGCAGAGTGAGCTGTCCTGTGAATCTGGGGCCTAGAGCTGGAGCAGCTTGGCCCAGAGAAGCAGGAATAGCTGAGAGGCAGCAGAGAGACTCAGACATCGGAGTCTGTGGTTGCCAGGGTATAAAATCCGTCCCTGGTAGCCGAGTCCGAAGGGCAGGAGAGCTGCAAGCCCCTGGCCCAGAAAGATCCAAGGTACAGCTGCAGCATCAGGGCCCGGTGTGGACTCCAGCGGAGAAGCACCAGAGAGAGGGTCTGCGCAGCCACCTACAGAAAGAAGGGACGTGCCATCGGTCCCAGCAGCAAAGAGGGCCATTGCTGGATTCAGAGAAGCAGGGTCCTATCATCACAAAGCAAAGTACAGGAGTAGGCCTCATACTCAGCTGGCCAGAAAGATCATCCCAAGTACTTCCAGGCCGACCGGATCCCCATCACCACCTGTAACGGTCTCCCAGGACTGGACTGTTCCCAGAGTAAAAGAGGAGAAGGTAAAGAGACTGTTGTTTGTGCCTGGTTCTTTCCTCGCCTGTCGGCCCTGCACCGTGTTAGCCACACAACACCATAGACTTTCACGGGCACCAACGGTATCCCGGGGCATCGCTCCACCTGTGGGGAGCAGTACCATCATAGCTGTCATAACATCACCCCGGAGTTCTCCCATAACAGCGGCGGCTTAATAGCCGCATACCACAGGTGGCGTCACGAACATTAACCCTAACTCATCAGCCACATAGTCAACTGACACCCACCAGGGCCACGGAGCCGGGCCCAGCCACCACTGACTACCACCGGACTAGTCCGGCCCGGCACCGGGTGTCCCATAGCCCTGGGGTGGGCGAGTCAACTTTGGCGTCACGAACAGGATTTCGTGCCCGGTCACACCGGGTACTGTGCGCCTGAAGAATTGCGCTTTAAAGACTGTATTACTGCGTGTTTCACTGTTTGAAAACTGCCGCCGCCATTAGCCTCACTGAGCGCAGGAAGAAGGGGGGCGTGCCTGACAAAGAGCGCGAAGGGAGCGCGCCATCAGAGCAGAGCGCTGTTAACCCCGCGCGACCCAGAAGGAAATTTGAAAAGTGAACGGAGCCTGGTAAGGTTCACTAAGGGGGAGGAAGATGTCCGACGCAGAGGGAGGGCAGGTGGCTGCCATAGCCCGAGACGCCGCAGCACCAGCCGAAGCGATCCCTGTCGCCGTCGCCCCAGCCCCCGCTGTAGCGCCGGTAATGCCGATCACCATGCCATACATACCGGGAGCAGAATGGCTGCCGCAGTACTCCGGGGAGTCCCATACCTTGAGCGACTTCAGAGAAAGCCTGCACAGCTTGTTCCGGGTGTATCCGCTGACTGAGAGCCAGAAGGTGGGCATATTAATGGGACAGCTAGCCGGCGCAGCCCAGCGTGAAGTGAAGTCCTGGCCTGATACAGATAAAGGGACAGTAACCCAGATACTGGCCAAGCTAAAGAGTACTTTTGACACCCGCACCGCAGCAGAGATAAAGATGAGATTCTTTGGGTGCAAGCAGCGGGCCACAGACAGCATAAGGGACTATGCCTTAAACCTGCAGGAGGCCCTGAAAGCGGTTAAACAAGTGGACCCAGAGAGTGTACGTGAGGAACACAAACTCCTAACTGAGCAGTTCATAGAGGGGCTCCTGTCAGATGCCCACAGGACCCAGCTGCGTATCATGGTCCTGCAGAACCCTGCTCTGGACTTTGCAAAGTTTAAGGACCAGGCCATCCGGGTACTGAGAGAATCTACACCGAATGACCCAGTACCCCTCCGGCCTCTTGCTATCACGTACCCCGGGGTGGTGCCTGCAACACGAGCCACTGCAGGGGCTGAGGCGCAGTCCCTGGATAAGGATCCCACTGCAGAGCTCAGACAGCAGGTCCAGGAGCTGACCAAGACTGTGGCTGCCCTTGCCAAGACCGTGCAGTCTCTACAAGTGACCCCATCGCCTGCAAGAATCGAGTTGGCCTCCAGCCCAGATGACGTCCCATGGATGCGACAGAGGAGGGTTCCGCCGACCCGAGGCAGAGACACAGACCGGTATGATTCAACGGGACAACCGATCTGCCGCCGCTGCAGCCAGGCGGGCCACATTGCACGATACTGTCCTTTAAATGGGCCGAGCCTGGGGCCAGGAGCCGACCCCCAGGTGTAAGGAAGCCCGGCTCAACACCCAGCCGCAGCAAGTATGTGGGAGGACGACCGGTCCTTCCTATTGTGCTGGATGGGATCCCTTTGAATGCCCTCCTGGATACGGGGTCCCAGGTAACAACCATCCCCTACAAACTGTACAAAAGATATTGGGCTGATTCAGACATTGACCATGGCCCAGATGATGATTTAACAATTGTGGCCAGTAATGGTCAGCCCTTACCTCAAATTGGGTACAAAGAAGTAACCATTAAAGTGGGGCGGGTAGAATTGCCGTGTCAGGGGATGATAATTGTAGATATTGATCGCAAAGAATCTGACCCATTGGTAACCATTGGTACAAATGTGATAGAAAATTGTGTTGCCGAAGTGATAATTTTGTTGCAGCAGGCGTCTGAAACTGCCAGCTCCGGGCAGCAGCGTGCCCTACAGAGGGAGATCAGAGCCCTGATGAGGAGGCAGCAGGTAGAGCTGGCCGGAGGAGAAATTGGCAGTGTGAGGGTAAGTGACCCCCTCCCCATTGCAATACCCCCAAGAAGTGAAATGTTGATATGGTGTCGGGCAGCAATAGGCCTCAAGGGTCAGGATTACCATGCCTTGGTAGAACCGGTGTATTCAGACAGCAGGCCTGGAGTCCTGATAGCCAGAGGGGTAGCAGACGTCCGCAAGGGGAGAGTGCCCATCCGTGTCCTGAATTGTGGGGAGGAGGAAGCCAAATTGCCCCGGTACGCCACTGTAGCAAAACTGTACACTGTCAGCAACAACACCATCAAAGCAGTGGAACCCTTGATCCCGTCCGACCAGGCGGAAGACAATGGCTCCAAGGGGCAGCTGGAAGACTGGTGCCAAAACTTACATGTGGGCACCGACTCCACCCCCTCACACCAAAAGCATGGGGTTTACCGGGTGGTACAGGAGTACGAGCGGGTCTTCAGCAAACACCCCCTAGATTTTGGGCAGGTGAAAGGGGTTAAACATCAAATCCCCACGGGTGATCATCCTCCCGTTAAAGAGAGATACCGCCCTGTACCCCCCGCACAGTATCAGCGTGCCAAAGAAATGTTACGGGAAATGAAGGAGGCTGGGGTTATCAGAGATAGTTGTAGCCCCTGGGCAGCTCCACTAGTGCTCGTAAAGAAAAAAGATGGTACAATGAGAATGTGTGTAGATTACAGGCAAATTAACCGCATTACACATAAAGATGCTTATCCACTACCCAGAATAGAGGAGTCACTAACAGCCTTAAAGTCAGCTAACTATTTCTCCACCTTGGATCTCACCAGTGGGTATTGGCAGGTTCCCGTGGCAGAGGCGGACAAGGAGAAGACTGCATTCACGACGCCAATGGGCCTCTGCGAGTTCAACTGTATGCCATTCGGGCTCTGCAACGCCCCAGGGACATTCCAACGGTTGATGGAGTGCTGCTTGGGCCACCACAACTTCGAAACCGTGCTGTTGTACCTGGATGACGTCATAGTCTACTCCAAGACTTATGAAGACCACCTGAAGCACTTAGCAGAAGTGTTTGAGTCTTTGTCAAAATATGGCCTGAAGATCAAGCCGTCCAAATGTCACCTCTTGAAGCCAAAGGTACAGTACCTGGGTCATGTGGTCAGCGCAGAAGGTGTGGCACCTGATCCGGAAAAAGTCACCGTAATCAAGGACTGGCCAAGACCCACCACGGTAAAGGAGGTGCGGCAGTTCCTTGGGCTGGTGGGCTACTACCGAAGGTTCATTGATGGTTTCACCAAGATAGCAGCGCCCCTTCAAGATCTCCTGGTGGGCCAGCCAAAGCAGGCTAAGAAGCAGAGCCCTCCCTTTGAATGGAGCAGCCAACTAGAAACATCCTTTGTCCAGCTGAAAGGGGCTCTCACGGGAGAAGAAATTCTGGCCTACCCTGACTACAGCCAGCCGTTTGTACTGTATACAGACGCCAGCAACGTGGGCCTGGGAGCCGTGTTGTCCCAGGTGCAGGGAGGCAGAGAGAAGGTGATAGCGTACGCCAGTAGGAAGCTTCGGCCCACAGAAAGGAATCCAGAAAACTACAGTTCCTTCAAGCTGGAGTTCCTCGCTATTGTTTGGGCAGTGACTGAACGCTTCAAGCACTATCTGGCGTCGGCCAAGTTCACCATCTTCACGGACAACAATCCGTTGACACACCTGGCAACAGCCAAGTTAGGTGCGTTGGAACAGCGGTGGATGGCCCGGCTGTCTAACTTTGACTTTACCATCAAGTATCGGGCTGGCAAGAAGAATAACAATGCTGATGCGCTGTCCAGAATGCCTCACTTACCCGAATCTGGAGAAGACCTGGATGAACTCGAAGAGATAGAGTTACCGGCTTTCCATCATCAGGGTGTTTCCCAGTGTGAGCATGCTGTGGGAGTGAAGCGCTCGAGCCAACACGAGGTCTCGGTTAACCCATTACTCCACCATAATTGGGAAGAAACACAGAATGGTGACCCGGCCGTGCGATTGGTCAAAGAGAAGCTAGCGCAAGCTGAGACCCATCTTGGCCCAGACGCTCCAGAGGAAGCCCAGCAGCTGTGGAAGGAGAGGGGACGACTGTTCACCTACCAAGGCAAGCTCTGCAAGAGATATGTCAACTATCGAACAAATGAACTTGTCTGGCAGATAGTGGTTCCGCAGAGGGATGCTCCAATGGTCCTAGCAGCGTATCATGATAACGCAGGACACTTCGGGTGGAAGAAGTTGGAGGCCTTACTCCGTGATCGGTTCTACTGGGTGCACATGAGAAAGATGATCGAGAAATGGTGCCGAGACTGTGGCCCGTGTAACTTGAGGCGGAAGGATGATGCCAGCCAAAGGTCTCCCCTACAGCCAATTGTCACGAAGCAGCCCCTGGAGTTGGTGGCCCTGGACCACGTGAAGTTGACACCAAGTCGGTCAGGCTATGTGTACGCCCTCACCATTGTGGACCATTACTCTCGTTTCCTGGTAGTAGTGCCTGTGAAGGACCAGACAGCCAGGACGGCAGCTAGAGCGTTCCAGGCATCCTTTTGTCGACCGCACGGCTATCCGGAAAGGGTACTGACGGATCAGGGTCCTGCATTCGAGGCTGAAGTGTTCCAAGAGTTCTGTAACATGTACGGTTGTAAGAAAATTCGAACCACACCGTACCACCCCCAGACCAATGGACTGTGCGAGAAAATGAACCATGTGGTTATTGATATGCTGAAGACCCTACCGCTGGAAGAGAGGAACCAATGGCCAGAAAAGTTGCCAGATCTGGTAGACCTGTACAACCACATCCCAGTGACTTCGACCAACTGCAGCCCCGCTTACCTGATGCGAGCCAGACCAGGCAAGTTGCCTGTAGACTTTGAGATGGGGACTGTGTCGCCTGAGGCGGTTCAAGAAATAGAGGATTGGGATGCAGAACGGCAGCAGCGGTACCGTAAGGTCCAGGAGTGCGTGGAAAGGAGCCTGTCTCAAGCAAGAACGAGACAAGAACAGCATTACAATCAAACAGCCCCAGCAACTCCCTTAGCACCTGGAGAACAAGTCCTCAAGAAGAAGCGGAAGACGCATAAGTTGGATGATCAGTGGGAAAACGAGCCCTACACCATTATCCCCTCCAACTTTGACAATAGTAAGGTATGCCTCATAAGCAAAGATGAAGGCAAGACCTGCCAAGCAATTTCCCGAGACCGCCTGAAGACGTGCCCTGAGCGGTGCAAAGTTCAAAAGGAAGTGGAGGAAGTTCGAGAAGAGGGGGAAGAGATGATACAAACAATCCTCGGCAAATTCCCCAAGACTTGGACCCGCATAAATGGTGCCGTAGTGGTACCGGTCCTGACGTTCCCACAGTTGGTCGAGCCAGAAACAGAACAGGTTCCGGATCCACCCAAAGAACCGTCCGCCCCGACACGAGGTGACACGCCAGCAGTGGAACAGGAGGATCAACCCCCTGTCAGTGGTGAACCTGTCATACCCTTGGCGACTCTTAGACCACATGGGCGATCATCATGCATACCTATTGGGGTTAGGCCTACCGGTAGTGCTGAGATAGGAGACACACTAAGTAGTCAGGGACAAACACCAGAGCTACGCAGGTCCCAACGCAGCACTCGGGGACAACCCCCTCTAAGGTATAGGGAATCAAATGTATAAAGGAGGAAGAAAGAGTATTTATTGGAATGTAAATAGTTATGCGAAATGTCTGTAATGTTGTGTACAAAATGTTTTTCTTTTTCTTTGATTGTGAAAATGGACAATTGGGCCACTGGACTATGGGTGGCCAACACCTAAATTGTTCATAGTTAGCACCAGTGTGCTCGACACCCCTGAAGAAAAACCCGTCCGGCGTGCATAGAGTGGGGTCATCAATGCTCTGACGCACGCCCAGAGCCTACGTTGGGGGTTTTATCGCGGCGGGTCCCCCATGGAGCAGTGTAATGGACACCCGGCAGGGAGCCACACTGGACTCTTATAGTACTGTTTGAATTTGTAACGTTAAAGAGAATGTGCCTCCCATATTGGGATGAAATGTATGACATGTTATGTTTTGTTTCCACAGTCCGGGAGTACTGAATTTAACTAAGGGGGAGTGTGGCGCCCTAGGACCTGGTCGCCACAACAGCATTGCCCTCCCAAAGGGTTAATGCTGAGCCTGGAGGTAATTGGGAGATCCATTGGCCAGCAGGTTTAACACCCAACACAGTTCTCCCTCCGGCCAGCAGGGGGAGCTCTGAACCTGGAATTCCAGGGAGCCTTCCTCTACCTGACCAGAGGGAGGAAGTGGAGTCAGTCTGAAGGGAGTAGTGGAAGTGAACAGACGCAGAGTGAGCTGTCCTGTGAATCTGGGGCCTAGAGCTGGAGCAGCTTGGCCCAGAGAAGCAGGAATAGCTGAGAGGCAGCAGAGAGACTCAGACATCGGAGTCTGTGGTTGCCAGGGTATAAAATCCGTCCCTGGTAGCCGAGTCCGAAGGGCAGGAGAGCTGCAAGCCCCTGGCCCAGAAAGATCCAAGGTACAGCTGCAGCATCAGGGCCCGGTGTGGACTCCAGCGGAGAAGCACCAGAGAGAGGGTCTGCGCAGCCACCTACAGAAAGAAGGGACGTGCCATCGGTCCCAGCAGCAAAGAGGGCCATTGCTGGATTCAGAGAAGCAGGGTCCTATCATCACAAAGCAAAGTACAGGAGTAGGCCTCATACTCAGCTGGCCAGAAAGATCATCCCAAGTACTTCCAGGCCGACCGGATCCCCATCACCACCTGTAACGGTCTCCCAGGACTGGACTGTTCCCAGAGTAAAAGAGGAGAAGGTAAAGAGACTGTTGTTTGTGCCTGGTTCTTTCCTCGCCTGTCGGCCCTGCACCGTGTTAGCCACACAACACCATAGACTTTCACGGGCACCAACGGTATCCCGGGGCATCGCTCCACCTGTGGGGAGCAGTACCATCATAGCTGTCATAACATCACCCCGGAGTTCTCCCATAACAGCGGCGGCTTAATAGCCGCATACCACAGGTGGCGTCACGAACATTAACCCTAACTCATCAGCCACATAGTCAACTGACACCCACCAGGGCCACGGAGCCGGGCCCAGCCACCACTGACTACCACCGGACTAGTCCGGCCCGGCACCGGGTGTCCCATAGCCCTGGGGTGGGCGAGTCACCCACATGTGCCCAGGAGAGGGATAAATAATATAATAGTAATAATTGCAATATATATATACCTGAAGGTCCCCAGGATGTACGGTAACATATATACCAGGAGGAACATATATACACCATGAGTGGCCCAGGAAGGGGACAGATATACCAGAAGGACATATATACCTAAATAAATAAACAAGGATGGGGACATATATACCGGGAGTGGCCCAGGAAGATGTCATATGTACTAGGAGGGGGAGATACAGTCATATGAAAAAGTTTGGGCACCCCTATTAATGTTAATCTTTTTTCTTTATAACATTTTGGGTTTTTCCAACAGCTATTTCAGTTTCATACAGTTAGGTCCAGAAATATTTGGACAGTGACACAAGTTTTGGTATTTTAGCTGTTTACAAAAACATGTTCAGAAATACAATTATATATATAATATGGGCTGAAAGTGCACACTCCCAGCTGCAATATGAGAGTTTTCACATCCAAATCGGAGAAAGGGTTTAGGAATCATAGCTCTGTAATGCATAGCCTCCTCTTTTTCAAGGGACCAAAAGTAATTGGACAAGGGACTCTAAGGCGGGGTTTGCACACTAAGACATCGCAGGCCGATGCTGCGATGCCGAGTGCGATAGTCCCCGCCCCCGTCGCAGCAGCGATATGTGGTGATAGCTGGCGTAGCGAAAGTTATCGCTACGCCAGCTTCACACACACACTCACCTGCCGTGCGACGTCCCTGTGGCCGGCGACCCGCCTCCTTGTTAAGGGGGCGGGTCGTGCGGCGTCACTGCGACGTCACACGGCAGCCGGCCAATCAGAGCGGAGGGGCGGAGATGAGCAGGATGTAAACATCCTGCCCACCTCCTTCCTTCCGCATATCCTACGGAAGCCGCAGTGAGGCCGGTAGGAGACGTTCCTCGCTCCTGCGACTTCACACACAGCGATGTGTGCTGCCGCAGGAGCGAGGAACAACATCGGACCGTCGCGTCAGCGTAATCATGGATTACGCCGACGCTGCACCGATGATACGATTACGACGCTTTTGCGCTCGTTAATCGTATCATCCAGGCTTTACACACTGCGATGTCGCATGCGATGCCGGAAGTGCGTCATTTTCAATTTGACCCCACCGACATCGCACCTGCGATGTCGCAGTGTGCAAAGTGCCCCTAAGGGCTGCAATTAACTCTGAAGGCATCTCCCTCGTTAACCTGTAACCAATGAAGTAGTTAAAAGGTCTGAGGTTGATTACAGGTGTGTGGTTTTGCATTTGGAAGCTGTTGATGTGACCAGACAACATGCGGTCTAAGGAACTCTCAATTGAGGTGAAGCAGAACATCCTGAGGCTGAAAAAAAAGAAAAAATCCATCAGAGAGATAGCAGACATGCTTGGAGTAGCAAAATCAACAGTCGGGTACATTCTGAGAAAAAAGGAATTGACTGGTGAGCTTTGGAACTCAAAAAGGCCTGGGCGTCCACGGATGGCAACAGTGGTGGATGATCGCCGCATACTTTCTTTGGTGAAGAAGAACCCGTTCACAACATCAACTGAAGTCCAGAACACTCTCAGTGAAGTAGGTGTATCTGTCTCTAAGTCAACAGTAAAGAGAAGACTCCATGAAAGTAAATACAAAGGGTTCACATCTAGATGCAAACCATTCATCAATTGCAAAAATAGACAGGCCAGAGTTAAATTTGCTGAAAAACACCTCATGAAGCCAGCTCAGTTCTGGAAAAGTATTCTATGGACAGATGAGACAAAGATCAACCTGTACCAGAATGATGGGAAGAAAAAAGTTTGGAGAAGAAAGGGAACGGCACATGATCCAAGGAACACCACATCCTCTGTAAAACATGGTGGAGGCAACGTGATGGCATGGGCATGCATGGCTTTCAATGGCACTGGGTCACTTGTGTTTATTGATGACATAACAGCAGACAAGAGTAGCCGGATGAATTCTGAAGTGTACCGGGATATACTTTCAGCCCAGATTCAGCCAAATGCCGCAAAGTTGATCGGACGGCGCTTCATAGTACAGATGGACAATGACCCCAAGCATACAGCCAAAGCTACCCAGGAGTTCATGAGTGCAAAAAAGTGGAACATTCTGCAATGGCCAAGTCAATCACCAGATCTTAACCCAATTGAGCATGCATTTCAATTGCTCAAATCCAGACTTAAGACAGAAAGACCCACAAACAAGCAAGACCTGAAGGCTGCGGCTGTAAAGGCCTGGCAAAGCATTAAGAAGGAGGAAACCCAGCGTTTGGTGATGTCCATGGGTTCCAGACTTAAGGCAGTGATTGCCTTCAAAGGATTCGCAACAAAATATTGAAAATAAAAATTTTTTTTTTGGGTTTGGTTTATTTGTCCAATTACTTTTGACCTCCTAAAATGTGGAGTATTTGTAAAGAAATGTGTACAATTCCTACAATTTCTATCAGATATTTTTGTTCAAACCTTCAAATTAAACGTTACAATCTGAACTTGAATTCTGTTGTAGAGGTTTCATTTCAAATCCAATGTGGTGGCATGCAGAGCCCAACTCGCGAAAATTGTGTCACTGTCCAAATATTTCTGGACCTAACTGTATATCTAATAGCTGATGGACTCAGTAATATTTCTGGATTGAAATTAGGTTTATTGTACTAACAGAAAATGTGCAATCCGCATTTAAACAAAATTTGACCGGTGCAAAAGTATGGGCACCTCAACATAAAGTGACATTAATATTTTATAGATCCTCCTTTTGCAAAAATAACAGCCTCTAGTTGCTTCCTTTAGCTTTTAATGAGCTCCAGGATCCTGGATGAAGGTATATTTCATTCCTGTTTACAAAACAATTCCAGTTCAGTTAAGTTTGATGGTCGCCGAGCATAGACAGCACGCTTCAAATCATCCCACAGATGTTCAATGATATTCAGGTCTGGGGACTGGGATGGCCATTCCAGAACATTGTAATTGTTCCTCTGCATGAATGCCTGAGTAGATTTGGAGCGGTGTTTTGGATCATTGTCTTGCTGAAATATCCATCCCCTGCGTAACTTCAACTTCGTCACTGATTCTTGCACATTATTGTAAAGAATCTGCTGATACTGAGTTGAATCCATGTGACCCTCTACTTTAACAAGATTCCCGATGCCGGCATTGTCCACACAGCCCCAAAGCATGATGGAACCTCCACCAAATTTTACTGTGGGTAGCAAGTGCTTTTCTTGGAATGCTGTGTTTTTTTGCCTCCATGCATAACGCCTTTTTGTATGACCAAACAACTCAATCTTTGTTTCATCAGTCCACAGGACCTTCTTCCAAAATGTAACTGGCTTGTCCAAATGTGCTTTTGCATACCTCAGGCGACTCTGTTTGTGGCATGCTTGCAGAAACGGCTTTTTCGCATCACTCTCCCATACAGCTTCTCCTTGTGCAACGTGCGCTGTATTGTTGACCGATGCACATTGACACCATCTGCAGCAAGATGAAGCTGCAGGTCTTTGGAGGTGGTCTGTGGATTGTCCTTGACTGTTCTCACCATGCTTCTTCTCTGCCTTTCTGATATTTTTCTTGGCCTGCGCTTCTGGGCTTAACAAGAACTGTACCTGTGTTCTTCCATTTCCTTACTATGTTCCTCACAGTGGAAACTGACAGTTTAAATCTCTGAGACAACTTTTTGTATCCTTCCCCTGAACAACTATGTTGAATAATCTTTGTTTTCAGATCATTTGAGAGTTGTTTTGAGGAGCCCATGATGCCACTCTTCATAGATTCAAATAGGAGAACAACTTGCAAGTGGCCACCTTACATACCTTTTCTCATGATTGGATACACCGGCCTATGAAGTTCAAAGCTCAATGAGGTTACAAAACCAATTTAGTGCTTTAGTAAGTCAGTAAAAAGTAGTTAGGAGTGTTCAAATCAAGAAATTGATAAGGGTGCCCATACTTTTGCACCGGTCAAATTTTGTTTAAATGCGGATTGCACATTTTCTGTTAGTACAATAAACCTCATTTCAATCCAGAAATATTACTCAGTCCATCAGTTATTACATATATCAAACTGAAATAGCTGTTGCAAAAACCCAAATTGTTATAAAGGAAAAAGGATAACATTAATAGGGGTGCCCAAACTTTTTCATATGACTGTACATACCTACAGTTGGCAATATAGAAAGCGTCTAGAGAAGAACTATTTTACATGTTTAGAGATCTTTATAATTTGGAACCAGACAGGTTAATAGTCAGTAAGTGATTACAGACCAATTCTGAAAAACATGGAAAAATGAAATTAGCTAATTGACCTTTGGGCATCATGACATGGGAAATTAAGTATTTTCTGGTGCCTATTAAAATCGATGGTCTGTTCATAAATTACTGTAACATGACAAGTCCCTCGGAGCTTTTTTGTAACCACTTTCTGCTCTAGCTCATAGATAAGCATCCTAAATCGAGAACCGTATTAAGTTATAATTCTCTATTACGGTAATGACGCACTGCATCTGGGTTAAAATTGATAACGGTTCCACTACTTTGCTACGAATTCTGTTATTTTACCCACTTAAATATTTTAACCACATAGTTAATAATTATTCCTTAAAGCCTCACACCAGTGCTTTGCTGTTGTTTTTTTTAGTGTTGGAATGGTGCTTTTAATCGAAGGTCCCCGAGCCTAGTCTTATACTCACCCACCGTCATCTTCACCTTTTATTGGTGCTGCTCAGGTCCTACGGCGCCATCTTTTGGTTGTAATTCTGACTGACGGAAGTCAGAGGTAACGGTCACAAGCTCTCAATGCATCTCTTTGAGAGCCAGAACGTGGCCAGAATGAGGCTTTCATAGACTTGCAATGAAAAGTGATCTCTGACTCGCTCCATGAAACATTGGAGCAGCCAGCAGGTCACGAATCACAGGAGACTGTCAGGAACAGCGTAGATAGAAGATCAAGATGGTGGTAGGTTAGTATAAAACCAGGTTCAGTGACCTCAGATTAGAAGCAACGCTCTGTAATACCTCAAAGTTGTTGTGTATGGGCCTTTAAGAGGTAAAATATATTTTTGCACCGCGTTAGCCAGTAGAGATAAAAAAAGTTTGTTTAAAAGAACTAAGAATCCTCAGTAGTTGATACCTTTTAATGGCTAACTGAAACCAACTAACCTTTAAGAGGTAGCAGATATGACAGCTACCTTATTATGTTTGCACTCTGCTAACATTTCCCTTTTTCAAGCATTGCACATGAGAATTTGACACATACAGTTGAAGTAGTTTATATATGTACATGTGTCGCCCCGTGCCAGCAGCCGACGCTGCTCGGATCCGCGCCTTCTGGAGTGGTGGCTCAAGGGTCTCCGGACCCTGGGGTCTCGCGGACACGCCGAATAAATGGGGGGACGTAGCTGTACGGGCTAGGCCGTAGTAAGTTCGTGACGCCACCCACGGTGTGTGGTGAAGTGGGATACCACTGCTGCTGTTGTAGGGCACCCGGGGGAGATGTTGTGCAGCCATTGTTAACCCCTTCGTGGGTAGGGATGGTGGCCTCGGGACCCGGTGTCTCTGTGCAGGGGATAGCGACCACAGGGAGTGTTGGTGTACTCACAGTTAATAAACCACACAAGTCTCTGGTAAACCAAGGTGATGGTGGCCGGTGCCGCAGCCGGTTGCATTCGGGTCCCCCACCCGGCTGGTTGTCTCTATCCTTTTCTCTGCACTGTTTTGTGTAAGGTGGACTTCCTAGTGTGAAACTCAGGAGTCCGCTCCCAGCTGGATGTAGCCTAAGGAGCTGTGCCCGCTGATGCTGGCCCGTGGGATCTATGGGCCCTGGTGGTGACCTCTTATCCCTATCGGTGGGCTGTTGTCTTCTATGAGGGACTTTGCGTGGGACAGAACTTCTAGTCCTGGCCTCAATCGGTGAATTAACCAGTCCCGGTCCACCTCGGTTCTGCCGATCCATCTTCCCGTCTCCTGCTCACGGAGACCACCGTCTGCCTCCTAGCCAGTGGCACCAGGGCTCCTACCCTGGTACCATTCAACTTGACCTTTCCTGCTGGAGCTACACTTAGCTCCAGCCCACACTCCTCTCCAAACTGAACTTCAGACTCAACTCACCAGAACTGCTTGTTTTCCCGCTCTAGGCTGTCTGGACACCTGGGTGGGCATGTCCCAACCACCTGGTCACACCCACTGGTGTGTCTATCTTTCCCTAAGGGGGGGTGACTAGGGTTTCTGGTCGGCTGTGTGTTTCCTAGTGGGGGGAGGTGTTATGCGGGGACCTATTTGTGACTACCTGGTTTTGCCAGGGCATCACATACAAAGGGATGTACCTCTTATGTTCTGCTATCAGGAGGTTGTTAATAGTTAATGAGGCAGCCCTGCTTTCCATATGTATGAATAGTAGAAAAATGAAGAGCAGTCACCAGTGGTTGCTGTGCAAATGGGTGAAGGTTTATTCCCAAGTGCGGTATTACATGTGAAGGCAAGCGGGTAGGGAGCAGGACGGAGCGACACGCCAGACGACGGCCGTTTCGCACTCTATAGAGTGCGAAACAGCCGTCGTCTGGCATGCCGCTCTGTCCTGCTCCCTCCCCACCTACCTTCACATATAATACCGCTCTTGTGAATAAACCTTCACCTATTTGCATAGCAACCACCGGTGAGTGCTCTTCATTTTTCTACTATTCATACAGTGGATCATGTTGCTGTCTTTTTGAAGTAGCACCCCGTAGCTTTGCTTATTTTCTTCCAGTATCAGTGTCTCTGTTGCCAATTTTTTGCTGCATTCAGCGTTACCGCTGTGTATTTTTAAGGGTTTTTTCCCCATGTGTCTATACATAGAGCAGTGCCCTGTCCTTCTTACCTTGTGCTTTCCATATGTAGTATACAGGTCACCTGGTAGAATCACATGACTGTGTCACTGGGCTTAGCAGGGAAGGAGAGGAGACATTTTTTTCTCTCTGTGAGTTGATCCGGAAAAGCTGAGGGGAAAGGTAAATGAGCAGCTATAGCTTATATATACAGTATATATATATATATATATATATATATATATATATATATATAATTATACTACCTGTCCCTGCCGGGATAGTAATTGTCTCTCTGTCTCTCTCCCAGTCTCTGTCTGTGTATCGCTGTCCGTCTGTCTCTCTGTCTCTTTCCTTGTCTGTCTGTGCCTGCCTCTGTCTGTCTGTTTCTATCTCTCTGTCTGTCTTTGTATCAGTGTATCTGTCTCTATCTCTGAGTCTCTGTGTCTGTCTGTCTCTCTATCTCTGTGTCTGTCTCTCTGTCTGTGTCTGTCTTTTTCTGTCTCTTGCCCAATCTGTCTCTTTCTCCGTCTGTCTTTGTCTGTCTTTTTCCCCGTCTGTCTTTGTCTCTTTCCCCGTCTCTTTGTCTGTTTCTTTCCCCGTTTGTTTTTGTCTTTCTCTTGCCCCGTCTGTCTCTTTCCCCATCTTTCTTTGTCTGTCTTTTGTCCCGTCTGTCTCTTTCCCCGTCTGTCTTTGTCTGTCTCTTGCCTTGTCTGTCTTTGTCTGTCTCTTGCCCCGTCTGTCTCTTGCCCCATCTGTCTCTTGCCCCGTCTGTCTCTTGCCCCATCTGTCTCTTGCCCCGTCTGTCTCTTGCCCCGTCTGTCTCTTGCCCCGTCTCTCTCTTGCCCCATCTGTCTCTTTCCCCATCTGTCTCTTTCCCCGTCTGTCTCTATCTCTCTGTTTCTTTCCCCATCTGTCTCTTTCCAGGTCTGTCTCTTTCCCAGGTCTGTCTCTTTCCCAGGTCTGTCTCCTTCCCCGTCTGTCTCCCTGTCTCTTTTCCTGTCTCTTTCCCTGTCTGTTTTTGTCCATCTCTTTGTCTGTGTCTTTTCCTGTCTGTTTCTTTCCCTGTCTACCTGTCTCTGTCTGTCTCTTTTCTTGTCTGTCTCTATTTCTCTGTCTTTTCCCCGTCTGTCTCTATCAAGGTCTGTCTCTTTCCCCATCTGTCTTTGTCTGTCTCTCTGTCTGTCTCTTTCCCTGTCAGGGGTTAGGATTGTACATACAGTGCTTCCTTAGCTTCTTGTTCTACTTGTATCTGAAGTATAACCACATGACAACCCTAGAAAGTAACTGTGATTGCTGAATAGGAATTGAGCCGCCTGTGTGCAAGGATCATTCATCTAGATGTACTTATGTCAGCTTATAAATAAACTAGCTGTAGTACCCGGCATTGCCCGGGATAGTATCTGTCTCTCTCCCTCTCTCCCAGTCTCTGTCTGTCTGTCTCTGTCTGTCTGTCTCTGTATCTCTTTGTCTGTCTCTCTCTATCTTTCTGTTTGTCTCTGTCTCTTTCCCTGTCTGCCTCTGTCTGTTTCGCCTCTTTCCCTGTCTGTCTATCTGTCTCTGTCTGTGCCTATGTCTGTCTGTGCCTATGTCTGTCTGTGCCTATGTCTGTCTGTGCCTATGTCTGCCTGTGCCTATGTCTGCCTGTCTCTGTCTGAGTCCGTCTCGCCACAGAAATCATATTACTTCACACATAAGCTTCTTATACTATGAATGTTCTTCCAATAGCAACCAATCACAGCTCCTATTAATGACCTGTGGCTCATTGACTTTATTGGAGGCAGGTTTATTGGAGAGTAACTGTAAAGTGTGGGGTTAAATTTCCCTGTCAAAACATAGTCTATGACGTTCCCTGAGTCACATGAGGCGTCTGTGCAAAATTTTGTGATTTTAAATGTTACGGTGAGGATTCCTTTAGCGAACATACATATATGGCACCCCTAAGGCTCAGTCGCCACAGGGTATTGTATCTGACTTAAAGTGCAATGCTTGGACTCGGGTGATGAAGGAGTTAACCACTGGTGTTTGTTTTCTCACACACAACATCTAGCTATCAGTCGCCACTTACACAGGAAGCTGGACAGTCAGGGGAATTCCAGGTTACCCCGGCAACAGCCACTAAAAGTCACGCAAGGGTGGGGGCACAGAGTGAGTAAGAGAGACACAAACTTTTTGACTTTAGAACAGTCTGAGACAGCAAAGGAGCAACAGGTCCCCTGAGGGAAGTGCTACACTCAGCTCCCCTCAGGGGGACCGCCCGTGATGTAAGCTTAGGAACCATCTTGGGGAAGGAGGATAGATTGCCAGAACCTCATGGGACTTGTACTACCATGGCTACTATAGAGAGTGCTTCACAGAACTTCTATAGCTATGACCGATCAGACTGGAAGAGGGTGAGAGACAGAGGCGACCGGTGGAGATGGTGACACAGAGGAGCCATGGCAGCTGGGGGGGGGAGCTTAGCCACTTCCACAGTGCCAGCGCAGTCGGGGTGCAGAACCCTCGGTTGGGGACGCCTTCATGGACTCTTAACAAATCTGTAGGGGTTGGGGATTTCCTGTCCCATCGCTCACCACCCTCTTTCCTGGAGAACAGTGACATATAGCATCCGGGGTCGGGTTTACAGCTAGGCCCCACGGAGAGGACCCATGTCACCTGCATATAGGACAGGACACTTAACACAGACAGCGGAGTCCCCAAGTTGCTTCAGGCCACAGAGAGCCGTGAGTCAGCGCAAGGAGGAGGGTCTCACACCCGGGACCGGCTGGAGTCCATCCATGGAGGCAGAAAGCGGCACCTCCGGAGACCTTTAAGAACAGTGAGTAAAAAACACTTTGAACCGTACCCCCGGTGTTGTCCTTGTCATTGCCGACGCCGTCATCCTCATCCTCTCTGGGGCTCGCTCCACCTGTGGGGAGCTGGACTATCTGGGCTGTGTTAACATCAGCCCAGGAGGAGAGCGACATCTCGAAGCGGCGGCTAATCCCTGTCTGCGCACCATGGATGGTGCTTCAAAGCATCCCACATTCCTATTCAACACCACTCCTGGAAGAGGAAAAGTCGCAAGAAGGGTCCGTGGCGGTGGAGGCCGGGACTCCCGTCACCACTGCAACCGGTGACATGCTTCCCAGGGACCCCTCACCCTCCTTCCATCCCCCTTTACACCGGACACCTGTTCCATGTAGCCGACAGGGCCACGGAGCCGGGTCAGGCCAGTAACAGCAACCCCACAAAACCACTGGCCAGGTGACGAGTAACCCCTGAGGCCCCGTGGGGCGCTACACATACTCAGCTTTACATATTAGATGTGTTGTTTTCTACTGCTCTATATTTTTCATTGTTTTCTGTACTTAACAGAGAGCATCACATTACACCACACAGAAAACAGAGGTATATTGAGTGCACCCTGGCGTCACAAACTTTCTTTTCTTTTCACTTGATTTCTTCTTTTTGTCACTGCCATGATGGCGTGGTAACTATTGCAAACCACGTGGTCCATAGTATGCGATAACTCCAGCGCTGCATTACAAAAACTGCTGGAGAGGTGCTTGAACCCCTTCACAACATTTAATGCACCCATATGTCATGGTCGGATAGAGGTTGCTGACTGACAATGTATAAGTACATCATGGCAATTGCACGGAGCACAGGAGCTGCGCCAGTGAGATTGACACCGGGAATTCAGCTTACGTGACAGCTGAGCCGTAGTCTTACAGTCAGGAGTGTTGCCTCGACTGCCCGGCCTGTTTACCAAGTAAATGCCAAAATAAATATCGATTGCAACATTTGGGAGGTTGGGAGAAGGAGTGTGCACCCTCTCCCTTTCTATCAACACCCCCACATGGTTCCGATCATTACCATGGCAATCCGAGGTGGTCATAATGACATTCCGGGTCAGCTAGCTAGGGCAAGATTATTAGACCATGCAAGTAGCATGGTCTAAGAGGCTTCTGTCAGTGTCACACTGACAGGTATAATGTATTAAAATGCTGTTACATTGCAATGCATTATATCAGCAATCAAAGTAATGAAAGTCAAAGTCCTATAAAAGGACTAAAAAAAAAGTTATTAAAAAAATGTAAAATATAAAAAAATCACAAAATAAAGAAAAACAAATATACCAATAAATATGTATATGTAAGTAAAAGCAAAAATAAACAAAAAAGTACAAAAATTTGACATTGTGCAAAAAGTGGAATAAAATACGATCAAAACATGACTGTAAATAAAAATGGTTTTGTTGAAAACGTCATCTTGTTCTGCAAAAAACAAGTTGCCAAACAGCTCCATCAGCAGAATAATTAAAAGTTATAACCCTCGGAATATAGTGAGTGATGCAAAACAATTATTTTTTCTATTAAATAGTTTTTATTGTGCAAAACCAGCAAAAAATATAAATATGGTATTAACTCTAACCATACTGACCTGAAGTATAAAGCTGTCTCCTCACTTTTACCACATGCTGAATGGCATAAAACAAAATAATTCCTGAATTGCTGTTTTCTGCTACTTCAGATCGAGCGATCAAAAAACATTGTGTCTGAAAATGCTAATAAAAAAGCCAACTCGTCCAGCAAAAACTATTTCAGCAGAAATACAAAATATTATAGATCTTAAAATATAGCAATGCAAAAACTTTTTTTGGGGAAAAAAAAAGTGTTTTTTAGGTTTGATAGTAGCCAAATATAAAAAAAACTCTGTAAATTTGTGATCATTGTAATCGCATTGAGCGGAAGAATAAAGCGGTCTGATCACTTATACCACACGAGGAACGGCATAAAAAAAAGAAATAAAACCAATTCTCGACCTGCTGTTGATTTGTTTATTTTGCCTCCTGAAGATTACAGTATGGCTCGGCACTCTGCACTGAATGATAATATCTCTAAAATACGTAATTGAGACAATGCCCCCAATCAGGGCCGTTTATGGCATTAATGTTGCCTTAGGCACTTTAAGTGATGACGCCCCTTACTGATAAGTCAAACTGTGAGTCTGTGCACACAATAATTATTTAAGGCACATCTACTCTGTAATACACTTGAAAAAGCGCTCATTAAATGCTAAAAGAATGAACCAGGGGCGAACATATCAATGGTGCAACCTGTGCAGAAGCGTAACAATCACGGTTTCAGTGATCACAACTGCGACCGAGCCTGGGGGTACAGGGGCCCGCCGGCCCCAGCTCCTGTTTCAGCTGAATGTGTATCCAAGGCTGCGCATCCCGTTGAAATACATTGTAGCACGGAGACCCATCGGGTTCCTGCACTGCAGTGTGGCAGTCGCCAATTAAGACTATGAATATTTACTGCTCCTCACGCCCATAATTCAGCTGACTGTGCCATAAGTGCACACGCCGTGCATGATAGTGATGTTGCGGCATGCCATCGTCGGAGGAGGACACCGGGGGAGCCGGGAGAAGGTGAATATAATTGTTTAATTTGCTTTTTGTGTGCGGTGCCCGGGGGTATAATATGTATCAGGATGCTGCCAGGATGGGGACATAAAACCGACTTGGGCCATTATGGGGACATGTATACAAGGATGCGATCACTATGGGGACATGTATACAAGGATGGGGCCATTATGGGGACATGTACATCGGGATAGGGCCATTATGGGGACATTTATACCAGGATGGAAGCCATGATGTCAACATATATATCAGGATGGGAACATATATACCATGACGGGGTCATTATGGGGACATGATGACTTAGTGACTTAGAGACAAAATGTAGATTTGGTGGAGGAAGGTTGAACTAGATGGACCTAGGTCTTTTTTCAACCTAACTATGTAACTATGTAACTATATATACAAGGATGGGACCATATATTCGAGGATATAGTCATGATGAGGTCATACACCAGGATGGGGACATATTTACCAGGAAGCGGTCCAGGATGGGGGACATTAGTACAGGATAGGGGTCAGTACCACACAACAAAGGGGGGGGCAACTGTTATATCATAAGATTTAGGATGCTACAACGGCCCATACATCTGAACAACATGTGGGATGACCCAGGCTCAAACTCTGCACCAGGGCCCATCGTACTCTAGTTATGCCACTGGTTGTGTCAGTCCATGCAATCACTTCAAAAGTATCCAAACTGGTTAGTAAGTGTTCCTAAGCTACCCTACTGCATCTTCAAAGAGTTATATCTGTTAACATAACCAATAATTCCATCACTTCTTGGAAAATTGCGTTATTACTGAAATGTAATCATACATCGTTCTTCCAAGCATGCTTATTGGTTGTCCTGATAGTAAGGACTGATAAAATAAGGCCAGGATTCTTTCATGTGGATTTTGGCTATGTAGCCTCACCAAGTTTGAGACTTGAATTGTTTTCAATCTTTCCAAATGAAGAAAATTCCAGACTAAGGAGTCACAGGAAAACTGTCCAGAAGCATAACAGAACTATACATGTCTGCACATAAAATCTGTGCTTGGTACATGCTGTTCCATACAAAAATAGGCTAGGTGATAACAATTTCAAATTTGCTTTTCTCTCCTGGACACTTTGTCCTCTTTTTTTAATCACCAATGTACTTGTACAGCAAATACCTGAGGAAATGACAAGGCTCTCCTAATTGGCACTGCCCAATGCTTTGTGCAAACACCTAATGAACACACTCTCATAAGAGATGCTGGAGGTTCTCGACACCCTGCTGTGAGCCTGTCTGCGGATCACTCCAGTTTATCTGAACGTGCTACTGCTCCGTTATTGTGTACTGGTTTGTTAAGTTCGTCACCAGCTTATAAGAAAAATCTTAGAAAAGCAATACAGCAATGATAAAACACAGTGCAGACTGTACAAAGACTGACAGAGTCCCTATTTTTCGGACCTTGGGATACCCATTGCAAAAAAAAAAAATGGAGGCATCCCCATAAAATGATACTGTGCCTCTGAATATAACAAAAAACATACTGTTACTCAGCCTTCTCAGCTCCATAGCCTGGCTTTGCTTCTATGGTTGGCTCCATCTGTTCTAATCCATGCTGGTTAACTATTGTAACCAGCAAGCACCTCTGATGTCATCATTCAAGGTCTTTTAAGTCTGGTTCAGGCAGCTATGTATGAGTATTCAGGTAGTACAGTGTTCTTCTAACAAGTGTTTTGATGCAGTCAAGTTATACATCCTATTTGTTTCTGCTCAAGCCAGATGTCTGATCAACAGTTTATCTGCTCTAGACTGCTATCCAGCAACCAACTATCATTACCAAGCTCAGTCCAACTTTGGTGTCCTTCATAACTTCATCTTAACTATGAAGGTACCTAAAAATGAACTTATCTATGCTATTACAGGAGCTGCTCACACATTCAACTCTAGTGCATTAAGGTACCTAATAAAATCATCTCTGCTTTCTTGGTGCTACCCTATCTTCAACTTTGCTGTGTCTAGTTACCTAATAATGGCATCTTCATCTCTGTTGTGTCAAGTTCCTGACAATCAAATCATCTCAGTTATCTTGGTGGTGCTGCATTTTCTATATAGCTAATGCAGTATCTAATACCTGCCGTGTGCCAAAACAGTTGATTTCCACCACACATGAGGAATCAGCGTACTCAGGAGAAATTGCACAATAAATTTTATGGTGAGTTTTTTCCTGATACCCTTGTTATAAAATAAGCTATCTGGTTGAAGTAACAATTTTGTGGTAAAAATGTATTTTTTTCATTTTCACAGCTCAACGTTATAAACTTCTGTGAAACCCCCAGGGGTTCAAGGTGCTCAACAAATGCTTAGATATATTCCTTGAGGGGTCTAGTTTCCAAAATGGGGTCACTTGTGGGGGAGCTTCACTGTTTAGGCACCTCAGGGGATCTCCAAATGCGACATGGTGTCCGCTAACAATTCCAGCTAATTTTGCTTTCAAAAATTTAAATGGCGCTCCTTCCCTTCTGAGCCCTACCGTGTGCCCAAACAGTAGCTTTCCACCACTTATGAAGTATCTGCGTACTCGGGAGAAATTGCAAAACAAATTGTATGGTGCATTTTTCCTCATACCCTTGTAAAAATGCAAAATTTGAGGCTAAATTAACATTTTTGTGGGGGAAAAGATGAATTTTCATTTTTTTTCTTCTACATTGCTTTGGTTCCTGTGAAGCACCTAAAGGGTTAATAAACTTCTTGGATGTGGTTCTGAGCAGTGTGAGGCATGCAGGTTTTAGAATGGTGTCGCTTTTGGGTATTTTCTGTTACCTAGGCCTCTCAATGTCACTTCAAATGTGATATAGTCCCTAAAAAAAAGGTTTTGTAAATTTTGTCAGAGAAATTTTAAATTGCTGTTGAACTTTGAACCCTCCTAACGTCTTAACAAAAAAGTTATCTTTCAAAAATTGCGCTGATCTAAAGTAGACATGTGGGAAAAATGTATTTATTAACTATTTTGTGTGACATAATTCTTCTCTGGTTTAAGGGTATAAAAATTAAAAGTTTAAAAATTGCGAAATTTCCACATTTTTCACAAAATTTCCGATATTTTCACAAATAAACGCAAAAGATCTCATCTTACTTTTACCCCTATCCTGAAGTAAAATATGTCATGACTCATGAGAAAAACATTATCAAAATCACCGGGATCCGTTGAAGCATTCCAGAGTTATAACCTGTCAAAGTAACAGAGGTCAGAAATGAAAAAAATTGGCCCTGTGACGAAGGCAAAAACAGGCTCTAGCGCGAAAAGGTTAATAACATATTTTACAGACACATTGGAAAACCATAAGAAATCATTAAGATTCTAAAGGGGGCTTTACATGCTACGATATCGTTAATGTTTTATTGTCGCGGGCACATCCGGCGTCATTAACGGTATCGCAGCGTGTAACACTTACCAGCAAACTTAAACGTCCTCCAAAGTGGTGAAAATCGTTCACCATGGAGAAGTCGTCCTAAAACCAAAAATTTTTAATGGTTGTTTATAGATGTTGTTCCTCGTTCCTGCGGCAGCAGCACATCGCTGTGTGTGACACCGCAGGAGCGAGGAACCTCACCTTACCTGCGTCCCGCCCGCAATGAGGAAGGAAGGAGGTGGCGGGATGTTCATCCCGCTCATCTCCGCCCCTCCGCTTTGATTGGCCGGCTGCTTAGTGACATCGCGGTGACGTCGCTGTGATACCGAGCGCACCTGCCCCTTGAGGGAGGGATTGTTCGGCAGTCACAGCGACGATGACGACCAGGTAAGTGCGTGTGACGCTGGCGTAGCAATAATGTTCGCTGCGGCAGCGATCACACGATATCGCATGCACGACGGGGGCGAGTGCTTTTGCGTACGATATCGCTAGCAATTGCTAGAAATATCGTAGCGTGTAAAGCCCGCTTTAGTGATACATCTCTATAGTGCATGATTCTGATATGACGATAGGAGCTGCATTGACTGTGAGTTGTAAAAGGGTGAAAACTTCAGTCAAAATAATCTGTACAATTTGTTTCATTTTCAAAAAAATCTTGGACGCCTAAAAAAAAAAAAATTTCAGACAGGGCAAAATAGCTCCCTATTTTTATGGACAGTCCTGGAATTTATCAGAAGAAGCACTTGGCACTCCAAGAAAAATTAAATATTATTTATTACAGTCCTGCTTCCACAGAAAAATAACATTTCGGCCTTTAGGCCTTCATCAGAAAGGATTTTATTAGGTGAGAGAATCTAGCGTCAGCGGCGGGATTTGGAATAAAGCATGCTGCAGGAAAAGTGTGCCGCCTCAGCAGCGGTTGAACCGCTCGGATCCGGGGGTGATTACTCGTGGCTCGAGGGTCTCCGGACCCGGGGGCTAGGGGCCAGTCTTAAATGTAAAAGGGGGGGTTATTTACAGGGGAGATATAGTTTGTGACGCCACTTGTGGTGTGCGGTAACAGGGACTACCGTTGCTACCGATGGCAATGCCCGGGGGTAGATGGAAGGGGCAGCTAGATGACATTTCCCTCCACGGGTAGGGAAGACCCCGGGATTGTGAATGGTGGTGTGCAGGGCAGCGCAGACTTGCTAGAAGCAGGGGATGACCAGGTACTCACTCAGACAGCATGATGAAAGCAATGATGCAGTGATGATCGGTGATGAAAGCAGACTCTGACAACAAGGTAAACCAAGTCTCTGGGTGCCGCTGTCCTCTTGGGGGAGCCAGTCGGGGTATCCGTCCCCTGCAGTACTGCCTGAGGGTCCAGAGCCTGCCTCCGTGCACAAGTTTAAAAAAGTCCAAATGGCCCGTAAGCATAAAGCTGTGCGGACCCCGCTCCCTACTATTGATAGAAGAGGAGCTTGCTCTCAAGGGCTCACGCTTTGGATTTCTGTGGGCTGCTTGAATTGGAAAGCCCCATCCCTCCCATTGCGCTAGTGCCTCTGATCTCTGAGCTTCGTGGAGACAGTCCATAAAGTCACTATCCTCCGGAAGTTAATTGCCGGGTTGCCTGAAGCTACTTCCCGACCTAGGCTCCAGTACCCCGCCGTGCTTTCGGTCCCAGACCGGCTATTGTACTCGATCTGCTGACCACCCTACAAGACTAGGTCCAAGCACCCAGTCCCAATATCTCGCGACCGGGTCTCTGACTCCTCCGGGCCCAGACTACCGTCTGCAACCCAACTTCCCGGGAGCCACACGCTCCCCTAGCTCCTCACTGCTCGAGGGCTACACTCCTCTCTCTTTGCTCCCCTGGAGTCAACTACTCTAACCCCTCCCACCAATCTGCCTGACCCCTAGGTGGGCGGCTCTATTCCAGCTTAGCAGTCCACTGGTGTGTCTGACAGGGTGTGGTGTGATGTGTGATTGGGATTTTTGGATGCTGGTGGAGACAGTACTACAGGTTAGGAACCCATGACCATGGGGGGCCGAGTCCTGCACTAAGGATAAAGAGTGTGCAGTACCCTGTGATGACCTGACTAGTCCAGGGGCGTCACAAAAAGCTCTCTTCTTCCAGCACACTTTGCTCCAAAGCCCTGCTCTCACGTTAGATTCTCTCAGCTAATACTATCCCTTCTGATGAAGGCATAAAGGCCGAAATGTTTTCCTATGGAAGCATTACTGTAGTAAGTGGGTTTTTTTCATATTCCTCGCAATGCCAAGTGCTTTTTCTGCTAGTATTAGGACTTGTACCCTACTTGAGCACCCATCTAAACCCCAGGAATGCCACGTACATCATGTCCTGGAATTTATAGACGGTTGACAACAGCAGGTCTAAAAAATAGTGGGTCCTTTTGTAGAAAAAAGCCCATTCTTGGCACAGACAACAAGACAACATTACTGCATGGGTGCAGTAGTATATACAGCTCTGGCAAAAATTAAGAGACCACTGCACATTTTTATAAAAATCAGCTTTTCTACATGTCTGACAGACATTCCATTCCACTGTCAGTTGAATTCCAACCAGAGTACAGACTGGCAGAGGGTGAAAGCGACTCTCCACTAACCGGGTTGATCGTCATCTTATTCAAATGTCATTTAGCAACCGCAGGATGACATCAAGTGACCTACAAAAAGAATGGAAAATGGCAGCTGGGGTGAAGTGCATGGCAAGAACAGTTCATAACAGGCTCCTAGAGGCAGGGCTCAAGTCATGTAAAACTAGAAAAAAGACTTTCATCAATGAGAAGCAAAGGAGAGCCAGGCTGAAATTTGCCAAAGACCATAAGGATTGGACCATAGAAGACTGGAGTAAGGTAATCTTCTCTGATGAGTATAATTTTCAGCTTTGCCCAACACCTGGTCATCTAATGGTTAGATAGAGACCTGGAGAGGCGTACAAGCCACAGTGTCTTGCACCCACTATTAAATAGAATTGGTGTGGTGAAGGATCGTTGATGATGTGGAGATGCTTAAGTAAGGCTGGAATTGTCAAGATTAAACTTTGTGAAGGACGTATCAATCAAGCCACATACAAGGTTATCCTAGAAAAACATTTGCTTCCTTCTGCTCAGGCAATGTTCCTCAACTCTGAGGACTGTATTTTTCCAGCAGGAGAATGCGACATGCCACACAGCTAGGTCAATCAATGTGTGGATGAAGGACCACCACATCTAAACCCTGTCATGGCAGCCCAATCCCCAAACCTGAACCCCATTAAAAACCTCTGGAATAGACTGGTGGAAAACATGCCAAGACGCATGAGAGCTGTGATTAAAAATCATGGTTATTCCACAAAAAATTGATTTCTGAACTCTTCCTGAGTTAAAACATTGTTAGTATTATTGTTTCCAAATGATTATGAACTTGTTTTCTTTGCATTATTTGAGGTCTGAAAGCAATGCATTTTTTAGTTATTTTGACCATTTCTCATTTTCAGAAAATAAATACAACATTTTTTGCTTGGAAATTTGGAGACATGTTTTCAGTATTTTATAGAATAAAACAACAAAATTACATTTCACTACAAAATATACCTATAAAGAGAAAAATCAGAAAAACTGACAATTTTGCAGTGGTCTATTAATTTTTGTATAGAGTTGTATATGGGCACAAA
This sequence comes from Anomaloglossus baeobatrachus, assembly GCF_048569485.1. Taxonomy (NCBI): domain Eukaryota; kingdom Metazoa; phylum Chordata; class Amphibia; order Anura; family Aromobatidae; genus Anomaloglossus; species Anomaloglossus baeobatrachus. The sequence goes on along the minus strand of NC_134360.1, from coordinate 180,063,851 downwards.
GAAGATCACACACAAAACCGGGCACTAAACATGGCACTTATACTCCGTGAACATGCCCATAGCTCCCAACTTTTGAAGAAACAAAAGAGCTACAAACTCTGTGGCGCGCAGCGCCCCGCGGTGTTTTGAACACGTCCCTAGTTACACCCCTAGCCACACCCATTTTGCAGTAAGGGTCATTCAGCAGATGCCCTGGACTGTTCATTCATAGTCATAGCAGCTAGAATTTTCTTCTATTTATTTAAGCATCACTATATGACATGTTGCTTATTTGTGCCTATAACACCAAGTTCACACATTGCATAAATTCTGTTTCTTTTTGTTTCTGCCAGTGTCTGCTCCAAACTACACAATAACAATCTTCTCTGATTATTCCATTTTTGCTGCATTTTTTTATGCCTATTCTCCATTATTTAATGCATTTTTGGTTCAAATGTGAATCTGCGTTAAGTGTTTTTATACTACAGAAAAGTTTTTTCCTGCATTTTGTAAGCTCCACATAGAAATCTTCAGAGGAAAAAAAGCACCAAAACCGCAGAGTTTATTGGAGTCTTTTCATGGAATCACATCCACTTTGCTTGGACAATTAAACACAGCAGAATAAATGTGCAAAAAAACAGCAGAAAAAAATGCAGCATTTACGCTACATGTGAACATGGACAAAATGTCCAAGCAAAGTGCATGTGACTGTGACGTCCTGGACCCCAGGGGTCACAGAATAACATCACATACACACACACACCCTCCCCTGGTCAGGAACACCCGTCAAACAAAACCCTTGTTGCCTCCCTCCAGGGTCTGATGTCCACACCAGGTGGGGCGGAGCCAGGCGGTTGGCCCCACCCACCGAGAAGTTCACAGGCCTGGAGGCGGGAAAAGTGGACAGTAGGAGTTTGGAGTTGAGTTTTGGAGGTGAAGTGGAGATGAGGTAGAGAGAGAGCAGGAGAGACTGTGTGTGTCTGGGTCGGAGCCCAGGCACTATCAGCAAGGTCGGCAGACGGTGGTGGCCATCTGCAGGAGTAGGTGGAGGTCTGCGGAACCGTAGGACCGGGGTCGGGTGGTGGCCCGCCGGTACCGAACCGGGGAGCGGATTGAAGCCAAGCACCAAGGCAGGGTACTCAGACCCCGACTAGGCTCTGAAGCCGCCGTAACGGTCACATTTTCTGATTGCGGTCTGGACCTCAGGGGTTCATTCCCAACCAAGTCCCATCAGAAGGCAACAGCCCAACCCGTCCGGATAAGAGCCACCGCCAACGGCCAGAGATCCAAAGGCCAGCATCTGCGGGCAAAACGGGCTCTCCCGACACGTACAAACCGGGGAGCGGACCACCCATGGGAATCCATAGGGGTCAAACACTTACACATAGGTGAAGGGAACGACAGCCACCATCAACCCGTCCGGGGAGAGTGAAGATACCGCAGCCGACTGCAGGTCCCGTCCATCCAGCCATTTGGTTTACCAGAGACTCTGTTATTGACTACCTGAGTGAGTACACCAGTGCCATCCGGCACAGCGTTGCACCGTAACGCTGCCCCGCATCCATGCTGCCTCCCTGCATCGGCACCTGCACCTATCCCCTCCTCCCTACTCCCCAACCGGGGCCCCGGGACCAACAGCCCCTACCCACGGAGGGGATAACACCTTAAGCTGCTCTCTGCCATCACTCCCGGGATCCCCCGCCACCAGCAGCGGTGGTGCCCACCATCACCACAACCCATGGGTGGCGTCACAACCGACATCCCACCACCAAACCTCCCCTTTTCACTCGTGGGCGAGGAGGCGCTGCTCGAGCCCCCGGGTCCGGCCCTGTGCTCGAGCCACCGAGGAGCAGAAGCACCGGACCCGAGCACCAGCGATTCCCCAAAGGCGAGCGGCGTTCCCAGAACCCCTCCGCCCGCAACATGACGTCATGAAATCTCCGCCCGCTGAGCGTCTAAAGACTCCCCCAAACTGTGCAATTTTGGTGGTTTTTTTTCTTTATAAGCTTTAGGATTCACATCTGCAACAAACATGTATCAAATAAGGGGCACAATGCATAAAAAATACCGCAAACGCAATAATCAGAGAATATTGTTATTGCGTTGTGTGGTGTGGACACCTGCAGAAAAAATGCAGCATCTACACTACGTGTGAACACTGCCTCAGCAATACATTTTTATTACATTTGTTTATGGGTTTTAAAAGAAAAAAATAATAAATTGCGCCATTTTTTACTTAATTTACCGATCTCCATAAATCTGATCGCTGTGTAGTTCTCTAGAGAGAGAGAGAGAGAGAGGGAGAGAGAGATGAATCCGGGACGGTTGGGAGGTATGCACAATATAGGGTACTACTGAGAATGGGAGGAATCAAATGTGTCTATGTGAGTAAGTCATGGCTGGAAAGCATTGTCATGATGGTCTTGGCAGGGCCAGTTTTAGACAAATTGCGGCCCAATTACATTCAGTTCAGTGCATTGAAGTGATGTTTGACCAGTCACTAAATGACCGTTGATCAGTAAACCCGTTGATAGTCATTTAATGGGAACCTGTCAGTGAGGTCCTTGATGGTCTCCTCGCTGTGCAGGTGTTAACAGGTCGGCTTGGAGCTTCTACCTATCCTAGGGTCCTGTATCCCGTCGGTGCATATGTGACGCCCTGGACTATCCAGGTAGTCACAGGTAGGCCCCCTGCACAAACACCAGCCCCTAAAAAGGTATCAGCAGCCAACCTAAAAACCCTGAGTCACCCCTCTCAGGTTTTGACGTTCACACCCGGGGACGGAGCCAGACGGTTGGCCACGCCCTCCGAGACGTTCGGATAGCCTGAGGCGGGAAAAACACACAGATCTGTCAGGGATCTGGGTAGGAGCCCGGATACCCTGTGGCCAGGAGGCAGATGGTGGTGGCCGCCTGCAGGAGCCGGGAAGACAGCCGGTGGAACCGTCAGGGACCGGGACAGGGTAGTGGTCCGCCGGTACCGAACCGGGGAACCGAACGGAAACTGGAGCAACAGGAGGGGTACTCAGACCCAGTACGAGGCCCAGAAGTCACTGGACCGAGACAAATTCACTGATTGGGGTCTGGACCTTAGGTTCTTTCGCACCCAAGTCCCGACTGAAGGCAACAGCCCAACGAGGGGGATAGAAAGCCACCGCCCAGGCATAGAGATCCCTAGGGCCAGCATCTGCGGGCAAATGGGCTCCCCCGACATCCACTAGCCGGGGAGCGGACTCCCGTCGCTGAAGCGAAGGAAGTCAGCATTCTACTGCAGAGGTGCAGGAGAAAGGCGGGGACCACCAACCTGAGTAAGGGGCAAAGCGCAGCCGGCTGCGGGCACAGACCACCATCCTTTTGGTTTACCAGAGACTCCGGTGTATTTATAAGGCCTAAGCCACACGGCAATAAAATCGGTGTGAGTGGAGTGCGATAAAACATCGCATTCCCCTCGGACCAATATTAGCCTGTGTGTCAGCACACATGAGCGATTATTTTCTCAGCCCTAATCGGACCGAGAAAACAATCGCAGCATGCTGCGATTGTAAGCTGAGACTCTTTCTCTCGCACCCATTCAAGTGAATGTGGCGAGAGAAAAATCGCACTGCACTCGCGGTACACCGGTGTAGTGCCAGTGCAGTGCGAGAATGGCAATAGCCGACTACGGAGGAGAGAGGGAGAGGAATCCCTCCCACCCCTCCTCCATGCCAGCCCGCCCCCCGCAGCTGAGTTCTGATCACATGATCGGAGCTCAGATGCAGGCACACTCGTATGACACTCGGCTCCTGCTGTGCTGCCAGCGCGAGCCGAGTCTCATGCGAGGATCGCACTAGTGCCCCGTGTGTCCCCAGCCTAATAGTGAGTACAACAGTGCCCTCGGGCAGCGCATCGCACCGCACCATCCCGCATGCACCTCTCGCCCAATCGGGCCCCCGGGGCCACCCACCCCTGCCCACGGAGGTGTTCAACACCAAGCTGCACAACACCGTGCCCGGGAGCCTAGTCAACGGCAGCGGTGGTGCCCACTCACTCACTACAACCCGTGGGTGACGTCACGAACTTAACCCCCAAACAACCGCGGTCCCGGCCGTGAACCTCACCACCGAACACCACCCCTCGCGTAGCGCCAGCATCCCTTCAGAGCGACGTGACCCCCGGGTCCGGGAGGAGCTCGAGCCACCCACCGATGAGCACGGATCTGAGCGGCTCGGCAGCCGACCGAGCCCCGGGGCGGTACACATAGTTACGGGAGTACTCCACTGGCAACTACCCTCCTGGGTACCAGGTTACAGTCAACCCCGCGTCAGTGCGTCTCCTCCTGTCATCTTCACTCCTCGACTTCCTTAGACTATCTCTAACTCTCTGTCCTCAGTCTGCCCCTCCCACCTGGTCAACTAGTGGACTGGACTGGCTCCACCTCTGGCCATCCATTGGTCCGACCCTAGACTTGTACCATTGTACGGGGGATTGTTGGGGAAATCTAGGATTACCTGGAGTTTTTGTGTGTTACAGGCCCTGCATCCTGGTGGGGATGCAGAACCTTGTAGCACCCTGATGGGTTCAGAGCGCTCCATAAACAGTTGTTGTTTTAACTGAATTGGTGGTCTCCTTGTCAAAGCAAGAAGGCCTGCGGAGACACCATCACATGTTTCTCAACGCTGGCAGGAAACTAGCCAGGTCTTTCACCGGGAAGGAACAACCACGGGAAGGGCAGTCTCCAGTCAAGGAGATCACCTATGCCAAACATGGTATCCATCCACAGACAGCCGTTTCGGGGTATTTGCCCCTCATCAGTGTGGAGTAGGAATCTGGCTAGTGGGACATTGCCTAGTAAAAGACTATGTGAGCAAGGATGGTTGACCTTAGGGAGATCAACATCCACCACTGCGGAGACACCATCACGTGTTTCTCAACGCAGTGATTCTAGAGCAATGCCCCCTGGGAAATATTCAAAGCAAGAAGGCCTGCGGAGACACCATCACATGTTTCTCAACGCTGGCAGGAAACTAGCCAGGTCTTTCACCGGGAAGGAACAACCACGGGAAGGGCAGTCTCCAGTCAAGGAGATCACCTATGCCAAACATGGTATCCATCCACAGACAGCCGTTTCGGGGTATTTGCCCCTCATCAGTGTGGAGTAGGAATCTGGCTAGTGGGACATTGCCTAGTAAAAGACTATGTGAGCAAGGATGGTTGACCTTAGGGAGATCAACATCCACCACTGCGGAGACACCATCACGTGTTTCTCAACGCAGTGATTCTAGAGCAATGCCCCCTGGGAAATATTCAAAGCAAGAAGGCCTGCGGAGACACCATCACATGTTTCTCAACGCTGGCAGGAAACTAGCCAGGTCTTTCACCGGGAAGGAACAACCACGGGAAGGGCAGTCTCCAGTCAAGGAGATCACCTATGCCAAACATGGTATCCATCCACAGACAGCCGTTTCGGGGTATTTGCCCCTCATCAGTGTGGAGTAGGAATCTGGCTAGTGGGACATTGCCTAGTAAAAGACTATGTGAGCAAGGATGGTTGACCTTAGGGAGATCAACATCCACCACTGCGGAGACACCATCACGTGTTTCTTAACGCAGTGATTCTAGAGCAATGCCCCCTGGGAAATATTCAAAGCAAGAAGGCCTGCGGAGACACCATCACATGTTTCTCAACGCTGGCAGGAAACTAGCCAGGTCTTTCACCGGGAAGGAACAACCACGGGAAGGGCAGTCTCCAGTCAAGGAGATCACCTATGCCAAACATGGTATCCATCCACAGACAGCCGTTTCGGGGTATTTGCCCCTCATCAGTGTGGAGTAGGAATCTGGCTAGTGGGACATTGCCTAGTAAAAAACTATGTGAGCAAGGATGGTTGACCATAGGGAGATCAACATCCACCACTGCGGAGACACCATCACGTGTTTCTCAACGCAGTGATTCTAGAGCAATGTCCCCTGGGCATAGGTGATCTCCTTGACTGGAGACTGCCCTTCCCGTGGTTGTTCCTTCCCGGTGAAAGACCTGGCTAGTTTCCTGCCAGCGTTGAGAAACATGTGATGGTGTCTCCGCAGGCCTTCTTGCTTTGAATATTTCCCAGGGGGCATTGCTCTAGAATCACTGCGTTGAGAAACACGTGATGGTGTCTCCGCAGTGGTGGATGTTGATCTCCTTGTCAAAGCAAATCGCCATTTAGTCCCAGCCACCAATGCCAATGACAACATGTGGCTGGTACGGGCATATAGCCCACATGACACAAGTCCACACACCCAGTCAGGACCATGTATTGTATGTAGCGTGCAGAATCAATCCCTCACCCACGACTACTTCCCCACACGCTTCAGGTAAACGAATGTGACAGCAATGGGTCACCTCCTTACATCACAAACTTCACTGCTTCTGACTGTAATAGAACTATAAATTATGAGTACTCAGCACCAGGCAAGAGCATTGCTAGAGAAAACAAGCAAAGATGTGATCATCTCTGCTTCTTCTCATGCTAAGGGCAGCACTGCCTATTGATATTTGAATTGTAGCCCCATTGCGGAGGCAGAAGTCAGCCATGTACTACAGACCTGCTCTCTGCATCTTCTCCTGTATAGTTGCCAAATGCCGAAAATGAAAGTGCTTGGAACACTGAAGACTCCATACAGCTGTAGACTAAAGGGGACACAGCAAGGGGCCTCTTTTGACCTGTTGGCCTTGGGCAACTGCCCAGTCTGCCCCTCACCCCATAACCGGCCCTGGGTCTGCTCAAGATTGAAAGGGATGTCACCTGTGTGCTACCGAATGTGTCAGTACTGAATTTCTTATACTATATGTTGAATTGGTATTCCCTTCCAAAATCTGCACTTAAGATGTTAATATGGATTCTTTCATCAATAACAAGATAATCAGCTGCAGATATACCTTATCGCTATTTCACCACTTTCCATGACCATCTAGGTAAGCAGCATTGGACAGGTGCCCTGGGTCCTTGTCTGTTCAGGTCCTTTAATATCTGCGATGGTCCTGATAACAAATATACCGTCTGTCTGTAATATATGCTCCTCATTTACAGTAACAGTGAGTAACAGTATAAAGTAAAGGTGAGAAACGTGCTGCAGACGCACTGGCTCTATCTGAATCTGTTTTCTGTCACCTTTTGTTTAAGTAGTGATCTATCACTGAGCGCTGGTGAGAAATGTTTATGTAATGTTTCAGTCTGGGACATTAGGAAACACTATGAGAACAGAGAGCCGTGAAACTAAAAATTGTCATCATGTCACATTAAGTTTGTACATCGTTAGCCTAAAGCATCGATATCATGAGATCAAGACTTCATCATGTAAACTATGATGTACTCAGTGATGTCAGCATGACGTCATTACAAACCTCTCACACTAAAAATAGGACAATACTGGAAAGGATGTGCAATTTCCATTACAGTTTAAGGAGATTATTTATTAAATCTTTTTTTTAGATAAATAACATCACTACTAAAATCAGCAATACAACTAGTTTCATGAGATATATTTGTTGAGGGACCCAAAAAAGGAAAACATATGCAGGAGCATTAGCAGCTACGCACTCAAGAAACCTTCCATTATGCAAAAGCTGATAGGGGTATATACTAAAATAACTGGAAAAAATAATTTTATGAGGTAGTGGCTACAAACCACATGTTAAACCATATGTGCACACGTTGCGTTTTTTGACTCAATTTTTGTTAAAATCTACATCAAGATCTGCATGCCTCTCCTGAAGCCAGCAAAGTCTATGGCATTTTAGATTTCCTGTGCACACAGGGCATTTTGTTTCCCATGTGGTTTTGGTACAGATTTTGATGCAGAAAAAATCTGCAGCATATCAATTATTGGTCAGGTTTAGCAGCATTTTTTCACCCATTGACTTCAATTCATTGACTTTCTCGATGGTCCAAAAATCCCATGAAACCCGCATCCAGTTTTGACGTGTTTTTTGCCACAGTGTGCAGATCTGGAGTAAAGAATGTCGTCATCATCAAATCTGCAGCGTGTGCACATAGCCATAGCCTTCTAGTATGTGTCTTGTGAAGTTCTGACATAAAACTGCTTTGTTTTCATAAGAAAGTGTCTCGGGCGGAGGAGGGAACGCTGCGCTCTCCCACTGCTCGGGTCCGGCTGCCGCTGCTGCTGCGGCCTCTGCTGCTCGGTGGCTCGAGCGATGGGCCGGATCCCGGGGACTCGAGCGGCGCTCCTCGCCCGTGAGTGAAAAGGGGATTGGTTTTGGGGATTTATTGTCCGTGACGCCACCCACGGTTGTGGTGATTGTGTGGACACCACCGCTGCTCTGGACGGGGATCCCGGGAGCGGTGACAGGGAGCAACTTTGTTGTTATTTCTCCCCTCTGTGGGTAGGGGGTTGGTTGTCCCGGGGCCCAGTGATGGGGTAGGGGTGGATGACAGGCCGGGTGTGGGGCCTGGTGAGGTGCAGGGTCGCAGGGGCAGCGCTGTGCCGCACGGCACGATGGTACTCACTCAGCCTGAGACGTTGACACAGTTCTCGGTAAAACACACGGCTGGAAAGACGGTTCCCACGGACGGCTGCTGTTGCTTTTCCCCGGTAGTTAACGGTGACTGTCTCTTTCCCTGCACCTAGTACTTCTGTTGGTTGCGATGGGTTCCCACCGGTAACCCGCTCCCCGGCTTGGATATGGGCCGGAGGAGCCCCTCTTTGCCCGCAGGCGCTGGCCCTGAGAAACTGGTGCCTTGGCGGTGGCGGTGTCTCTCTCATACGGTTGGACTGTTGCCTTCAATCGGGACTTAGTTGTTTGGAGACCCAGGAGTCCCCATCACTGACGGATTTGGCAAATTCACGGCGACTCCAAGCCTTGCCGGGATCCGAAAGGCCCCTGCCAATGGTGCTGGCTTCTCCTTCTGTACCGGTCCGGTACCACCGGGCCCCCACCCGTCCACGGTCCTCACGGCAACTCCGATAGGCCACTCCTGCAGACGGTCACCGCCGTCTGCTAACCTTGCTGTCTCGGTCCGGGGCACACACCCGGACTAACTTCAGGCTCTGTTGCTGTCACTTTTCTCCTCACACTTGCTCCTCTACCACTCAACTCCTCTCACTTCCTCCTCCAACACTAATCTGCCAGTTTTCCCTCCTCCAGGACTGTGGACAAGGATTTCTGGTCTAGCTTAGATGTGCCTAACCAGGGTGTAGGGTGTGGTGATGTCATTACCTGTGACCCCTGGCTTGTCCAGGGCGTCACATTCCCCCTTAGCAAAATGCAGACCGTCCGCGGGCTGCCCGTCCAACACCGGTTTTATTTTTTATTTTTTAAACTGTAAAAGATAAAAAACACATACAAGTATAGTAACATCATCCCACAACGGGAGGCACTTTTCTTAAACGTTGCAAACGGTTTTAAACAGTTAACGGTTACGGCTTCCGCTCTCTCCCACCCAAGTAACCTGGTCCTGATGCTGCCCCTAAGAAAACAGGCAGCACCCCTTGACCCCAGTCCTGCACCAAGTTACCCGAGCGGGATCTGTCCTTTCCAGGGGACCCACGTCCATGGGGAGCCCCTGGACCCCCAGAGGGTAGCCACCGGTTCCGGTGGTGGCTGGGCCCCAGCTTGCTCCACTGCGGGCCCTCCCTCCAATCTGCCTCTCCGGAGGCGGCAACGGTGGAAGCTGCAACAACAACATTATTATTTACATCCCACAAGTTTGTGGTTGCACTGCAAGTTCTCGGGCCTGTTCATAAAGAGTTCTTTATGCAACTGTTTGAAGGGTCCCCACGGGGACAACGGTGCCGGCAACGACCGGTTTCAAATCAGCAGGCTAATCAGGTTAACTTCGGTTAATCATTTTCATTTTCAAACTTGCAGAACCTTTAAACACACAGGTGGTCCCAACGGGGACGGTGCAACAGTGCTCCACTGCCCTTACTCCGACTCTTCGGCGCGTGCTGGGTCCTCTACCACCAGCATATCAAACATGCAGTGACAGGCTTGCTGTGACATGGGTGCCCAGTATCTATTCGCACCATTACGCGCGGTGTAATAAACTACCGGTTCCCATACATAGCGGAGACACTCACTTGCCTCCTCACCTTCAAGGGCAGGTTCAGCACCAGAGCTGGAGTCGCTGGAGTCACCATCACTTGCATCTGCGTCAGGCGGGTTGCCGCCAGCTGCCGCAGCTTCCTGGCCTCCAGCATCTAGCACATCAGATCCTTCTGCAATAGCACGGGGCAGCAGGTCAGGCGAGTTTACACTGAGGCGCCCCATAAGTGACGGCAAGGGTGATGCATAGGTCGAGACTAGGCCGGGCCCCTCAGCCGCAGTGGCCGGTCCTGGTAGGACATAGGGACGTGGGTCACCAGTCAGCTCTGTTACATCTGTTCCCCTCCCGTACATCGGGGCAGTGGCAATCAGCATCTCCACCTCGTTGGTCCACTGCTCCATCATCTGGAAGATCTGATCCTGTTGACGTTGGTGGAACGCAATCACCCGGGCCTTCATCCATGCTACGGTCCCGGGCTCGGGGTCTGGCGCAATCACTGCCGGGACTTCTGGCACATTTTTGTTAAGGGGCCACGGTCCTAGCGGTTCCCCCGGGAGTGATTCAGGGACGTCCTGAGCGTCTGCAGCCGGTTGGTCCGCCGGGGCGGATTGGCAGGGTATCGCTACCGGTTGAGCAGGTAGCAGGCCTAGTGGCGGTGCGGCAGCAGCTAACACGGGTAGCGGGGAGAGAGGCAGGGTGAGCGGATGCAGGCCGGGCTCCTCAGCCTCAGTGGCCGATCCCTCGGGAATACAGGGGCGTGGGTCTCTTACCCGCTCCTCCAAATCCTCTTCCACCTCGCGTCTCTGCATAGCAGCCACTACGTCCGCCATGTCGGTCTCCCACTCCTCTAGGAGGAGCTGCATATGGGCTTGCAGATGGTTATTTAACGGGGCAGTCCGGTCTCTCAGCCACATCACCGTGCCGGGTGCGGGAGCGTCCTTCTTGGCGGTCGGACTGTGCATCTTGACAATCGAGCCTTCCAGGAACCCAATATTGCTGCAGAGTCCTGGCGTCTCTGCTTTTATAGCCGCGGCTACATGCGACCAGTCGCCATTTCGTCCCCCTTAGCCTCTTTCCGGCTCCTCCTCTATCGGGGCGGGGTCTTGGCCTTCGCGCCTCCACTACTCGAGGAGACGCTCGAGCGGGAACTTTTCGTGCCAAAGATGGCGGCTTCTGAAATTTTCCGGCCGGACACCTCCGGCGGTAACAAGGCGCACCTCCACCAGACGGCAGAGCGGTAAGATCCTGTTCGTGATGCCAAGTTGTCGCGGGCGGAGGAGGGGACGCTGCGCTCTCCCACTGCTCGGGTCCGGCTGACGCTGCTGCTGCGGCCTCTGCTGCTTGGTGGCTCGAGCGATGGGCCAGATCCCGGGGACTCGAGCGGCGCTCCTCGCCCGTGAGTGAAAAGGGGATTGGTTTTGGGGATTTATTGTCCGTGACGCCACCCACAGTTGTGGTGATTGTGTGGACACCACCGCTGCTCTGGACGGGGATCCCGGGAGCGGTGACAGGGAGCAGCTTTGTTGTTATTTCTCCCCTCCGTGGGTAGGGGGTTGGTTGTCCTGGGGCCCAGTGATGGGGTAGGGGTGGATGACAGGCCGGGTGTGGGGCCTGGTGAGGTGCAGGGTCGCAGGGGCAGCGCTGTGCCGCACGGCACGGTGGTACTCACTCAGCCTGAGACGTTGACACAGTTCTCGGTAAAACACACGGCTGGAAAGACGGTTCCCACGGACGGCTGCTGTTGCTTTTCCCCGGTAGTTAACAGTGACTGTCTCTTTCCCTGCACCTAGTACTTCTGTTGGTTGCGATGGGTTCCCACCGGTAACCCACTCCCCGACTTGGATATGGGCCGGAGGAGCCCCTCTTTGCCCGCAGGCGCTGGCCCTGAGAAACTGGTGCCTTGGCGGTGGCGGTGTCTCTCTCATACGGTTGGACTGTTGCCTTAAATCGGGACTTAGTTGTTTGGAGACCCGGGAGTCCCCTTCACTGACGGATTTGGCAAATTCACGGCGACTCCAAGCCTTGCCGGAATCCGAAAGGCCTCTGCCAATGGTGCTGGCTTCTCCTTGTGTACCGGTCCGGTACCGCCGGGCCACCACCCGTCCACGGTCCTCACGGCAACTCCGATAGGCCACTCCTGCAGACGGTCACCGTCGTCTGCTAACCTTGCTGTCTCTGTCCGGGGCACACACCCGGACTAACTTCAGGCTCTGTTGCTGTCACTTTTCTCCTCACACTTGCTCCTCTACCACTCAACTCCTCTCACTTCCTCCTCCAACACTAGTCTGCCAGTTTTCCCTCCTCCAGGACTGTGAACTCCTTGGTGGGTGGAGACCAACCACCTGGCTCCACCCCCTGGTGTGGACATCAGCCTCTGGGGAAGGCAACAAGGATTTCTGGTCTAGCTTAGATGTGCCTAACCAGGGTGTAGGGTGTGGTGATGTCATTACCTGTGACCCCTGGCTTGTCCAGGGCGTCACAAAAGCAACATACCTGTATAGATCATATATACGTTTGAATATCACCGGTAACTGTTTGAAGATGTACAATTTATCATGTCCATTGGCACTTTATACTTTTTTAGCCAGGGTGATGGAAGGGAGTCTTGACAGAAGGAAGAACTCTGGGTTCTTGTGCTCCTCTCAGTAGTCAGAGTCTGCCACCATCATACTTGACTCTCCCACCAGCTTGGGGTGAGGGCCTCTGGGCCAGACAGTTTGACATGATGCCATGGCCAATTCTCTTCCTGTCCTTATCGGACTCTTACCATCTATTATATGAAGCTGCATGGGTTGTGGTTTTCCGTGCAGGGGTGTACACATAGGGGGTTACAAGAGGGTTGAAATAAAATCAGCCACCCTCTTACAGAAAACTCTAATATTTCATGGATCACACTGTTGTGCTCTGGACTGCTATAACCTTTAAAGGGGTGGCTCAATACCTAATTTTCCAAGCCACATCGATATAACGTTGAGAAACAAGGCTTCTCTCAAGTACCTTGTGTTGGCAATTCTGCCTGTGAGCGGCGCTATTGCAGTCCGCTCATCCCTATTGCGTGACCCCAAAGAGTCAGTGGACCACACCAAAGCACTAGGTGCTCTAGGAATAAGGCTGGAATCTAGATTATAGGACCCATGTGCTGGAGAGCAGCAGAACCTCCAGGGTAGTGCTGACGAGAGAAATCGGAGCGTCCAGTGTCAGGGCTGTGGCTGGAGTCACATATTGACAATTTAATGATTACTGCATAATTTATCCCTATACTGTAAAGTTTTATTCCATTGATTATCTCCCTTTATTCTTCTCTCCAGCATGTTCTAGTCTTCATTATCACCGTTGGCCTTTTATCTTGTTTTTCTGCCTCTGCGGCCAGATTGCCCCGAGCACTAAAGCGGGCTTTACACGCTGCGACATCGCTAATGCGGAGTCGTTGGGGTCACGGATTTTGTGACGCACATCCGGCCGCATTAGCGATGCCGTTGCGTGTGACACCGATAAGCGATTTTGCATCGTTGCAAAACCGTGCAAAATCGCTAATCGGCGACACGGGGGTCCATTCTCAATTATCGTTACTGCAGCAGTAACGAAGTTGTTCCTCGCTCCTGCGGCAGCACACATCGCTGCGTGTGACGCCGCAGGAGCGAGGAAGCTCTCCCTACCTGCCTCCCGGCCGCTATGAGGAAGGAAGGAGGTGGGCGGGATGTTACGTCCCGCTCATCTCCGCCCCTCCGCTGCTGTTGGGCGATGGTTCAGTGACGCTTCAGTGACGTCGCTGTGACGCCGCACGGACCGCCCCCTTAGAAAGGAGGCGGTTCGCCCGTCACAGCGACGTCGCCGGACAGGTAAGTATGTGTGACGGCTGTTGTGCGGCACGGGCAGCGATTTGCCCGTGACGCGCAACAGATGGGGGCGGGTACCCACACTAGCGATATCGGGACCGATATCGCAGTGTGTAAAGTAGCCTTAACTCTCGAAGCTTAATTTAATTAAACTTTTCAATGCACACTTGCTCTTCACCCAACCTCATCTCAGATATATTTCTATTTTGAGGCTTTTTTGTTCTCTGTTTTACAGTTATCCTTGAACGTGTTTGTAATGGACAACTGAGAATTCTGATAATGTTCTGAGTACGTCTGTATGGAAGGACATGTACCATGAACTAACCACAGGTGCATTATCCTGTTCATGTTTTTTTTTGTTAAATCTATGTTTGTTTAAGGCTACATTCACACGACCGTCCCATTTTTGAGGTCCGCAAAAAATGGTCCTGTTTTTCCACGGATATCCATTCCGTTCCGTTCCGTATACGGTCCATGTGTCATCTGTCTGCCTTCCATTTTCTTTTGCGGACTGCAAAAAAAACGAAGGATGGTTACATACAGTCAAAGGCTAGAAAGATAGATAGCTGGATAGATAGATAGATAGATAGATGAGAAAGACATATATAATGCCCCACTCCCCAGCATTTTGTAATCTTGCACCCTTTAGTGCCTTTCATGTGGCACTAAAGGGTGTTTAGCCTTGTACTTAGCCAAAAAATAAATAATTAAAAAAACTTTTGTAGCCAGCTAAGATAAAGCAGACAGCGGCAGCCTGCAGACAGCAGCTGGCAGCTTCACCTTGGCTGGTAATCCAAAACAGAGGGCAACCCATTCTTAAATTTTTCATTTAATTTAATTTAAAATAACAAACAAAAACGTGGGGTCCCCCCCAAATTGGATCACCAGCCAAGGTAAAGCGGACAGTTGTGGTCTGTTATGCTCAGTCTAGGGAGGTCCACGGTTAAAGTACACCTCCCAGTCTAAAAATAGCAGGCCGCAGCCGCCCCAAAAGTGATGCATGCATTAGATGCGCCAATCCTAGTGCTTCACACCAGTTCATACCGTTACCCTGGTGCGGTGGCAAATGGGGTAATATATGGGATTGATACCAGCTGTGTAATGTCTGCTGGCACCAAGCCCTGGCATTATTGAGGTCACAGTGTATATCAGATACCCGACATCACTAACCCAGTTAATAATAAAAAAAAAGTAGCCAACACATTTTTATTTGAAAAAACACTCCCAAACACATTCCCTCTTTCACCAGTTTATTGAAAAGAAAAAACAAATTCGGGTTCGGCATAATCCAATAAGGGGGTCCCATGACAATCCAAACCATACTCACTGTCCCAGTCCATGAAGAACAGAATGTTCCCCATTGGCTGGGATAGCAGTGCACTGACCTATTAGGTCTGGCCAGGTCCCAACAGGGCATGATGAGCATCATGAGGTTAGCTAAGTTCATTACCTGCGGTGATGAAATCTGCTATAGTCCTGACGTCAGCACTCATCCCTGAGTTCAATGACCGCCGCGATCTCACCGCAAGTCTCGCGAGTGGCCTCAGACTGTGAATAGCGGTGACGTCACAGGCTCCCGCGAGACTTGAGGTGATTTCGCTGTGGGCATGGAACTAAGTGACAACTGCTGACCTCAGGAGTACAGCGGACATCATCACTGCAGGTAATGAACTGAGCTAACCTCCTGACAGCAGCACTCATCATCCCCGCCACTGCTCGCACACTGGCGCGAGAATGGGACATAGACTGCAGGGGCACCCGACGGAAGCCACACAGAAGTGCTTCCATGTGGCTTCTGGGAAACTTGCGGACCCATTTACTTGTATTGAGTCATGGTCCGCAATTGCGGAATAGAATAGGACATGTTCCATAATAACAGAATGGACATATGGACCGAAGTGCTTCCATCTGCCATCCAATCCTACACATTCCCTCTTTCACCAATTTATTGAAAAGAAAAAACAAATCCGGGTCCGGCATAATCCAATAAGTGGGTCCCACGACGATCCATACCATACTCACTGTCCCAGTCAATGAAGAACAGAATGTTCTTGTTTGGGATAGCAGTGCACTGACCTATTAGGTCAGGCCAGGTCACCGCAGGGCATGACGAGCAGCATGAGGTTTGCTAAGTTCCTTACCTGCGGTGATGAACTCCACTGTACTCCTGACATCAGCACTCATCACTGAGTTAAATGACCACTGCGATCACACCGCAAGTCTCGCGAGTGGCCTGAGACTGTGACTAGTGGTGACGTCACATTGAAAAGATGGTCTTGTCAGTAGGTCCGCAAATCAAAAAGGAATTCACCAAGACCAACGTAATGGTTGTCTGAATGAGCCCTGAAGGGATTATCCAATACTTTTACATTGATGACCAATCCTTAAAATAGGTCATCAGTGCCTGATTGGCTGGGTCCAACTCCCCACAAGCCTCCAGACCAGCTGTATTCGGTGCCGCTGCTGGCAGCAGATGGCTGGAAAAGCTCAGTTCCGGAGCTGCTCAGTCAACTGATAGAGGCCATGCCTGGGTAATGTACATCTGCCTACTATTCAAATCAATAGGAAGCAAATGTGTAATAGGGAGCTCCAGAACTGCACATTTCTGGCAGCCTACTGTTGTTGCTGGCACCGAAAACAGCAGATCAGCGGGATGTCGAACCTAAGGATAGGTCATCAATATAAAAGTAGTGAATCAACTCTTTAAAGGAGTTTTCCACCTTTGGGGGATTGCAGAATTGTTTTACCAAATGGGGTAAAAATAATTTTCACTGTTTAGTTTTATTAAAAATGTTGCAGTGTTTTGCTCTACAGGCTCTTTGTTGTCCTGCACTTACCACTTTGATGTGGTCTGTGGTTATAAATCACAAAGAAGGACCCAAAAAGGACACATGAAAGAGTTCCAAATTTTCCCATAAGGTCTCAGTTACATGTCAATTTTTCACATATGAGTTCTCTCCATATTTTTCACTGAACTTAAGGGCACGTTACACGCTATGATATATCTTACGATATGTAGTCGGGGTCACGTTGTTAGTGATGCACATCCGGCATCGTTTGACATATCGTAGAGTGTGACAGCTACAAGCGACTGTGAACGAGCAAAAATGCTCACCTTATCGTTGCTCGTTGACACGTCGCTCATTTACAAAATATCGATCGTCCTTCTGCGTGCCGGTTGTTCATTGTTCCCGAGGCACCACACATCACTCTATGTGACACCCCGGGAACGATGAACTGCAGCTTACCTGCGGCCGCCGGCAATGTTACGTCCCGCTCATCTCCGCCCCTCCGCTTCTATTGGGCGGCCGCTGTGTGACATTACTGTGGCGCCGAATGTCCCTCCCCCTTCAGGAAGAGGATGTTCGCCGCCCACAGCGACGTTGTTCGGAAGGTAAGTACGTGTGATGGGGGTTACCGACTTTGTGCGACACGGACAAGAAATTGCCCGTGCCGCACAAACGATGGGGGCGGGTGCGATTGAACATGCAATCACACGAGAAATCGACGCGTGTAAAGCAGCCTTTAATGACTTAATGACAAAATGTAAAATTGGTAGAGGAAGGTTGAACTAGATGGACCTAGGTCTTTTTTAACCTATGTAGCTATGTAACTCATGCCCATTATAGTCTATAGGGCTGATCACATAATCATATATTTTTTCATATCTAGAGATCAGCACCAAACCAGACATGTCCGATTTAATCCAAGTCAAGGACCAAACATAACAATGCAAGTCTATGGGTTCATGAAAAAAAAATCAGACAGCACATGAATGGTATCTGTGAACTGTCTGATTTTTTATGGACTATTTGATAGGAGAAGCTTTAGAAACCTCCATCATATTTTTTTTGTAATACAAGAAAACCTGATGAAACTATGATGGTAAAACTGTCACATGAGCACAACCCCAAAATTGGATCAAAAACATTGATAAAACGCGGACTATTGTTGCATATGAGAAAAATCTTTGATGTCAGGATGAGACCCCGAACAGTCCAACACATGATAACTAAGAGAGATAGTACAAAATATTTAATGAAATTGAATTCCAAAAATCATTTATATCCAAAAATACACGCATTTAAGTAAGAAAAAAGTTATCTCCAAAGTTGGACAGCCCCTTGCAAAACCCCCCATAAACAATAGATGGCCTTTGACTATTTATCCCAAATCGGCAAAGTGCCCCTGAGTTCTCTATGAGAGAGCAGATCCCAGACTCCTGTGCATCAACTTATTGATTTTCAGCCCTTGAAAAAGCCACATTAGGTGTGGCGATACGCATGTGACTGGTACTCTCTGTGCCTTACATGCTACCATGCCATTGAAAACCAAAGAAAAAATCCCCTTAAACATACTCTTTATTAATACTTATTAAAACGGTATACCCTAGAACCATCAATAAAGTCCATCCAGACCGTGGTCAAGTGAAGGGGGTGCAAGGCATATAAACTTAGGTGTAGGTGTAGGTAAAGGGGTAGTGGTATTAGGGTGACAATAAACCACCAAGAATAAAACCAGGGGTTATATAAAGGGCTTTAGGTCTAGCAATTAGCCTTCACTGTCACCTGCCTACCAGCGGAGTTGCACCATAATTTTCTGGGTGCCCCCGGCTCCTCATCGACTCTCCCCTACCTTGCCCTAAAGAGATAATTGCCAAAAAATGGCCCCGCCACCATTAATACGTGTGCAAAATAAACCGTGCCCAAAGCTGTCAATAGTCAATTATGAGGTAATATGTTGGTCCTCCTCAGTTGTTAAATAACATAAATCTACCTGCTTGAGTCTGGAAAACAGACGAATACCGTAAGGCACCAGAATTATGAGGCCTAAAGATAATATAATGACAATTCCCAGCAGGGACTTATCTGCCAGGATCTCCAAAGAACTTAGTCCCAACGAGTTTCCCCCCGGTTTTTTTGGGGTTCATCAGGGGACCTTCACAGGACAATAGTCCATGAACAAAAGGCTATCTAATAATATATATTCCAAGAGCAGACGATACAGATGCCTGGATAAAATCCCAAGATTGAGATTATTAAGTGTCCAAAAAGTGATAGAACGCTCCAGCGGTCAGATAGAGCATGTACAATATTACCTCATAATTGACTATTGACAGATTTGGGCACGGTTTATTTTGCACACGTATTAATGGTGACGGGGGCCATTTTTGACAATTATCTACAATATTTAGGGCAAGGTAGGGGAGAGTCGACGAGGAGCGGGGGGCACCCAGAAAATTATGGTGCAACTCCGCTGGTAGGCAGGTGACAGTGAGGGCTAATTGCTAGACCAAAAGCCCTTTATACAACCCCCTGGTTTTGTTTATTGTCACCCTAATACCACTACCCCTTTACCTACACCTAAGTTTATATGCCTTGCACCCCCTTCACTTGACCACAGTCTGGATGAACTGTATTGATGATTCTAGGGTATACCGTTTTAATAAGTTTTAATAAAGAGTATTTTTAAGGGGATTTTTTCTTTGGTTTTCAATTCATTCTTTCCTGTTTGAACATAATTTTGTGGGGGTTTTATGCTACCATGCAACCCTAAGAATTGAACTAGGGCAAGGATAGGATTTTTATTCTATTTATAACTCTGCAGGACAACCTTTATTTCCCTATAATGGATATGTGGTGAGTGCTCCATGTGAGATCAGCAATACTTTCATGAAACCTTTGTATTCAGACTAGTGTTTGGGGCTTGGGGTGTTATATGCACTTTTTTTGATAATTGCCTCTATACATATATATTTTTTGTATCCAGGGCACTGGTCTTCTATTATCCTTTTGTATTATTGTGTATTTTCTTATATTAATATATTCCTTGTTTGGCTCCCATGTCAAATGATATAACTCAGTATTTTGGTATTGCCTACAACTAGTGTCCTTTGATATTACATTCTGTCCTACCCTGAATGTTATAGGATGATTGTCATTTCTTTTTGCAATGTTTTTAAGTGATTTCAAAATGTGGTTGTGTCTTTTTTTTTATTCCAATAAAAACCTTTTTGTATTGTTTGATACGAAGGGCTGCTGATAAGTCTTTGGCTTTGTGATCTTTTTTGTTTCTATGGTAACGAATGTTCCATCACATAAAAGCCTTATGTGTCTAATATATGTTTTCAAAATTTTGTGTTTGTTGCTTATGGCAACAGTGTTCTACGCACGCGGGAAAAAAAAATAGCGGAGTCTAATGTGATATTCACAGCAACTGAGAGCAGAGGAGCGATAAAATTCTTGTTTCTGCAAGGAAATTCCACAAAGGATATTCATGTTGATATGCCGCAGACATTGGGGGAGCAATGCCCTTCATATTCCACAGTTAAGAAACTGGGTTGTCAAATTTAAAACGGGCAACTTCAGCACCAATGATGAGGAACGTCCTGGACGACCAAGAGTGGTTGTTGTTCCGGAGATCGTCAATTTTGTGCACAACCTCATATTGTAGAATGAATGAATTTCAGCTAAAGCAATAGCAGACATCATGGGGATTTCACGTGAACGTGTTTGTGTCATCATTATGCATGAACATTTGAACATGAGGACGCTATCTGCAAGGTGCGTCCCCAAATGTTTGACAACAGATCAGAGAAGCATGCGAGTGAAAACTTCCCGGTCCATTTGTCAGCACTTCCAGACTGATAAGAACTTCCTGGATCAACTGGTCACTATGGATGAGACCTGGATTTATTTGTATGACCCTGAAAAACAAGGAGCAGTCAAAGGAGTGGAGGCACAGTGGTTCTCCTCGTCCAAGGAAGTTCAGGGTGCAAAAATCAGCCAATGGCATCTGTGTTCTGGGATAAGGAGGGCGTGCTGCTAGTGGACTATCTCAAAAGGCTTCCACCATTAATGCAAGGTATTACATTGAACTTTTGGACCAATTGAAGGCAGCTCTGAAGGCCAAAAGGCACGGCAAGCTGTCTAAAGGAATCTTGTTCCTGCAAGACAACGCCTTCGCTCACACTGCACAAGCAACCATGGCAAAATTGGCAGAGCTGGGCTTCCAGCTGGTTGACCACCCACCTTATTCACCAAATGTAGCTCCCTCCGACTATTATCTGTTCCCAAACCTGAAGAAGCACCTCAAGGGTACCAAATTTCACACCATTTCTGATGCCATGGCTGCTACGGATGCTGGTTTGAGGCACCACACACACACACACACACACACACACGAACACAAACACACACACACACACACACACACACACACACTGACCTCTCACTTTCTTGGGCAACTTCAGTCTCTTCATTTCAACCAATATCCTTCTTTTTGCTAGGCTTACAGAATTTGGAATACTGATGTAGGAAGTGTGCTCACATCAAAGGAGAGTATGTGGAATAAACATATCTTGTTTCATTCTGTCTTTCTGGGTAAAGCTAAAGACTTATCAGCAGCCCCTCCTATAAAAGATTGTCTGTGTGGTGATCCTGTATATTAACAGAACTCTGCTTCCTTTGAAAATGTCTAGGTGCCCAGATTGGAAAAGTTAGCCATTACATAAAATGTCTAGGTATTATAAAGAATGACAAAAACTGCTCAGGCAAAGTCTGATATAATGCCCAGATTGGAAAAGTCTTTAGTAACAAACAGTCAAAAAAACTAATGAAAGAAGAAATCCTATATGAACAACAGGATATCTTTACTGGGAAAAACACAAAGAAACAGAAGTGTAATTCCTGACTATTAGTCTTTAGTAACAAACAGTCAAAAACATGAAAGAAAAAATGCAAAATGAACAATAAGATATCTTTGCTGGGAAAAAAAAGGAATCAGAAGTGTCATTCCTGAGTATTTGTTGCAGCACGGGAGGCTAGAATGGCATTTTGAATTGCACTTCATTTTTTTTTTCACACAAAGGCATGTTAGTTTTGCACTTAGGGGTACTTTGCACGTTGCGACATCGCTACTGCGATATCGTCAGGGTCAAATCGAAAGTGATGCACATCCGGCGCCAGTAACGACGTCACAACGTGTAAAGCCTAGATGTGCCGATAAACGATCACAAAAGCGTCGTAAATCGGTGATCTGTGTAGCATTGGACATTTTCATAATGTCGTACCAATAGGAGATTCGATGTTGTTTCTCGTTCCTGCGGCAGCATACATCGCTGTGTATGAAGCCGCAGGAGCGAGGAACATCTGCTTACCTACCTCCACCGGCTATGCGGAAGGAAGGAGGTGGGCGGGATGTTTACGTCTTGCTCATCTCCGCCCCTCCGCTTCTATTGGCCGCCTGCCATGTGACGTCGCTGTGATGCCGCACGACCCGTTCCCTTAGGAAGGAGGCGGGTCGCCTGCCAGAGCGACGTCACAGGGCAGGTAAGTGCATGTGAAGCTGCCGTAGAGATAATGTTCACTACGGCAGCTATCACTAGATATCGCATCTGCGACGGGGGTGAGTACTATTGCGCTTGGCTAGCAATGTTGCAGCGTGCAAAGTACCCCTTAGTCTTGCACATACACCTCAAAAATCATTGGCCATGACCACCGCTGTAGTATTCTACACTTCGCCTGTTTGTCATTTGGGTATTCTATAGAATGACTATGAAATGTATGAACATCTGATGTATTTCATACTTTGACGACCCATTTCCAGCATTGTATACATTGCCTAGGTATTATATATATATTCTATCTGTTTTTACACATTGCCGGTAACATATACATGAGAATCAGAACAAGAGTAATAATGATTATTATGATTGTCTACAGTCATGGCCAAAAGTTTTGAGAATGCAACAAATATTAATTTTTACAAAGTCTACTGCTTAAGTTTTTCTAATGGAAATTTGCATATACTCCAGAATGTCATAAAGAGTGATCAGCTTAACAGCAATTACTTGCAAAGTCAATATTGGCTAAGAAAATGAACTTTAACCCCCAAAACACATTTCAACATCATTGCATTCCTGCCTTAAAAGGAGCAGCTAACATTGTTTTAGTGATTGTTCCATTAACACAAGTGTGGATGTTGATGAGGACAGGACTGGTGATCAATCAGTCATGATTAAGTAAGAATGACACCACTGGACACTTTAAAAGGAGGCTGGTGCTTGGTATCATTGTTTCTCTTCAGTTAACCATGGTTATCTCTAAAGAAACACGTGCAGTCATCATTGCTCTGCACAAAAATGGCTTAACAGGGAAGAGTATCGCAGCTACAAAGATTGCACCTCAGTCAACAATCTATCGCATCATCAAGAACTTCAAGGAGAGAGCTTCCATTGTTGCCAAAAAGGATCCAGGGCGCCCAAGAAGGACCAGCAAACGCCAGGACCGTATCTTAAAACTGTTTCAGCTGCGGGATCGGACTACCAGCAGTGCCGAGCTAGCTCAACAATGGCAGCAGGCTGGTGTGAGTGCTTCTGCACGCACTGTGAGGTGGAGACTCTTTGAGCAAGGCCTGGTTTCAAGGAGGGCAGCAAAGAAGCCACTTCTCTCCAGAAAAAACATCAGGGACCGACTGATATTCTGCAAAAGGTACAGGGAGTGGACTGCTGAGGACTGGGGTAAAGTTATTTTCTCAGATGAATCCCCTTTTCGATTGTTTGGGACATCTGGAAAACAGCTTATTAGGAGAAGAAGAGGTGAGCGCTACCACCAGTCTTGACTCATGCCAACTGTTAAGCATCCTGAAACGATTCATGTGTGGGGTTGCTTCTCAGCCAAGGGAATCGGCTCACTCACAGTCTTGCCTAAAAACACAGCCATGAATAAAGAATGGTACCAGAATGTCCTCCAAGAGCAGCTTCTCCCAACTGTCCAAGAGCAGTTTGGCGCCCAACAATGCCTTTTCCAGCATGATGGAGCACCTTGCCATAAAGCAAAGGTGATCACTAAATGGCTCATGGAACAAAACATAGAGATTTTGGGTCCATGGCCTGGAAACTCCCCAGATCTTAATCCCATTGAGAACTTGTGGGCAATCATCAAGAGACGGGTGGACAAACAAAAACCAACAAATTCTGGTAAAATGCAAGCATTGATTATGCAAGAATGGACAGCTATCAGTCAGGATTTGGTCCAGAAGTTGATTGAGAGCATGCCAGGGAGAATTGCAGAGGTCCTGAAGAAGAAGGGTCAACACTGCAAATATTGACTTGCTGCATTAACTCATTGTAACTGTCAATATAACCTTTTGGTACTCATAATATGATTGCAATTATATTTCTGTATGTGATGTAAACATCAGACAAACACAATTAAAAACCAGAGGGCAACAGATCATGTGAAAATATAGTTTTGGTGTCATTCCCAAAACTTTTGGCCATGACTGTATAGTAAATATTCTACATAAATAATACCACTATAAATGTAAATTATAAACCTGCCTTGATTTAGTCATCACTACAAGAAACGCTGTTCAGAAAAACTCCGGAATCAGTCACACAAGAGAACTGTCACGAGTGTCTCGCGGTTGAGAAGTACGTGACGGTCCGGGGATCTGAGCTTCACTCATTATTCCGTGGCTCAGCATATTAAATGGATTTGCTTTCTGCGGACACTTTAGGAGTTAAATGTCAGGTTTTTTTCTGCTAGCAGGTCCTAGCTAATCCCCTCATGTGCAGCCGGTGTGCTACCCCTCCCATGTCCTTTATGTAGCCTCTCTATTTTTCAGCTTCAGCGGGAAATAGAATCATCTGTTCCTGACCGCCTAGGTGACTGCATGTCTCTAGTAGCTGCTGCTTCTGCAGTTGTTGGAGTCGTCCTGTTGCAGTTATCAAGTTTGTGTTGTGTCGTATTCCCCTGTATGTCTACCTTTCGCTGCCTGTTGATTAAAACAATGCTGAGGCTAGTGTCTCTCGCCAGCCATCTCACTAGCCAGGGTGTTTGTAGTGCTGGTGAAAGATTAAGTATCCGCCTCACTGACTGGTTGAAACACCTCATATAGGAATGCTAGGGAGCTCAGGAAACAGCTTGAGATGAGTCCAGGATTTGTCCCCTCAACCATCTCCCTAACTTTAGGGCCCACCATTGTAAAAGTGCCCCTTTGCCCCCCTTGTTTGTTGTGTAGTGCGGGATCTGAGTATAGCTGTCATGCAGTATATTCGGACACTTGCTACTCTGAGCGTGACTGTGTTCACGTTTCATTTTTTTCTGCAGCCAAAACCTATCTTAGCAGTAGAAAAGCTGCTTCAAAAAGCAGGTTTTGCTGTTGACTACATTATTAGTGTGTCGCTTGTCTACATTGCATGTTTAATAAAGTTAGTTTCATTCACCACAAAAGCATCAAAAATGCAGCAGTTGCGTTTTAGCAGCGTTTTTACACTTTCTTATTGCTTTCAATGGTGAAAAAATGCTGCAAAACGCTGAAAGAATTGACCTATCAAGGCCTCGCCAATACAGACAGCATGAGCCGCCGATCTCAGTGATTGGCTGCAGCAGTGAAATGTGCTAAAATCGGGACATTAGACATTTTAAGAAATGAATTAGCCCTCAGTGCTGGGCTTTTAATTTAACCCTTCCTTTCCAGTCATTTGTCTATATCATTGACACTTTGGCAGTATTAACTGAACAGTAAAATGCTGTAATTATTTTCACAATTATCTTTACAAGATTTTCCAAAGAAACATCAATGTTTTTTATGGCTAGGGAAAAAATGTTCTATTTGCAAGCGCTGTCCAGTAATTTCTGGATGGTTGGCAACCCTGCTTACGGGCTAGACTAGTTGGGCATCCATTTAGCAAAGAACTAAGGAAAAGTAAATCGAATGAAAATCATAGAATAATAGCCTGTGTTACATTGGTATTTCAAAGTCTAAAGGCCCCGTCACACACAGAGATAAATCTTTGGCAGATCTTTGGCAGATCTTTGGCAGATCTGTGGTTGCAGTGAAATCATGGACATATTGTTCCATTTGTACACAGCCACAAACCTGGCACAGATTGTCCACAATTTCACTGCAACCACAGATCTGCCACAGATCTGCCACAGATCTGCCACAGATCTGCCACAGATCTGCCACAGATCTGCCACAGATCTGCCACAGATTTATCTCTGTGTGTGACAGGGCCTTTATAGTAAATCTGTCAGCAGGTTTTTGCTACCTCATCTGAGAGCAGTATGATGTAGGAAAAGAGATTCTGAATCCAATGATGTACCACTTAGATTACGGGGTGCAGCCATTCTTAAGCGGGCTTTACACGCTGCGACATCGCTAATGCGGAGTCGTTGGGGTCACGGAATTTGTGACGCACATCCGGCCGCATTAGCAATGCCGTTGCGTGTGACACCGATAAGCGATTTTGCATTGTTGCAAAAACGTGCAAAATCGCTAATCGGCGACATGGGGGTCCATTCTCAAATCTCGTTACTGCAGCAGTAACGAGGTTGTTCCTCGTTCCTGCGGCAGCACACATCGCTGCGTGTGACGCCGCAGGAACGAGGAAGCTCCCCTTACCTGCCTCCCGGCCGCTATGAGGAAGGAAGGAGGTGGGCGGGATGTTACGTCCCGCTCATCTCCGCCCCTCTGCTGCTATTGGGCGGCGGTTTAGTGACGCTTCAGTGACGTCGCTGTGACGCCGCACGGACCGCCCCCTTAGAAAGGAGGCGGTTCGCCCGTCACAGCGATGTCGCCGGACAGGTAAGTATGTGTGACGGCTGTTGTGCGGCACGGGCAGCGATTTGCCCGTGTCGTGCAACAGATGGGGGCGGGTACCTACAGTAGCGATATCGGGACCGATATCGCAGTGTGTAAAGTAGCCTTTACACAGTCAAATTTTTTAGATTTAGCATGTAGCAGAGCTGAAAGAGCTGCCCACGCACTCACTAGGCTCTTAATAGAGATTGTACATTGACAGTGATGCGTCAATCAGAGTGTCATGCGGGTGACATTGCAGTCTGAGAAATGATAAGGATCCTGCTACTTAAACAAACATAGCAAATAAAATACAGATCAAACCTTGACAAGACAGGCAACCGTGAATTCTTTTATTAACTTTTGCAGCATGCTGGCTGCAGCTTACATAGTAAAAACCTGCGGACAGATTCCCTTTAAATGGAATCTGTCACGAGGTTTTTGCTCCCCCATTTGAGAGCAGCAAAATGTAGGTGCAGAAACCTGATTCCAGCGATGTGTCACTTACTGAGCTGTTTACTGTCATCTTGATAAAATCAATGTTTCCTCTGCTGCAGAACTAGCAGTTATACAGAGTTCATAAATATGCTGGACTTCCTGCAGCACGCCAAGTAGTCTGGTAATGATAATCTACTGCTGATTAAACAGTGATTTTATCAAAACTACACTAAGCAGCCCAGTAAGTGACACATCGCTGGAATCAGGGTCTCTGTCTCTACGTTATGCTGCTCTCAGATCAGGTGGCAAAAACCTGGTGACAGATTCCCTTTAAAATTTGTATTGTCGAAACTTCTACGGCCTGTGCTAATTGTGTTTTGGCAGAAAGGGCTCTTTTCACAAATTTGGAATAAATAATATGCAATGTATTTAAGCTATAATTACATAATATCAGCACTGCAGGGCTTAACCTTGAGCATTTTTAATCATGTGAAAAAAAAAATAATCAATATTCATCAGGCCTTGTGTTCTACTGAACAGCTACTTATCTCATGTCTGTTCCCTGCACTCTGCTGGAAGATCAGATATTTACCAGCTGCTTAACAATGTGTTATGTCTTGTGTTAAGTCGCCATCTAGGGGAACATTGTGAGTACTGCAGTCCTTGCTATATAATGTACATTAGTGTGATTGAGGGAGTAAATCGCTAATAAGAATTTTATCATGTAGCTGTATATGCTAAGCCCAGTAATACTTGGTAGGATTTATGTATAGGAATATAAATGTATTATAAATTGTAGATTATGAGTGTTATGATGGAAGCCTAGTCTTTTGTAATTAGCAAAAAAAGAGAACTTCATATAAAGCATATACAAGCAGATTTTAGCAAGTGGTTTACACACGCTTATGTGTAAATCGAGCCCAAAAAGGTCACAAATGATAACAAACCATTTTTGCACAATACTAATTGTTAAAGGAATGGCCATTTTTTGTATGCTAAATATCTCATTTTTTTTTCTTAGATTTCCTTTAGCAGTAATGCATGTCTATATTCTTACATTCATGGTTTGCATGCTTTAGCATTTCAGAGAGCAACTGTCTCTTTTCATGTAATTTTATGTCAGGTTCAGTTATGCATCTGTTCACATTGCAGTTTTGGGAGTTCCGCCAGTCTTTTTCTCTAGATTTATGGGGTTCATGCCGTCTGACTGTGCACCCTTCCCCCACTAGCCACATGTGATTTTATTCTCTATAACAGGTTCCTACTTGTCCATACGTAGGAGGTTTTTAACCCCTTCACGACCTTTGACGGATGTATCCGTCATGGTGCCCTTGTACTTAAAGACCCATGACGGATATATCCGTCATGGCGAAATCGCGGCCCCAGAGCCCTGGAGACCGCGATTGGTTTTCAAAAACTGTAGATTCGGGAAGGAGAGGACCTGTACCTGACCTCAGGAGGGGTGGTGTCTCCTCGCCGGACCTACGGAGGCTATGATTGGCTGATGAACGCCACTCAGCCAATCACAGCCAGTGATATGTTTTAGCCATTGAAAATGGCTGAAACATTGAAATCCAGCTATGATCAGTGCAGCTATAGCTGGGTGACCTTTGCTGCACCCTCCCCCAGCTCTGATTGGAGAGATCGGCATTGTGACCAATCTCTCCAATCACCGTGTATCTGGGGCCAGTGATCTGTAGGTGATCGCTTTCCTCAGCTTCTCCATCCGTGGAAGCTGAGGAGAACGATCCCTGCGGGTGACCATCGGTAAGTCACTGCCCCCGATCCACCGCTGTCCCCGATCATTCGCCGCTACAGCCACTGCCCCAGATCATCCGCTGCCCTCCATCTGCGGCGCCCCTACACCTCCATCTGTGGCACTCCTGAACCTCCATCTGTGGTGCCCCTGCATCGCCGCTGCTCTGCTCCTTCTGCTGCCCCCTTGCATAGCCACTGCCCTCCTGCATCATCCACTGCCCCCTGCATCAGCCACTGCCCCCCCTACATCAGCCACTGCCCTCCCCCATCAGCCACTGCATCTGCCTCCGCCCTCCCCCATCAGCCACTGCATCTGCCACTGCCCTCCCCCATCAGCCGATGCGCCCTTGCATCTGCCACCGCACTCACCCATCAGCCGCTGCACCCCTCCCTGATCTGCTGCCCCCACTCTCCCATCTTCTTCATCTGCTGCCCCCTCTCCCACCTGTCCCCCTCTCTGATTTGTTGCCTCCTTCATCTGCTGCGATCCTGCTACCTAGATCCATCCTGTAAGGTAGCTATTACCAATCTCACCTCCCACTCCCCTTCCACCCTCCCCCCATCATCCGCCGCTCCTGCATCCATTGCGCCCTCTTCCATCCTCCACCGCTCCTCCATTCGTCGTGCCCTTTCCCATGCTCCGCCGCTCCTCCATCCACCACGCACTCTCCCATCCTCCGCTGCTCCTCCATCCGCCGCGCCCACTCCCATCAGCCGCGCACTCTCCCATCCTTCGCCGCTCCTCCATCCACCGTGCCCTCTCCCATCCTCCATCCATCTTTTTTTCCATCCCACCTAGTCCCCCCCTTTTTGCAGCACATCCGTGCGTGCGTCCTGATTTTTTTTCTGTAAAGAGATGAGATAGCGCGATCAGCTGCTGTCACTGAGGTTACCTGCGGCCACCGCTGGATCCAGTGGTGGCCGCGAGTTACCTGACTGACAGCAGCTGATCGCGCTACTGATCTCTCATTAGCTGCGTGGAGGTGACCGGAGCGGCGGTGTATTCTGCTGCTCCTGTCACCTGCATGCAGCAGAGCTGGACGCGACGCTGGAGGACCGTGGAGTACGCCGGACATGGAGGGTTTGTCGGGGTTAATAAATTGGTAATGAGGGAATTTGTTTGTGTTTTTTATTTCTAATAAAGGATTTTTCGGGTGTGTGTGTTTTTTTACTGTAACTTACAGATTAATCATGGAAGGTGTCTCATAGACGCCTGACATGATTAATCTAGGATTTAGTGGCAGCTATGGGCTGCCATTAACTCCTTATTACCCCGATTTGCCAACGCACCAGGGTAAATCGGGAAGAGCCGGGTACAGCCCCAGAACTGTCGCATATAATATATGCGGCCATTCTGGGCGGCTGCTGACTGATATTGTTAGGGTGGTGGGCCCCCCATAATGTGGAGCTCCCCATCCTGAGAATACCAGCCTTCAGCCGTATGGCTTTATCTGGCTGGTATTAAAATTGGGGGGGACCGCACGCCGTTTTTTTTAATTATTTATTTATTTATTTTACTGCACAGTATAGACACGCCCACCGGCTGCTGTGATTGGGTGCAGTGTGACACCTGTCACTCAGCGTGGTGGGCGTGTCTCACTGCAACCAATCACAGCCGCCGGTGGGCGGGTAAAGCAGGGAATACGAGATTGATTAATGGGCGGCCGGGTTTTTCAAAAGAAGAAAAGCCGCCGGAGTTTTTATAACAGCCGTGCAGCGCCGGGGATCGGGGAATGGTAAGTATGAGAGAGGGGGGGACTGACCGACAGACAGCTAGAGGGACAGACAGACATAGAGACCGACCGACGGACTGAGGGAGAGAACGAAACATAAAAAGAAAAAAGACTGACATCACATGAAAAAAGCACAAAACATACAGGGAACAAACAGAGATGCGTCCGTGTCACTCGGACGTGCGCACAGACCCATTGACTTTCATTGGGTCCGTGCTGCGTGTTGCGTGAATAAAACGGACATGCTGGCGTGAGACACGGCCCACAAAACGCATCACGGAGACGGACTCACGGACATAACCAAAAACGCAATTGTAACCGCAGAGATATAGTAACATTGGTGCACGTTTGGCCGTGTCTCCAGTATACACGGAAACGGACCAAACACGCACGTGTTTCACGGATGTGTGTTTCAAGCCTAAAGGAATCTTGTTCCTGCAAGACAACGCCTTCTCTCACACTGCACAAGCAACCATGGCAAAATTGGCAGAGCTAGGCTTCCAGCTGGTTGACCACCCACCTTATTCACCAAATGTAGCTCCCTCCGACTATTATCTGTTTCCAAACCTGAAGAAGCACCTCAAGGGTACCAAATTTCACACCATTTCTGATGCCATGGCTGCTACGGATGCTGGTTTGAGGCACCACACACACACACACGCACACACACACACACACACACACACACGAACACACACACACACACACACACACACACACACTGACCTCCCGCTTTTTTGGACAACTTCAGTCTCTTCATTTCAACCAATATCCTTCTTTTTGCTAGGCTTACAGAATTTGGAATACTGATGTAGGAAGTGTGCTCACATCAGAGGAGAGTATGTGGAATAAACATATCTTGTTTCTTTCTGTCTTTCTGGGTAAAGCTAAAGACTTATCAGCAGCCCCTCCTATAAAAGATTGTCTGTGTGGTGATCCTGTATATTAACAGAACTCTGCTTTCTTTGAAAATGTCTAGGTGCCCAGATTGGAAATGTTAGCCATTACATAAAATGTCTAGGTATTATAAAGAATGACAAGAACTGCTCAGGCAAAGTCTGATATAATGCCCAGATTGGAAAAGTTTTTAGTAACAAACAGTCAAAAAAACTAATGAAAGAAGAAATCCTATATGAACAACAGGATATCTTTACTGGGAAAAACACAAAGAAACAGAAGTGTAATTCCTGACTATTAGTCTTTAGTAACAAACAGTCAAAAACATGAAAGAAAAAATGCAAAATGAACAATAAGATATCTTTGCTGGGAAAAAAAAGGAATCAGAAGTGTCATTCCTGAGTATTTGTTGCAGCACGGGAGGCTAGAATGGCATTTTGAATTGCACTTCATTTTTTTTTTCACACAAAGGCATGTTAGTTTGGCACTTAGGGGTACTTTGCACGTTGCGACATCGCTACTGCGATATCGTCAGGGTCAAATCGAAAGTGACGCACATCCAGCGCCGGTAACGACGTCACAACGTGTAAAGCCTAGATGCGCCGATAAACGATCACAAAAGCGTCGTAAATCGGTGATCTGTGTAGTGTCGGACATTTTCATAATGTCGCACCAATAGGAGATTCGATGTTGTTTCTCGTTCCTGCGGCAGCACACATCGCTGTGTATGAAGCCGCAGGAGCGAGGAACATCTGCTTACCTACCTCCACCGGCTATGCGGAAGGAAGGAGGTGGGCGGGATGTTTACATCCTGCTCATCTCCGCCCCTCCGCTTCTATTGGCCGCCTGCCATGTGACGTCGCTGTGACGCCGCACGACCCGTTCCCTTAGGAAGGAGGCGGGAATGTTCGCTACGCCAGCTATCACTAGATATCGCATCTGCGACGGGGGTGAGTACTATTGCGCTTGGCTAGCAATGTTGCAGCATGCAAAGTACCCCTTAGTCTTGCACATACAGCTCAAAAATCATTGGCCATGACCACCGCTGTAGTATTCTACACTTCGCCTGTTTGTCATTTGGGTATTCTATAGAATGACTATGAAATGTATGAACATCTGATGTATTTCATACTTTGACGACCCATTTCCAGCATTGTATACATTGCCTAGGTATTATATATATATTCTATCTGTTTTTACACATTGCCGGTAACATATACATGAGAATCAGAACAAGAGTAATAATGATTATTATGATTGTCTACAGTCATGGCCAAAAGTTTTGAGAATGCAACAAATATTAATTTTTACAAAGTCTACTGCTTAAGTTTTTCTAATGGAAATTTGCATATACTCCAGAATGTCATAAAGAGTGATCAGCTTAACAGCAATTACTTGCAAAGTCAATATTGGCTAAGAAAATGAACTTTAACCCCCAAAACACATTTCAACATCATTGCATTCCTGCCTTAAAAGGAGCAGCTAACATTGTTTTAGTGATTGTTCCATTAACACAGGTGTTGGTGTTGATGAGGACAGGGCTGGTGATCAATCAGTCATGATTAAGTAAGAATGACACCACTGGACACTTTAAAAGGAGGCTGGTGCTTGGTATCATTGTTTCTCTTCAGTTAACCATGGTTATCTCTAAAGAAACATGTGCAGTCATCATTGCTCTGCACAAAAATGGCCTAACAGGGAAAAGTATCGCAGCTACAAAGATTGCACCTCAGTCAACAATCTATCGCATCATCAAGAACTTCAAGGAGAGAGCTTCCATTGTTGCCAAAAAGGCTCCAGGGCGCCCAAGAAGGACCAGCAAACGCCAGGACCGTATCTTAAAACTGTTTCAGCTGCGGGATCGGACTACCAGCAGTGCCGAGCTAGCTCACAAATGGCAGCAGGCTGGTGTAAGTGCTTCTGCACGCACTGTGAGGCGGAGACTGCTTGAGCAAGGCCTGGTTTCAAGGAGGGCAGCAAAGAAGCCACTTCTCTCCAGAAAAAACATCAGGGACCGACTGATATTCTGCAAAAGGTACAGGGAGTGGACTGCTGAGGACTGGGGTAAAGTCATTTTCTCAGATGAATCCCCTTTTTGATTGTTTGGGACATCTGGAAAACAGCTTATTAGGAGAAGAGGTGAGCGCTACCACCAGTCTTGTCTCATGCCAACTGTTAAGCACCCCGGATGGATTCATGTGTGGGGTTGCTTCTCAGCCAAGGGAATCGGCTCACTCACAGTCTTGCCTAAAAACACAGCCATGAATAAAGAATGGTACCAGAATGTCCTCCAAGAGCAACTTCTCCTCCCAACTGTCCAAGAGCAGTTTGGTGCCCAACAATGCCTTTTCCAGCATGATGGAGCACCTTGCCATAAAGCAAAGGTGATCACTAAATGGCTCATGGAACAAAACATAGAGATTTTGGGTCTATGGCCTGGAAACTCCCCAGATCTTAATCCCATTGAGAACGTGTGGGCAATCATCAAGAGACGGGTGGACAAACAAAAACCAACAAATTCTGGCAAAATGCAAGCATTGCTTATGCAAGAATGGACAGCTATCAGTCAGGATTTGGTCCAGAAGTTGATTGAGAGCATGCCAGGGAGAATTGCAGAGGTCCTGAAGAAGAAGGGTCAACACTGCAAATATTGACTTGCTGCATTAACTCATTCTAACTGTCAATATAACCTTTTGGTACTCATAATATGATTGCAATTATATTTCTGTATGTGATGTAAACATCAGACAAACACAATTAAAAACCAGAGGGCAACAGATCATGTGACAATATAATTTTGGTGTCATTCCCAAAACTTTTGGCCATGACTGTATAGTAAATATTCTACATAAATAATACCACTATAAATGTAAATTATAAACCTGCCTTGATTTAGTCATCACTACAAGAAACGCTGTTCAGAAAAACTCCGGAATCAGTCACACAAGAGAACTGTCACGAGTGTCTCGCGGTTGAGAAGTACGTGACGGTCCGGGGATCTGAGCTTCACTCATTATTCCGTGGCTCAGCATATTAAATGGATTTGCTTTCTGCAGACACTTTAGGAGTTAAATGTCAGGTTTTTTTCTGCTAGCAGGTCCTAGCTAATCCCCTCATGTGCAGCCGGTGTGCTACCCCTCCCATGTCCTTTATGTAGCCTCTCTATTTTTCAGCTTCAGCGGGAAATAGAATCATCTGTTCCTGACCGCCTAGGTGACTGCATGTCTCTAGTAGCTGCTGCTTCTCCAGTTGTAGGAGTCGTCCTGTTGCAGTTATCAAGTTTGTGTTGTGTCGTATTCCCCTGTATGTCTACCTTTCGCTGCCTGTTGATTAAAACAATGCTGAGGCTAGTGTCTCTCGCCAGCCATCTCACTAGCCAGGGTGTTTGTAGTGCTGGTGAAAGATTAAGTATCCGCCTCACTGACTGGTTGAAACACCTCATATAGGAATGCTAGGGAGCTCAGGAAACAGCTTGAGATGAGTCCAGGATTTGTCCCCTCAACCATCTCCCTAACTTTAGGGCCCACCATTGTAAAAGTGCCCCTTTGCCCCCCTTGTTTGTTGTGTAGTGCGGGATCTGAGTATAGCTGTCATGCAGTATATTCGGACACTTGCTACTCTGAGCGTGACTGTGTTCACGTTTCATTTTTTTCTGCAGCCAAAACCTATCTTAGCAGTAGAAAAGCTGCTTCAAAAAGCAGGTTTTGCTGTTGACTACATTATTAGTGTGTCGCTTGTCTACATTGCATGTTTAATAAAGTTAGTTTCATTCACCACAAAAGCATCAAAAATGCAGCAGTTGCGTTTTTGCAGCGTTTTTACACTTTCTTATTGCTTTCAATGGTGAAAAAATGCTGCAAAACGCTGAAAGAATTGACCTATCAGGGCCTCGCCAATACAGACAGCATGAGCCGCCGATCTCAGTGATTGGCTGCAGCAGTGAAATGTGCTGAAATCGGGATATTAGAGATTTTAAGAAATTAATTAGCACTCAGTGCTGGGCTTTTAATTTAACCCTTCCTTACCAGTCATTTGGCTATATCATTGACACTTTGGCAGTATTAACTGAACACTCTAAAATGCTGTAATTATTTTCACAATTATCTTTACAAGATTTTCCAAAGAAACATCAATGTTTTTTATGGCTAGGGAAAAAATGTTCTATTTGCAAGCGCTGTCCAGTAATTTCTGGATGGTTGGCAACCCTGCTTACGGGCAAGACTAGTTGGGCATCCATTTAGCAAAGAACTAAGGAATGGTAAATTGAATGAAAATCATAGAATAATAGCCTGTGTTACATTGGTATTTCAAAGTATAAAGGCCCCGTCACACACAGAGATAAATCTTTGGCAGATCTGTGGTTGCATTGAAATCATGGACATATTGTTCCATTTGTACACAGCCACAAACCTGGCACTGATTGTCCACAATTTCACTGCAGCCACAGATCTGCCACAGATCTGCCACAGATCTGCCACAGATCTGCCACAGATCTGCCACAGATCTGCCACAGATCTGCCACAGATCTGCCACAGATCTGCCACAGATCTGCCACAGATCTGCCACAGATTTATCTCTGTGTGTGACAGGGCCTTTATAGTAAATCTGTCAGCAGGTTTTTGCTACCTCATCTGAGAGCAGCATGATGTAGGAAAATAGATTGTGAATCCAATGATGTACCACTTAGATTACGGGGTGCAGCCATTCTTACACAGTCAGATTTTTTACATTTAGCATGTAGCAGAGCTGAAAGAGCTGCCCACGCACTCACCAGGCTCTTAATAGAGATTGTACATTGACAGTGATGCGTCAATCAGAGTGTCGTGCGGGTGACATTGCAGTCTGAGAAATGATAAGGATCCTGCTACTTAAACAAACATCACAAATAAACAACAGATCAAACCTTGAAAAGACAGGCAACCATGAATTCTTTTATTAACTCTTGCAGCATGCTGGCTGCAGCTTACATAGTAAAAACCTGCTGACAGATTCCCTTTAAATGGAATCTGTCACGAGGTTTTTGCTCCCCCATCTAAGAGCAGCAAAATGTAGGTGCAGAGACCTGATTCCAGCGATGTGTCACTTACTGAGCTGTTTACTGTCATCTTAATAAAATCAATGTTTCCTCTGCTGCAGAACTAGCAGTTATACAGAGTTCATAAATATGCTGGACTTCCTGCAGCACGCCAAGTAGTCTGGTAATGATAATCTACTGCTGATTAAACAGTGATTTTATCAAAACTACACTAAGCAGCCCAGTAAGTGACACATCGCTGGAATGAGGGTCTCTGTCTCTACGTTATGCTGCTCTCAGATCAGGTGGCAAAAACCTGGTGACAGATTCCCTTTAAAATTTGTATTGTCGAAACTTCTACGGCCTGTACTAATTGTGTTTTGGCAGAAAGGGCTCTTTTCACAAATTTGGAATAAATAATATGCAATGTATTTAAGTTATAATTACATAATATCAGCACTGCAGGGCTTAACCTTGAGCATTTTTAATCATGTGAAAAAAAAAATAATCAATATTCATCAGGCCTTGTGTTCTACTGAACAGCTACTTATCTCATGTCTGTTCCCTGCACTCTGCTGGAAGATCAGATATTTACCAGCTGCTTAACAATGTGTTATGTCTTGTGTTAAGTCGCCATCTAGGGGAACATTGTGAGTACTGCAGTCCTTGCTGTATAATGTACATTAGTGTGATTGAGGGAGTAAATCGCTAATAAGAATTTTATCATGTAGCTGTATATGCTAAGCCCAGTAATACTTGGTAGGATTTATGTATAGGAATATAAATGTATTATAAATTGTAGATTATGAGTGTTATGATGGAAACCTAGTCTTTTGTAATTAGAAAAAAAAGAGAACTTCATATAAAGCATATACAAGCAGATTTTAGCAAGTGGTTTACACACGCTTATGTGTAAATCGAGCCCTAAAAGGTCACAAATGATAACAAACCATTTTTGCACAATGCTAATTGTTAAAGGAATGGCCATTTTTTGTATGCTAAATATCTCATTTTTTTCCTTAGATTTCCTTTTGCAGTAATGCATGTCTATATTCTTAAATTCATGGTTTTAATGCTTTAGCATTTCAGAGAGCAACTGTCTCTTTTCTTGTAATTTTATGTAAGGTTCAGTTATGCATGTGTTCACATTGCAGTTTTGGGAGTTCCGTCTGTCTTTTTCTCTAGATTTATGGGGTTCATGCTGTCTGACTGTGCACCCCTCCCCCATTAGCCACATGTGATTTTATTCTCTATAACAGGTTCCTACTTTCCCATACGCAGGAGGTTTTTAACCCCTTCACGACCTTTGACGGATGTATCCGTCATGGTGCCCTGGTACTTAAAGACCCATGACGGATATATCCGTCATGGCGAAATCGTGGCCCAAGAGCCCTGGAGACCGCGATCGGTTTTCAAAAACTATAGATTCAGGAAGGAGAGGACCTGTACCTGACCTCAGGAGGGGTGGTGTCTCCTCGCCGGACCTACGGAGGCTATGATTGGCTGATAAACGCCGCTCAGCCAATCACAGCCAGTGTAATGTTTCAGCCATTGAAAATGGCTGAAACATTGAAATCCAGCTATGATCAGTGCAGCTATAGCACTGAGCATTGGCTGGAGCTGGGTGACCTTTGCTGCACCCTCCCCCAGCTCTGATTGGAGAGATTGGCATTGTGACCAATCTCTCCAATCACCGTGTATCTGGGGCCAGTGATCTGTAGGTGATCGCTTTCCTCAGCTTCTCCGTCCGTGGAAGCTGAGGAGAACGATCCCTGCGGGTGACCATCGGTAAGTCACAGCCTCCGATCCACCGCTGTCCCCGATCATCCGCTGCTGCAGCCACTGCCCCAGATCATCCGTTACCCTCCATCTGCTTGCACCCCTGCACCTCCATCTGCGGCACCCCTACACCTCCATCTGCGGCGCCCCTGCACCTCCATCTGTGGTGCCCCTGCATCGCCGTTGCTCTGCTCCTTCTGCTGCTCCCTTGCATACCCACTGCCCCCCTGCATCATCCACTGCCCCCTGCATCAGCCACTGCCCCCCCTACATCAGCCACCACCCTCCCCCATCAGCCACTGCATCTGCCACCGCCCTCCCCCATCAGCCGATGCGCCCTTGCATATGCCACCACACTCACCCATCAGCCGCTGCGCCCCTCCCTGATCTGCTGCCCGCACTCTCCCATCTTCTTCACCTGCTGCCCCCTCTCCTACCTCTCCCCCTTTCAGGTCTGTTGCCTCCTTCATCTGCTGTGATCCTGCTACCTAGATCCATCCTGTAAGGTAGCTATCACCAATCTCACCTCCCACTCCCCTTCCACCCTCCCCCCCATCATCCGCCGCTCCTGCATCCATTGCGCCCTCTTCCATCCTCCACCGCTCCTCCATCCGTCGTGCCCTTTCCCATGCTCCGCCGCTCCTCCATCCACCACGCCCACTCCCATCAGCCGCGCACTCTCCCATCCTTCGCCGCTCCTCCATCCACCGCACCCTCTCCCATCCTCCATCCATCTTTTTTTTCCATCTCACCTAGTCCCCCCCTTTTTGCAGCACATCCGTGCGTGCGTCCTGATTTTTTTTCTGTAAACTAAGAAAGAAATACAAATAAACTTAGTTTAGGGCCAGTAAAATGATACTTTAGTAATCGTCAACTACAGTATTTTTTACTGAATATTGTAAGGGTCAGCCCAGTGCCACACGTGAGAGCGATGCACGAGTCTCACATCGCATCATCCGGCAGGTCACTCTCTTCCAGACAGGAGTGTGCGGCTGTGCCGGATGATGCAATGAGAGATTCGTGCATTGCTCTCACGTGAGGCACTTGCCTTAGTGTCGGTTGCAGGCGCTCATTTTTTTTTTTTAACTGACATCCGCATATTTTATTTCGCCAAACTAATATTTTTTTGATTGGGGGGGTTTAGTTTCCAAAATAGGGTCACATGTGGGGGAGCTCCACTGTTTCGGCACATCATGGTGCGGCTAACGATTCCAGCTAATTTTCCATTTAAAAAGTCAAATGATGCTCCTTCCCTTTGGAGCTCTGCCGTGCGCCCAAACAGTGGTTTTCTGCCACATATGAGGTATCAGCGTACTCAAGACAAATTGCCCAACAAATTTTGTGGTCCATTTTATCCTGTTAAAATTAAAAAATTGAGCCTAAAATAACATTTTTGTGGCAAAAAAAACCAAACTACTTTTTTGTTTTTATGGCTCAATGTATGAAGCACGTGAGGGTTCAAAGTGCTCATTACCCGTTTAGATTTATGCCATGGGGGGGTCAAGTTTCCAAAATGGGGTCACATGTGGGTGAGCTCCATTGTTTAGGCACCTCAGGGGGTCTCCAAATGCAACATGGTGTCCGCTAATAATTACAACCAATTTTGCTGTAAAATGGCGCTCCTTCTCTTCTGAGCCCTGCCGTGTGCGCAAACAATTACTTTCCACCACATATGAAATACATTTTATGGTGCAATTTTTCCTGATACACTTGTAAAAAAAAATAAGCTACCTAGTTGAAGTAACAATTTTTTTATTATTTTTTTTCACGACTCAAAGTTATTAACTTTTGTGAAGCCCCCAGGAGGTTCAAAGTGCTCACTAAACATCTAGATAAATTCCATGAGGGGTCTAGTTTCCAAAATGGGGTCACTTGTGGGAGAGCTCCTTTGTTTAGGCACCTCAAGGGGTCTCCAAACGCTACATGGCATCTGCTAGTTATTCCAGACAATTTTGCTTTAAAAAATTCAAATGATGCTCCTTCCCTTCCGAGCTCTGCTGTGCACCCAAACAATTGATTTCCACCACATATGAGATATCGGTGTACTCAGGAGAAATTGCACAATTAATTTCATGGTGTATTTTTTCCTGATACCCTTGTGAAAATGCTAAATTTTATGGCTAAAGTAACATTTTTGTGTAAAAAAGTAAAATTTTCATTTTTTCCTTCCACATTGCTTTGGTTGCTGAGAAGCTCTTAAAGGGTTAATAAACTTCTTGGATGTATTTTTGAGCAGTGTGAGGGGTGCAGATTTTAGAATGGGGTCACTTTTGGGTATTTTCTGTCACCTAGGCCTCTCAAAGGCACTCCAAATGTGATGTGGTCCCTAAAAAATTTTTTTTTAAAATTTTGTTGGAAAAATAAAAAATTGCTGATGAACTTTGAACCCTTCTAACTTCCTAACAAAAAAAATTTGTTTCGAAAATTGCACCGGTGTAAAGTAGACATGTGGGAAATGTTATTTAGTAACTATTTTGTGTGACATATCTCTCAGATTTATGGGCATAAAATTTCAAATTTTGAAAATTGCAAAATTTTAAAACATTTTCGCCAAATTTCCAAAATTTTCACAAATAAACACTAAACATATCGTCCTACATTTACCACTGACATGAAGTACAATATGTCACGAAAAAACATTGTCGGAATCTCCAGGATCCGTTGAAGCGTTCCAGAGTTATAACCTCATAAAGTGACACTGGTCAAAATTGCAAAAAATGGCCTGGTCTTTAAGGTGAAAACAGGCTGGGGGCTGAAAGGGTTAAACCCAGAAATAGGCTTCAACATAGAGTAGGTACCCAGTATACGAGATATGCCGTGACGTGGGCAGATATAAAAATGGTTGTTTTTGTATGGTAAATATCTCATTTGTTCTTAGATTTCCTTTAGCAGTAATGCATGTCTATATTATTACATTCATGCTTTAGCATTTCAGAGTGCAAACATTCTCTTTTTTTGTAATTTATAATACATAACAGATTACACTTTACACTACCATATACATAGTTATTACAAGACAATACACTTACTTTACCAGGCCTCAGCACTAGGTAGTGCTGGCCGCTTTATGCTTTAGCATTTCAGAGTGCAGACTGTCTTTTTTTTTGTAATTTTATGTCATGTTCAGTAATGCACCTGTTCACACTACACTGTAGATTTGGGAGTGCCGTCAGTCTTTTTCTCTATGTACTATAAATGTGTTAGCAATGTATGGTAAAGGGTATTGGGCAGATATTCTGAAGGGTAGAACATAGGTTGTAATAGAAGTAGCAGAGTGGAGGATATTATGTAGACAGACTTTTTAGTAATAGCTATAGCAGTATCAGATACTTCCCAGTTACAAAGGAAGCTGGGAGCAAAGGTGGGAGGAGTGGCAGATGGCCAGAGGGTTGGCTATAGAGATGGTCTCTAGGGAGTCAGTTCTCCAGTGGGGTTCCAGGAGTGAGGACGTGACCTTGTAACGTAGGTCTGCCGGTATCCTCCAAGGATCCTGATCCTACGGCTCTCCTCGGAACTGGCTTTGAAGAGTCCAGGGATTAGATGGATGTCCAGAGAGAGACTTCCTCGGGACAGGCTTAAGGAAGACGAGAGACTAAAAGCTGTCTGAGGCCCCCTTCACACGTCCGTGAAAATCACGCGCGTGTTTCACGGACGTGTCAAAGGTGCATTTTCCCCTCCGTGTGCCGTGTTTATGGCACTACGTGTGTTCTCCGTGATAACACACGGAGAACGAGAACTTTAAACTCACCTGTCCCTGGCGTCCCTGTCCGTGGTGCTGATCTTCGGTCTCCGATCCTGCCGACTACCCGCTGCTGCTGCTTCCGGCCGCAGTGAAGTGAATATTAAATGAGCATAATGAGCGGTGGTCAGCAACAAGTGACAGCAGCAGCAGAGACAGGAGGGCTGGAGAAGGTGAGTAAGGATTTGCTATTTTTTCTCTGAGTTTTCTCCGGCGCGTTTCACACGGGACCGCATCCACACTACATCCGTGTGGTCCGTATACATCCTCAACACCCGACAAAACTGCCGGTAAGGTCTCCATAAAGAGCACAAAGAGAGAAGTGTTCAAGCAATTATCAAGACAGTAATTTCCCCACTCCACAATTTCCCCGGATTGCCAATCTACCACAGGATTATGTTTCATCAACCAGGGTAGACCCAGTACACTAGGAATGGGAAGGCCCTCCAGGACATAACAGAAAATTACTTTATAATGCAGGGGTCCTACCCTCAGTCTTATATCATGCACAATCTGTGTCAGGCACTCCTGACCAAGCAGCGGAGTCAATGGCATAGATGGAGATGGGGTTAACCAACATTAGTGATGGGCGGACCCGGGCCCGGAATTCTCAGGGAATTCCGACTAATGATCTGGATCCAGCACTTGGGAAATAACAAAAAATAAAGGAAAACAAAAGAAAATAAGAATGAAGCAAGTCTCTGGC
The DNA here is from genome assembly GCF_048569485.1 of Anomaloglossus baeobatrachus. NCBI lineage: Eukaryota > Metazoa > Chordata > Amphibia > Anura > Aromobatidae > Anomaloglossus > Anomaloglossus baeobatrachus. The sequence continues at coordinate 180,021,360 of NC_134360.1, read as the reverse complement.
TCGGCTGCAACTGCTCCCGCAGCCGCTCATTCATTTCCGATGTTGATCATTAGTGCTCATCGATATGCACTGCTTTCCTCGCCCACCGGCCGTCCTGGTGTCTGTGATTGGTTGCAGTCAGACATGTCTCCTAAACCTGTGTGACAGCGTCTGACTGCAACCAAACACAGGCACTATCTGCGAGTCTTAATCATGGTGTAAAAATAAATAAATAAAACATTTGGAGTAGGGTCCCCCCATATTCGTAGGATCCTCCCATATTATGATACCCAGCACAGATAAAGCATACGGCTACAGGCTGCAGCCCCCACCCCTGCTCTTATTTTGGCTGTGTATCAAAATAAGAGAAACCGCATGCAGCTTTTTTTTTTTTTTTTTTTTTAAATCATTGAAATAAATAATTTTAAAAAACGGCATGCACTCCTCAATTTTGATACTCAGCCAGGGTAAACACTGACAGCTATGGACTGGTATTCTCAGACTGTGGAGACCCATGCTTATTGGGCCACCCCCTAGCTTAAATATAGCAGCTCGCAGCCACCCAGAATTGCCGCATCCATTAGATGTGGCTGACCCAGGACTTTACCCGACTCTTCCTGATTGCCCTGGTGAGCCGTGCAATCAGCAGTGACATCACTCAGGTGATTTGCGGTCACAGCTGGAGGTTCTCATAGTCCCCAACCTGTGACCGCAAATAGCCTGAGTGACATCACTGCTGATCGCGCAGCTCACACAGTCTCTGCCTGAACCTCACAGTGGGTGGTCATATTCTATGGCCACTTGCTATAAATTCAGATGTAGCAGAACTGGAATCATCGTAGGACCTCGTGTGGCTTACGTCGGACTTGCAGGGGTGTTGTTTTAGAGTTAATAAAGTGGTGAAAAAGAGTGCTTTTTTGTCTTTTATTTCAGAAAAGGAACTTTGAGGGTGTTTTTGTTTATTTCTTTTTACTTACAGATTAGTAATGGGGGGTGTTGTGAATGTCATTCGAGTGGGTGCTGGTGTGGAGCTCCCTCTGGTGGCCAGGAATGATAATGAAGCGGAGTCTGAATCTGTGACTCAAACAGGTGATGGAATTATTTAGGAATCCAGGAAGTCCTATTGCAGATCAGTCTACTGTATTTAGGAGAGCATTTTCTGCCTGGCGGCCACCGTTGTTTCCTCCTGCTTCTGAGGATGGCTGGGAGTTTTCCCTTCAGTTTCTCCCATTTATTCTGTGCCTGAATGTACTCCAGGTAAGTTTACTAGTTTCTGTGCTTAATTGCTGGAATTGCACTTAAGGGTGTTTCTGCTTATTCCATTTTGGTCTGTGTTTTGGTTTCTTGTTTGTGAGGATCTGTCTCTCTGTTTTTGTGAGCAGGGCAGTTCCTCCAGCAAGAAAGGGAGCTTGCTCCCTGTTCATGTTTGGATTATTTGTACTTTAGAATATTATTTGTTCTGTGATTTTGTTTCTTCCCATTATAACTGCAGTTCTGTTCAAAGTGTCTGGCACAAGAGTGCTTGATATAGTAGGAAAGAGACCGTGTGGTCTCAGATTTTTTTTCTATCCGGAATTTGGGTTTTTTGCAGGATTTTTTGCTGGCCGCAATCAGTTATGTTTCTTGTCCTGTTGTATCTAGTAAGTCAGGCCTCACCTTTGCTAATCTATATTTTCTATCTGTGTATTGTGTTTTCTTACATCACCGTCATTTACATGTTGGGGGCTTGCTATTTCTTTGGGGACTGCTCTGAGGCAAGTTAGGATTCTTCATTTCTATCTTTGAGGTGTAGCAAGTTTCTTCAGCAGTGATGAGGTGTCTAGGTGTGTTAGGAACATCCCACTGCTACTTCTAGTGTTATCCAATAGATAGGGTATTGCGGTCAGCTTAGTTTATAACTACTCTTGTGGTTTTGTTTTTTCCTGATTAATAGGATTTTTTGTGATTGTCCACAGTTACCAATTTATAATAGGGGGGTCTCACAGACACCTCCCATTACTAATTTAGTGCTTAGTGGCAGCTGTGAGCTGACATTAACCCCTTATTACCCCAATTGCCACTGCACCAGGACAATCAGGAAGAGCCAGATAAAGCACCGGGACTGTCTCATCTAATGGATGCAGTAATTCTTGGTGGCTGCAAGCTGCTATTTTTAGGCTGGGGGGCCCAATAAGCATGGGTCTCCCCAGCCTGTGAATACCAGCCCCCAGCTGTCAGGCTTTTTCATGGCTGAGTATCAAGATTGGGGAGAACCCCACACTGTTTTTCAAAATGATTTATTTAAATAATTAAAAAGAAAAAAAGCCGCATGCGATATCTCCTATTTTGATACACAGCCAAGATAAGCGCACGACTGGGGGCTACTGCTTGTAGCCATATGCTTTATCTGTGCTGATTATCATAATATGGTGGAAGCCTACGCCAAACATTTTATTTATTTTAAACCACAGTAGTGAACCCACAGATAGTACCTGTGATTGGTTGCAATCAGACGCTGTCACACAGCTTGGGGGGCGGGTCTGCCTGCAACCAAACACAGACGCCAGGATGGCCGGTGGGCAGTGAAAGCAGTGCATATGGAAGAGCAATAATGAGTGGCCATGGGAGGAGTTACAGCTGCAGCAGAGACTTGGTAAGTATGAAGCACTTGGTCCAATCCACTAATCCCTTCATTCCATTTTTAATCACCAGATTCTGGTCCTCATAGACTTATATGGGGACCAGTGTCCAGGAGGATAACGGGGAACAATCCCTAGCTGAAATCAGGATTTTTTTAACCCGGTTAGACCTGCCGGTCCCGATTATCTGCGAGTCTGCCCATCACTAATCAACATACTACAGGAATGCCTATGAGTCTTTACAGAGCATCCACCATGCTGACTCCTGCTCTACTGTACACAAACATGGAATTTTCTCAGTCCTGCTCTCTAGCACGACCTCTGCTGTCAAGACAAACCGAAAAATAAATGTAGAGGAAAATCACACACTCCACACTCCACCCCCACATTACCAAGGGTACGCCGAGAGCCAGATGTTTTTTGCTTAGGAATTGAGGGGCAGGCTTCAATAAAATTACCTTTTTTTTTTAACCACAAAAAATCCAAACCCCTTTCTTATGTCGCATCTCAGTGGAACCATGTAAGGGTATAAGAGTTTTCACCAGCACTGAGGAATAGGAAGAAAAGGTATATAGAGATGACCCAAGGGAAGTACTGATGAAAAGCAGCTGAAAGGCTAAGGAACTCCGCAGGGTCCTAAATGGAAATGGATGAAAAACAAGCAGAAATGGTCAGAGAGCAGTTAGTGCAGCCAAACGCTGTGACCTTCTATAGCCTGACATCACAGGATTGTCTGTCACCTGTGATACACCCGTGACAAGAACAGTAGCGTCACTTGCGGGGGCAGGGCTGATCTCTGCATGCAAGTAATTCTGAGAATGCATTCTGTTACCTGCTTGTTATTGCTGATATGCGCTGACAACAAAAAGCGGGTGCTGTTATTATGCACATCGCTCAGCGAGCAGCGTGCAGTGACTAGACTAGCCCCTTAAATGAGAGTCACTGATGATGCTTTGTTTCAGGTAAAGTGTAGGGGCTAAGGCGGGCTTTGCATGTTGCGACATCGCAAGCCGATGCTGCGATGTCGCATGCGATAGTCCCCGCCCCCGTCGCAGGTACGATATCGTGTGATAGCTGGCGTAGTGAAAATTATCGCTACGCCAGCTTCACACGCACTCACCCGCCCTGCGACCGTCGCTCTGGCCGTCGCCCCGCCTCCTTCCTAAGGGGGCGGGTCGTGCGGCGTCATAGCAACGTCACACGGCAGGCGACCAATAGCGGCGGAGGGGCAGAGATGAGCAGGATGTAAACATCCTGCCCACCTCCTTCCTTCCGCATATCCTACGGAAGCCGCGTTGTCGCCGGTAGGAGATGTTCCTCGCTCCTGCGGCTTCACACACAGCGATGTGTGCTGCCGCAGGAGCGAGGAACAACATCGGACCGTCGCGTCAGTGTAATTATGGATTACGCCGACGCTGCAGCGATGATACGATTACGACGATTTTGCGCTCGTAAATCGAATCATCTAGGCTTTACACACTACGTTGTCGCATGCGATGCCGGATGTGCGTCACTTTCAATTTGACCCCACCGACATCGCACCTGCGATGTCGTAGTGTGCAAAGCCGCCCTAAGGAAGTCACTGCAGACCAGGGCTGGCTCCAGGTTTTCGTAAGCCCCAAGCAAGAGTCTCGGGGTCCCATGCACACACAGAAACACGCATACACAGATATGTACATGTGACGCCCTGGCCGGGCCAGGTAGTCACAAATAGGCCCCTGCACTACACCGTTCCCTCACAGGTGACATCAGCCAACCTTTTAAACCCTAGTCACCCCCCTCAGGGCTAGACAGACACACCAGGGGGCGGAACCAGGCGGTTGGAAGACGCCCACCAAGGAGTCTAGACAGCCCGGGGCGGGAAAACAAACAGATTGTGTTAGAGTTCATGTTGGAGAGGAGTGTGGGCTGGAGCTGTGTGCAGCTCCAGCAGAGGCGAATACCCCAAATTGAACGGTACCAGGGTAGGAGCCCTGGTGCCACTGGCTAGGAGGCAGACGGCGGTCTCGGTCTCCAGGAGCCGGGAAGACGGCTCGGTGGAACCGAGGTGGACCGGGACACGGTTGTAGCCCGCCGGTACCGACCCAGGGAACCGACTCGGAAACCGGAGCACACAGGGGGGGTACTCGGACCCTGAAACCAGGCCCAGAAACTATTGGAACTGGTTAATTAATCGATTGAGGCCAGGACTAGAGGTCCTGTCCCACCCAAAGTCCCTATTAGAAGCCCACCGAGGGGGATAAAAGGCCACTGCCAAGGCTCAGAGATCCCATGGGCCAGCGTCTGTGGGCAAGAGCTCCTTAGGCCACATCCAGCTGGGAGCGGACTCCTGAAGTTGCAAGCACAGGCAGTCCACCATTCTACAAAGGTGCAGGAGAAAGACAGAGACCACCAGCCGGGTGGGGGACCAGAATGCAGCCGGCTGCGGGCACCGACCACCATCACCTTGGTTTACCAGAGACTCGTGTGTTTCCTTCAATAGTGAGTACACCAGCACCCTGCGGTCACCCATCTCCCTGCACCAAAACCCCAACGGGTCCCGGGGTCACCATCCCTGCCCACGAAGGGGTTAACAACTTGCTGCACAACATCTCCCCCCGAGTGCCCCGTAACTGCAGCGGTGGTGTCCAACCTCACCACACACCGTGGGTGGTGTCACGAACTTAATACGGCTCAGCCCGTACATATACGTCCTACATCCACCACCATAACCCCCTTTTTGATTGAAGTGACCGCGAAACCCCCGGGTCCGGAGACCCTCGAGCCACCCACAGAAGGACCGGATCCGAGCAGCTCGGCTGTTGAGAGCGGGGCGGTACATACACATACAGGCATACGTATGCCACTCCCGCACCGAGGCCTCGGGTAACTCGTTACCAGGCAGTGGTTCTGCTCTTGGGAAGCCGCGGTGGCGGGGCCCGATTTCGTGACCCTGGCGGTGTCGTTGAAATAAATAGTAAGGGGATGATGTCAGTTTATTTGTGACACCACCTGTGGTATGTGGCAAGTCAGGTGCCGCCGCTGCGGGATGGGGCTCCTCAGGGCAGATGGTGGCGCAGCTTAGATCGTGCAGCTCTCCACAGGTAGAGCTAGGCCCCAGGGGTGGATGAGGGTAGTAGTAGGTGATGGCGGATGTGCAGGCCGGAGGCACAGGAGAATAATGGAGCGACACAGGGATGCAGTCTCAAGATTTTTACTCACTGTAGCAGGTTACAAGGTAACACCACATGCCAGTGACCGCCTTTGGAGTGCTAGGGCATACATGTTATTGAGGGGGCATACACATTACTGAGGGGCATACACATTACTTAGGGGCATACATGTTACTAAGGGGTATAAGTGTTACTAAGGGGCATACATGTTACTGAGGTGTATACATATTACTTTTGGTCATATATTTTACTGGGGTGGTATACAGCTCTGGGGGGCATATACAGTTCTGGGGGCACATACAGCTCTGAGAGGCCTATACAGCTCTAGGGGGGCACATTCAGCTCAGTGAGGGGTACATTCAGCTCAGTGAGGAGCACATTCAGCTCTGGGGTGCATATACAGCTCAGGAGGGGGGCCCATACAGCTCTAGGGGGCATATATAGCTCTGGGGGTATTTACAAAGCAGAAGGGGGGCCCATACATTTCTGGGGGGGCACAAACAGCTCAGAGGGGCACATACAGCTTTAAAGGGCATACAATGTGCTTTGAGACGCTGGCTGGCATTACAGCTCCTCTTGATTTGTGGGACATGAGCACAGCACACACTGCGGTTCCTGGAACTAGGCCCGGGGGCCGCAGAATATATCACTGCCCCGGCAGTCGGTGGGTGGGCCCCCTGGGCTGTCCAGGGCCCCGACACTTGCCTGTGTGAGTTGGATGCTGACATCAGCCCTGCTGCAGCCTCTGCCCCATGATGACGTTTCCAGTGTCACAGCATGCATTGGGATATTTCACTGAAGCATCTTCAAAAAGGAAATGAAAAAAAAGTTAGATTGTCTAGCTATCTATGGATATGGAATTTTTAATTCAAGTAAATTACAAAATAGTTTAAATTTTTGCATTAAATAGATAGGAATATACAAGGAAAATTATTTTGCCTTTGGACCACCCCTTTAGCCAATTTACTAATTTCTGGTATGGCAAGTTTTCTCACTGTGCCAGTCAATGGTTGAAGGATGCTGATCACGTCTTCTCCACGCAGGAATATCCAGCTATAGGCAGCGACTCCTTTACCCTTAACACTATTTAGAGATTTATAGACATTATAGAGATAGCCTTAGATCCTGCTGGGAGATTAAAGCAGTAGAAAACTACATCAAACAGCATATTTTTCCAAAAGGATTATGCATTAATATTTCCCCCTCCCCCAGATCTCAAAATCCCCAACTTCTAGCTACATGGGGAAAAAAATCAATAGCACCATCACTTAGATTTATTAAATTAATTCTGAATGAGGAAAAAAACAGTTTTGATGATTCTACCAAATGACTGAATGAGTTTATAGCAAAAACATTGCAGCAGTTCAAATCAGATCAGGACTTTATTAGGTGGAAAGCCATTTTGCAAACTTCAGTTGAAAAATATCAAGCATCATGTTAGAATTGGAAACAAAGAATTTTTGAAGGATTTGGGGAACGTTAGGGAGAATAAGGCCTACAACTTTCTTATTGGAGGATATCTGTAGAGGTCATACTGATATTGTGACACCCTGGACTAGCCAGGTCGTCCCAGGTAGTCCCATACACACACGCCCCCTCCCCTTAGTAAGGTGACAGCAGCCAAACTACAAAACCCTTGTCACCTCCCTCCGGGTTTGATGTTCACACCAGGGGGCGGAGCCAGGCGGTTGGCTCCGCCCACCGAGGAGTTCACAGGCCCGGAGGTGGGAAAACAGTGAGTTAGAGTTGAGCTTTGACAGTGGTTGAAGTGGAGTCAAGTTCAAGGGCAGACCTGTGCTCAGGCCTGCCAAAGTCTACACCAGGTGTCTGGGTTGGAGCCCAGTCACCTCTGGCAAGGAGGCAGATGGTGGTGGCCGCCTGCAGGAGCTGGGATTACAGCCGGTGGCCCGCCGGTACCGAACCGGGGAACCGATTGGAAACCGGAGCACCAGGAGGGGTACTCAGACTGAGTACGAGGCCCAGAAACAACCAGGCTGAGTCAAATCAACTGATTGAGGACCGGACTTTAGGACCTTTCCCACCTAAGACCCGACTGAAGACAACAGCCCAACCATAGCGGTAAAGCCACCGCCCAGGCATAGAGACCCGAAGGGCCAGCGTCTGCGGGCAAAGAGGGCTTTCCCGACACATATCAAGCCGGGGAGCGGACTACCGTTGCTCAGGCATAGGAGTCATGATTTCTACTCAAGTGAGGTGCAGGAGAAAGGCGGAAACCACCAACCTCATAAGGGGAAAACTGCAGCCGGCTGCGGGCACCGTTCACCATCTTGTGTGGTTTACCAGAGACTCCAGCGTGTTTATCATAGTGAGTACACCAGTGCCTTCAGGCCGCGCACCGCGCCGCACCGCACCGACACCCCAGCACGCATCCATCCCCTCGCCTCAGCACCTCCCTCGGGACCATCATCCCCTTACCCACGGAGGGGGTCAACACCAAGCTGCGCAACACCGTCACCAGGAGCCTAGTCAACGGCAGCGGTGGTGTCCATCCATTCACCACAACCCGTGGGTGGCGTCCCGAACTTAAATCCCTTACAAACAACCGCGGCTCCGGCCGTGGACCTCCCCACCGAAGTCCCTACGTGTAGTGTCAACCCCCTTTCAGAGCGACGTGACCCCTGGGTCCGTGAAGAGCTCGAGCCACCCACCGAGCACGGATCCGAGTGGTTCGGCAGCCGGCTGAGCCGCGGGGCGGTACAATATTTCTTGCTAGGATCAGGATACATCTGATGCAGAAAGGATTGATAGAGGGAGATGTCTCGCCCCACGCCGCAGCGGTCGCCTCAGGGACACCGCTCCACCTCCAGGGATGCCACGGGGACTTCTCTTAGGGATCTTCTCTGGCCACAGCTATGTCCGGTTATTACATCTGAGTCGTGACGCCACTCTCAGTTTGCGGTCAGGGTTATGGGTGACCGCCACTGCAGTTTTAACGAGCGTCTGGGGCTGATGGAATCTGCAGTCAGATGGTGCGGCCTCCCAAGAGTGAGGCTGGCCCCAGGGGCTCGGGTGTATGTATGTCGAACAACAGGTCGCAGAATAAATCAGTCTCAGTCCCGAAGTGTCTTGCAACTGTTTTTTACTCACTTTCAAGTGCTTCAAGTGATACCCGGGCGATGCTGAGATACACCAAGAGAGATCCAGGTATCCTTCAGGCTGGTATCAGGGTAGCTGCTGACTCGCCTTCCTAGCACTTCTTGTTTTGGACAACCCCTGACTTAAAGTACCGTGGGATTCATCCAGGGAAGTCGAAACTGCCTTTTCTCCCCTTTCTGGCCCGTTCATCAAAATTCTCAATTCTGAGGTAAAATCTGTATTCAGTGTGAGATAGGAGATGGCAATTGCTACTAAGTAGATTCTATGATGACGGGAAGAGGGAGGAGCTAGAGGCAGAGGGAGGAGCTAGCTATAGAACTCCGCCCTCTTCCGTTCTTCTATCTACATAGAATCTCATCAGTAACAGCTGCCATCTCCTATCTCAGTAATGGGAAAGTCTTCACTGAATACAGATTTTACTTCAGAATTGAGAATTTTGATAATAACTGATCAATTCTGGCAGAGAAAGAAGGTTTCTCTGATAAGATATATTACAAAGTTGCTTATTTTCATGTGTACTATTGATTTTTTAAATAAAATTTAAAAAAATGGTTACCCTTTAACCAATTCACCCCCAGGCGATACCCATTTTTTGTTTTCATTTTTTTCTCCCCTCCTTCCAAGAGCCATAACTTTTTTTATTTTTCCATCAATATAGCCATATGAGGGTTTGTTTTTTGCCGGACACATAGCTTACACTTAGGGATGATTTTGCCAGCTGTGCTTGTGAGCAGGTGCGATTGTAGCTACATACATGTACGGCGGTGTGTGCACCTCCCGCGGAGCTGTACATGGATGTCTTGAAGGGGTTAATAAGTTGTACATGCAATGGATACCAACTTTATAGAGGGGATGACTGAGAGACTATGAAAAGCGATATACTCTGCAGGGCGCTAAGTGCGCAGTGGAAATTATTTAAATTACAAGGTTTGACTCCAACTTCCTCATCTTCTTAGATAAATAAAATCGCTAACTCCTTGTAAAGACACAGTTGAGGGTCACTTGGGTAATAGTGATCACAAAATATTGTTTTTATGTATCCCTTAATAAGATGTATGGTACAGGGGCTACAATGACACTAAACTTTATACAAATTTACAATGGCTAATAAATAAACTTAGGGGTACTTTGCACACTACGACATCGCAAGCAGATGCTTGCGATGTCGAGCGCGATAGTCCCCGGCCCCGTCGCAGCAGCGATATCTTGTGATAGCTGCCGTAGCGAACATTATCGCTACGGCAGCTTCACATGGACTTACCTGCCCTGCGACGTCGCTCTGGCCAGCGACCCGCCTCCTTCCTAAGGGGGCGGGTCGTGCGGCATCACAGCGACGTCACACGGCAGGCGGCCAATAGAAGCGGAGGGGCGGAGATGAGCGGGACGTAAACATCCCGCCCACCTCCGTCCTTCCGCATAGCCGGCGTGAGCCGCGGTGACGCAGGTAAGCTGATGTTCCTCGCTCCTGCGGCTTCTCACACAGCGATGTGTGCTGCCGCAGGAACGAGGAACAACATCGTACCGTCGCTGCCGCACAATTATGAAAATGTCGGACACTACACCGATGATACGATTACGACGCTTTTGCGCTCGTTAATCGTATCAAAAAGGATTTACACACAACGATATCGACAGCAACGCCGGATGTACGTCACTTTCGATTTGACTCCACCGACATCGCAGCTGTGATGTCGTAGTGTGCAAAGTACCCCTAAGTGCTAAAAACTGGGACAATGTCCTGAGAAATATAACTACACAAAGCACTTTTGTGACACTTTTATAAGCCTCCTTAATAGGACCTATGCACAATATATATACTATGGGAATAGTGCACAATATATACCTTATTGGAATAAACAACCTAGAAATAGGAGGAAACCACTGCAGCTAAATAAAACTGTAATGGGCGCAATAAATGACAAAAAGAAAATGTTTAGAGAATTAAAGCAAAATAAATAAATCGTGTAAAATGCAAATCAAGGCTGCAAATATTTAAGCAAAGAGGCTCTTTGTAAGAGAAAGTAAAAATAAACCAAAAATATTCTTCAACTAGAGGAACAGTAAGAAACTCAAAAATTATAGTGTTGGTGTTATGCGCTGCGCACTATAGTGCACTTGAGGAAAATAGCGTAAACTAAAGTTTAACTCAAAACTACTACCCCTAACCTGCACGGTTCTTGTACAGACTAGAGATCCCAGCTGCGTAGTCCCTAAACGCCCGTGCACAGACTGAAACAACCCTAACTTTATGTCTAAGATGACCACTCGGACATTTGCTTTCTAAGTGGCCATTGAGGGTATCACATGCCTCCTTACGAATTCGGGAGAAGGTGCAGAGTAAAAAAATAAGGTAAACCAAAAGTAATATCTGCTAGGAAGGCAGATGGAAGACAGGCTGTTATTCCAAGCAGGGTCTTTAGTGCTCCACGAGGCAAGTGGTTAACCTACTAGTTGTCGGGCCATTTCGGGTTGGGTCAGCCGTTGTCACGGGGTGGCCTTGCTCGGTTCCGTTGCCTTGAGGCATACAGTTAATGGTGGGGAAGCGTGGTATTTGGGAAAGTTTGTCATGAAGCCACCTGTGGTATGCGGCCAGGAAATAGCCGCCGCTGCCGGGTTCCTCTCTGGGGCATGTGTTAAGGCAGCCAGGATGGTATCGCTCCCCACAGGCGGAGTGGACCACGGGTGGATGATGAGGGTAGTAATGGCCGTTGGAGCCTGAGCGCTGGGCGTCGTCGTCGGTAAGGACGAGCCAACACAGTCTCTGGCCATTATTGTGTAGTGCCTATTTATACTCCAAGTGGAACCCGCCCCCCCCAGGTGACTGGCTTCAGTGACCGGGAAGTCCATATTCGTATGGCCACCCCACTGCTTACCCTGAGCTAATCCACTCTGTGTGAAGGTTCCTAAGCTGTGTGTAGTGTGTGAATGTGGAACACCGGTGATTAACCCCCTCCTTACCTGAGATAGATACAGCACCCTAATTGAGGTGCAGTTCCCTGTGGCAACCAGAGCCTTAGGGATGCCACATGTCCTCTACAGAAATATCACCAGCAGGAAATGCAAGCTTGGGGAAGCTTAAATAGTTACACTCACTGGATGATAGGGCAGACTAAATTATAGCATTGGAAACACTTGTTGGCAGAAAGGCAAAGAATACAAAGTGTTCAGAATCAGGACAGCGGCCGAACTTGACTGTGGCTCAGTGGAGAGCGAAATAAATCACAGCACAGGAGACTGCTGGATCAAATCCAAGGCATGACAGTTGGCACCCATAAAATAGTCTGGGGGAAATGTTGAAAGGCCAATCTGCTAAACGCCTTTTTCCCTACAGTTTTTCTGCAAGAAAATTTCATGACAGACTACATAATGGTTTTATTAAATGTCACCTTTTTAACCCAAGAAAAAGTATGTTACTACCTCAAAATTATTAAAATCCATGGGTGTCGATGACATACACCCCTTGCGTACTGCAGGAGTTATGTACTGTGATACAGACTGCTATTTTAAATATTCGGATTATTTACCCCAGAACTGGTGCATAGCATATGTAGTGCCAATATTTCAAAAGGGAAAAAAGTTAGCCTGGAAATTATAGGAAGGTAAGTCTAACTTCTACTGTGGGTAAAATCCTTAAAGGTTTACTAAGTAATTGTCACAAAGACTATGGGGTAGCGGGGAACCGGGGCTCCTAAGGTGTCCCTCAACCTAGGGGGCCCTATGCTATCCCTAATTTCAAGGATACTCCTGAAGGCGGAGATGCCTGAGTCTCCATCTTGGCCTTCTTGGCTTGACAGATAAAGACAGACAAGAGGGAAAACTAAAATTCTGTGACACTGCACACACACACAAAGGTTAAGACAAGAGATTTATGGTGAAACACAAGAGAAGGAGGAAAGCTACTAAACAAAAGAGGTAAACTCCACAACTGCTCCAAGCAATAAGCAAACTGTCTTAAGAAAGTCTGGGACACTATAACACACAGACCAGCAAAGACAAACTATAGCTGGCATGGTTGAAGGATTCAACCAGCATAAATAGGAGGGGAGCAGGTGTGATAGGCCTGCCCATAGCATGTGATCAAAGGAGCAAGCAGACCATATTTCAGTTTCTGGAAAAATTAAAAAAGTTTCAAGAATGACAAAACTTTTGGCCATGACTATATGTACCTTACTCTCACCCCCTCCCCATCTATTATGGTAACAGTGGTTATTTTCATCTTCTAAATATTTTGTGCATGTTGTCAGTGGCAAGCTGAAATAATGACTGCTTCTCCATATGTAAGTTAATTACAACTAAACTGGTGGTACTCATATCTCACCCTAAAATAATTGATAATATTTAACTAACTCATTGTGTAAATGCTGTATGGTTCCTGTTAAAGCTCTCTATAGTTTCCCACCATATTAGGGCTAAAAAAAAATCTAAATATATATGACTTTGAAGTTTAACACATGGAAGCTAATAGTAAAATGTTACTGTCTGGGACAGACCAACTAGTGGCTCAGGAGACATGTGGTTCCCTGTTTGGCAGCTACAGCTGTTATTGTGCACTGATAACACAAGGGATCCCATCAGAGCATTACTGAAACGTAGCAACAGGATCACCAGCATATCACTTGTAGAAGACTGTTAAGGTTTAAGATTTGTTAGGGAATTTTCTTTACTCCCATGAATCAAGATCCATTCCCACTCGTGATAAAAAAAAGATGTTTGGAGAACAGTAGAGATGAGCGAACCGGTCCCGGTTCGGCTCGAGGTCGGTTCGCCGAACGGAGGTCCCGTTCGAGTTCGGCTCGTCGAACGTTCGACGAACCGAACTCGAACTGCATAGGAAACAATGGCAGGCAATCACAAACACATAAAAACACCTAGAAAACACCCTCAAAGGTGTCCAAAAGGTGACAAACAACTCACAACACAACACAAACACATGGGAAAGTGACAAGGACATATACTCATGCGAAAACAAAACAGCTGGACAAGGAAAAAGAGGAGGACACACAGATATAGGCATGGCACGCCCTTCTAAAATCATGTAAAACACTGCAAGGTGACTCCAAGCGGAGTCTCCCTTTTTTTCCAAAAATTGGGCCCCACACACACCCACCCCTTCAGTGGCAGCAGTTGTGCCCCAGTTGTACAATTCACAGCTAGATTTGCATCAAGCACATTCAAAAATACGCCATTCTTATCCGTCCCCAGGATGACACCGGGGTAGGTAGCAAAGTCTTTCCTGATCCCAGCTCTGTTCATCTTGGCTTCTTTTAAAAACACAGCAAGCAAGGGTTACTCCAAGCGGAGTCTCCCTTTTTTCCAAAAATTGGGCCCCACACACACCCACCCCTTCAGTGGCAGCAGTTGTGCCCCAGTTGTACACTTCACAGCTAGATTTGCATCAAGCACATTCAAAAATACGGCCTAATTAACCGTCCCCAGGATGACACCGGGGTAGGTAGCAAAGTATTTCCTGATCCCAGCTCTGTTCATCTTGGCTTCTTTTAAAAACACAGCAAGCAAGGGTTACTCCAAGCGGAGTCTCCCTTTTTTCCAAAAATTGGGCCACACAGACACCCACCCCTTCAGTGGCAGCACTTGTGCCCCAGTTGTACACTTCACAGCTAGATTTGCATCAAGCACATTCAAAAATACGCCATTCTTATCCGTCCCCAGGATGACACCGGGGTAGGTAGCAAAGTCTTTCCTGATCCCAGCTCTGTTCATCTTGGCTTCTTTTAAAAACACAGCAAGCAAGGGTTACTCCAAGCGGAGTCTCCCTTTTTTCCAAAAATTGGGCCCCACACACACCCACCCCTTCAGTGGCAGCAGTTGTGCCCCAGTTGTACACTTCACAGCTAGATTTGCATCAAGCACATTCAAAAATACGCCATTCTTATCCGTCCCCAGGATGACACCGGGGTAGGTAGCAAAGTCTTTCCTGATCCCAGCTCTGTACATCTTGGCTTCTTTTAAAAACAATGTAAGCAAGGGTTACTCCAAGCGGAGTCTCCCTTTTTTCCAAAAATTGGGCCCCACACACACCCACCCCTTCAGTGGCAGCAGTTGTGCCCTAGTTGCAAACAGGATGTTTTGATTTGCATCAAGCACATTCCAAATCCACAAGCATTTACTCTCCCCAGGATGACACAGGGGTAGTAAATTCCTTCTGGATCCATGACTTGTTCATTTTGATGAACGTCAGTCTGTCCACATTGTCACTGGACAGACGCGTGCGCTTATCTGTCAGCACACACCCAGCAGCACTGAAGACACGTTCAGAGACAACGCTGGCAGCTGGACACAACAAAATCTCCAAGGCGTAACTGGATAGCTCTGGCCATTTTTCTAGATTTGAAGCCCAAAAGGAGCAAGGCTCCATTTGCAAAGTCATGGCATCGATGTTCATTTGGAGATACTCCTGTATCATCCTCTCCAGCCGTTGACTATGTGTCAGACTTGTTGTCTCTGGTGGCCTTGCAAAAGAGGGTCTAAAAAAATTATGAAAAGATTCCATAAAATTGCTGTTACCAGCACCAGATACGGTCCTACTGGTACAGGTAGACTGTTGAAGATGACGAGACCGTCCCATGTTTGGCAAGTTACAACTGGGAGAATCACTCCCTGCACCTGCACGGTTGTTTGGTGGAAAAGCCGAGCTAAGATCGAGTAACAGCTTCTGCTGATACTCCTGCATACGTGCGTCCCTTTCTATGGCTGGAATTATGTCACAACATTTGGACTTGTACCGGGGATCTAATAGTGTGGCAATCCAGTAGTCATCATCACTTCTAATTTTGACAATACGAGGGTCATGTTGGAGGTAGTGCAACAAGAAGGCACTCATGTGTCTTGCGCAGCCATGCGGACCAAGTCCACGCTGTGTTTGTGGCATAGAGGTGCTAACCGTTCTTTCTTCCTCTGACATCTCCCCCCAACCTCTTTCAACTGAAATTTGACCAAGGTCTCCCTCATCCGCTGAGTCTTCCATGTCCATGGACAGTTCGTCCTCCATTTCTTCATGTTCTCCTGCACCTTCCTCAACATCTCGCCTGCTACCATGCGCCCTTGTTGATCCCTGTCCCCCATGGTCCCATGCCTGCCGCCTTGGTGATGATGAACGTCTGGACCTTGGTGATGTTGTTGTGTCTTGCGCATATGAATCCTCCTGTAGTTCATCCCCTTCCTGTTGTCCCACCCCCTGACTCCGAATAGTGTTTAGCGTGTTCTCCAGCATGTAAATGACTGGAATCGTCATGCTGATAATGGCATTGTCAGCGCTAAACATATTCGTCGCCATGTCGAAACTCTGCAGAAGGGTGCATAGGTCCTTGATCTGAGACCACTCCATCAGGGTGATCTGACCCACCTCTGCATCTCATTGGCCCAGGCTATACGTCATGACGTATTGCACCAGGGCTCGGCGGTGCTGCCACAGTCGCTGTAACATGTGGAGAGTTGAATTCCAGCAAGTCGCCACATCGCATTTCAGGCAATGAACCGGCAGGCCGAAAGACTTCTGGAGCGATGCAAGTCGCTCAGCTGCGGCGCTTGAACGGCGGAAGTGAGCAGACAGTTTTCGTGCCCTGTTCAGAAGGCCATCTAGGCCGGGATAGTGTGTTAAAAATTGCTGGACGAAAAGGTTCAACACGTGAGCCATACAAGGTACGTGTGACACCTTGCCCAGGCGAAGGGCCGCACCCAGGTTTGCAGCATTGTCGCACACGGCCTTACCAGGCTGCAGGTTGAGTGGAGACAACCATTTATTAAACTCGGACCGCAGAGCTGACCACAACTCCTCAGCTGTGTGACTCTTATTCCCAAGACATGTCAAGCTAAAGACCGCCTGATGCCGTTGCGCTCTGCTGCCAGCATAGTAATGAGGGGTGCGTGATTCCTTTTGCGCTGTGAGAACGCTGGTGGCCTGACCAGGCAGGCTTGGGGCGGAGGTGGAGGACCCAGATGAGGTGGAGGATGCAGAAGCAGTGGCGGAACTTGGACAGACAGAGGATTGACACACAAGTCGTGGGGACGGCAAGACTTGTGCAGCAGACCCTTCACCATCTATCACCATAGTTACCCAGTGCCCAGTCAGTGACATGTAACGTCCCTGTCTATGCTTACTGGTCCAAGTATCGGTGGTGAAATGCACCCGTTCACACACAGAGTTTCTCAAGGAAGCAGTGATGTTGTGTGCGACATGCTGGTGTAGCGCGGGCACACCTTTCTTAGAGAAGTAGTGGCGACTAGGCATCTGGTACTGGGGCACAGTGACAGACATAAGGTCTCTAAAATCCTGTGTGTCCACTAGGCGGAAAGGCAGCATTTCGGTAGCCAACAGCTTACAGAGGGATAGAGTCAACCTCTTCGCTTTGTCATGGGTCGCAGGAAGTGGCCTTTTATTTGACCACATCTGAGGGACAGAGATCTGGCTGCTGTGTGTAGACGGTGTTGAGTAGGGTGCCCCTGGAAAAATGCAGGTTTGTGAGGAAAGTGCTGGCGGAGACATGATGTTGCCTTCATCCAACGTTGGTGCTATCGATGTCTGAGAGAGCTGTACACACTCACTTGTTTCCCCTTCCAAACCAACTGACGACCTACCAAGCAAACTGCCTGTTGCGGTTACAGTGGTGGAAGTTGTGGGTGGAAAAACAGGTGTGACAGCTGTCCCCACAGTCCTAGAAGATGACGAGCGCGCGGATGCACTGGAAGGGGCAGGCGGTGGATGGTTCGCTCCGCTAGGCCGCATTGCAGCACGGTGAGCTTCCCACCGGGCCATATGATATTTATTCATGTGACGATTCATGGAAGAAGTTGTCAAACTGCTGAGGTTTTGACCTCTACTAAGAGAACCATGACAAATTTTACAGATCACATAATTTGGGCGATCTTTTTCTATGTCAAAAAAGGACCAGGCTAGGCAAGGCTTAGAGGCCATGCGACCTGTTGATCCACCGCGAATAATGCTCAGAGGCAGAGTGGTGGCTGAGGATGCAGTTGTAGACGTGCTACCAGTACTCCGACTCTGTCCAGGAAGGCGCAAGGTAACTTCGTCATCAGTTGCATCCTCCTCCACCACCTCTGTTGACCTCCTCGAGTGCCTGACTGTGGGTTGACAGTAGGTGGGATCTAGAACTTCATCATCAATTGTTGTGTTTGCACTCCCCTCCCCCTCAGACCGAGCCTCTTCTTGCCCTGACCGAATATTTAAGTTGTCATCCCAATCGGGTATCTGCGTCTCATCTTCATCAGTATGTTCCTCATTGTCTATAACCACAGGTGTTACAGTTTGTGACAAAGGGTCAACATTATGCTCAGAAACTTGGTCCTCACGGCCTGAATCAGAGTCACAAAGGTTCTGGGCATCACTGCAGACCATTTCCTGTTCTGTACTCACTGTAGCTTGGGAGCAGACCTCTGATTCCCAGGCTATAGTGTGACTGAACAGCTCTGCAGACTCAGCCATCTCAGTTCCACCATACTGTGCAGGGCTGATGGAGACTTCAGAGCTGGGAGAAAGCAAGTTTGATTGGGATGACAACTCAGAGGACTGGTGTTTTTTGGATGCGGTACTTGAAGAGGCTGAGAGGGCACTTGTTGGACCACTTGAGATCCATTCAAGCATTTTCCTTTTTTGGCCATCATCTACCTTTGTTCCTGTTGTTCGTGTCCGTAAAAAAGGGAGCACATCGGATTGTCCACGGTAAGTAGTAGACATCTTACTTTTGCTGGTAGATGCTCTATCTTCAGCAGATGATAATGGAGCTTTGCCACCTTCCCCACGGACAAAACCTTTTTTGCCTTTTCCACCACGCCTCTTCCCCTTTCCACCAGCATCTGTCATTTTGCCACTCATGTTGATTGTGACAAGATTGTGCACTGAAAATGTGGTAGTAAAAATTGAGAGGTGGTGTAGATTGCAGTGGTGGTCTAGCTTTATTAACAGCAGAATAATAAAGAATAAATATCCCTGACAATGCAACTACGGCCCTTAAACTTGCAGCAACAATTGCTAGTATAATGGCTTAGTTATAATGAGTTGGAGTGTGCAATGCAGGCAGACGTGCTGCAAATATCTTTGCACTAGTGTGACTAGACAACAGTCCAATAGCCACGTTTAGGATGCCACTAGGTACACTGAGTGTTTGCTAGTATAATGGCTTAGTTATAATGAGTTGGAGTGTGCAATGCAGGCAGAGGTGCTGCAAATGTCTTTGCACTAGTGTGACTAGACAACAGTCCAATAGCCACGTTTAGGATGCCACTAGGTACACTGAGTGTTTGCTAGTATAATGGCTTAGTTATAATGAGTTGGAGTGTGCAATGCAGGCAGAGGTGCTGCAAATGTCTTTGCACTAGTGTGACTAGACAACAGTCCAATAGCCACGTTTAGGATGCCACTAGGTACACTGAGTGTTTGCTAGTATAATGGCTTAGTTATAATGAGTTGGAGTGTGCAATGCAGGCAGAGGTGCTGCAAATGTCTTTGCACTAGTGGGACTATAGCAAAGTCCAATAGCCACGTTTAGGATGCCACTAGGTACACTGAGTGTTTGCTAGTATAATGGCTTAGTTATAATGAGTTGGAGTGTGCAATGCAGGTAGAGGTGCTGCAAATGTCTTTGCACTAGTGTGACTAGACAACAGTCCAATAGCCACGTTTAGGATGCCACTAGGTACACTGAGTGTTTGCTAGTATAATGGCTTAGTTATAATGAGTTGGAGTGTGCAATGCAGGCAGAGGTGCTGCAAATGTCTTTGCACTAGTGTGACTAGACAACAGTCCAATAGCCACGTTTAGGATGCCACTAGGTACACTGAGTGTTTGCTAGTATAATGGCTTAGTTATAATGAGTTGGAGTGTGCAATGCAGGCAGAGGTGCTGCAAATGTCTTTGCACTAGTGTGACTAGACAACAGTCCAATAGCCACGTTTAGGATGCCACTAGGTACACTGAGTGTTTGCTAGTATAATGGCTTAGTTATAATGAGTTGGAGTGTGCAGAGGACAGGAGGGTACAGTGCCAGGGTTGTGGGGCTCTGGGTAGAGGAAAGGAAGCCTGCCTTTCTATTCCCTCCTAATGGGGAAATGCAGGGAGGAAATCCCTGACCTTTGCTACACAGACGCTGTCGCTGTTTTCAGGACCTGTCACCTATGGCTCTGACCCTGCCGGTACGAGCCCTTAAAAGGACTGATGGAAAGTGCTATCCCTATGCTGTCCAGCGCTGTGTATGGAGCGCATACAGCTGTATCAGCGATAGGACTCAGGACGGAGCTGCCCAAGTGATGTCTGACACCAAGGACGCAGAAGAGATAATAGCGTCCTGGAGGAAAATGTCCGGTTTTATAATGCAGGGACATGTGACATGGACATCCTATCACATCATACCATCTGCTACTGTGGTGCCCTGGACTAGCCAGGTCGTCACAGGTACTACAACATACACCCCCACCCTGAGACAGGCACATCAGCCAGACACAAAATTCTTGTTGCCTCCCTCCAGGGGCTGATGTCCACACCAGGTGGGGTGGAGCCAGGCGGTTGGCCCCACCCACTGAGGAGTTCACAGTCCTGGAGGCGGGAGAAGGAAGTCAGTGGAGATCAGTTAAGAAAGTGAAGGGTGAGGGAAGTGGTAGGAGAGGAGCAGACTGACCGTGTCCGGGTGTGTGGCCCGGGCACCAAGAGCAAGGTTGGCAGACGGTGGTGGCCGTCTGCAGGACAGGCAGATCAACGTGGAACCGTAGGACTGGGGACGGGCGGTGACCGGCCGGTACCGAACAGGGGAGCGAAGTGAAGCCAGCACACACAGGCAGGGCCTGCGGACCCCGACCAGGCTTGGAGTCGCCATTTGAGGTCAAATCCGTCAGTGACCGGAATCCCAGGGGTTTCCTAACAGCCAAGACCCGATTGAAGGCAACCGTCCAACCAACAGAAGGAAATACAGCTACCGCCACAGCTAGAGTTCCAAGGGCCAGAGCCTGCGGGCAAAAGGGCTCCTCCGGCACATATATACGCTGGGGAGCGGGTTACCGGTGGGAATCCATCGGGACCGAACATACACAAAGGTGCAGGGAAAGGTAGCCACCACTAACCGTCCAGGAGAAGCCACAGCAGCCGGCTGCGGGACCCGTCCATCCAGCCATTTGGTTTACCAGAGACTTTGTGTACCTTTGTGGCTGAGTGAGTACTACCGTGCCGTCTGGCACCGCGCTGCGCAGTCCAAGCGACCCTGCACCCATCCAACCCTGCCTCCCTGTCATCTCACCGGGCCCCGGGACCACCAACCCCTACCCACGGAGGGGGAAAACAACATCCCAGCTGCTCCCTGCCATCGCTCCCGGGATCCCCGTCATCAGCAGCGGTGGTGCCCAACCTCACCACAACCCGTGGGTGGCGTCACGGACCAAATCCCAAACCAAACTACCCCCCTTTCACTCACGGGCGAGGAGCGCCGCTCGAGTCCCCGGATCCGGTCCACCGCCCGAGCCACCGAGCAGCCATCGCAGCAGCGCTAGTGAGCGCTGCGCAGCGGCGTCCTTCCCCGCCCGCTACACTACCAGAAGAGGCTGCTGGTTATTCTTGGTTTATTTGGATTTTGGTCTTGGAGGTGGAAGGAGCTGCTGAAACCCTCTCTTGGAGTTTCTGGTGTGGCTGTTTAGCACCCAGAGATATGGGGTACTCGGTTCCGGGCAGTGTCTCTCTTGGGAATGTCACGATGGTGGCTGTTACCTGGTTCCATGCCATGGGCCCTTTTTGTAATGGGGATATTTACAGAGGATTTGTGAATAGGTTATTCGTGACGCCACTTGCGGTGTTGCGGCTAAGTATAGGGAGCCGCCTCTGCAGTGTCTCTACTGGGACTGATGGTATTGCAGCTAATATGGTAGTCCCTCCGCAAGTAGGGTATTGCCCCAGAGGGTGTATGGTGCGGTGGACGTCGGGGGAAGGAGTCCAGGCAGATATTCAGCGCAACTGGTTTCTCACTTTTCGGGTGTTAACTGGTTGCCTGAGGCTGGCTGCTTTCACCTCCAGGTCCCCTTCGTCCCAGTACCAGTCTGGTTCTCTGGTACCTTCTTCCCTTGCACCTGTCTCTAGTAAGTGGGTCCCCGTGGTATGGAACACTGGGGGTCCCCAGTTTGTTGTTTGTCCACCACTGTCCGCCTGACGGTAGCGTGAACCCTGTGGGGATGGAGTCTCTGGTCCTGTCCCCAGTTCTCCCTTTGCTACTGAGTCTTCAGATTCTTTAGGGTCAGCAAGGTCCTTGACGGGTCCTCTTTGCTGTGCAGGTGTTAACAGGTCGTCTTGAAGCTCTTTCCTGTCCTAAGGTCCTGTACCCCGTCGGTTCGTAGTTACGAGAATACTCCACTGTTCTCCACCGGCAACCACCTCTCCTGGGTACCAGGTCACCATCAACCCGAGTCAGGACGTTGCTCAGTCACACCTTCACACTCCTGCTGTCAACTCTAGACTGACTACTCTCCACAGTCTGCCCCTCCCACCTGGTCAATTAGTGGACTGGTGTGAGTTCACCTCTAGGCGGCCATCCATGGTACCACCCTAGCTAGGTACGATTGTATGGGGGATTGTTGGGGAAAACTGGGCTTACCTGGGTTTTTTTTGCACCGGCACTAGGGTTCTGGGTACCTAAGGGGGTAGGCCCTGCATCCTGGTGGGGATGCAGGACCTTGTAGCACCCTGAGGGGTTCAGGGCTACTACATCTGCAGTCGTGGTCCTGACTGCAGCAGTCTGTTGTTGCGTTTCCCCCGTCTGTCTTCCTTTCCCGGTGTGTTGTTTCAGTGCAGCGGTGAGTCTAGCATCTGTCACCTGTCCTCTTCCTAGTCAGGGACTATTGTAGGGTCATCTAAGGACTTCAGGTTTCGGCTCGGCGACAGGTGAGGATCCTGTATAGGGGCTGGCTAGGAGTGCAGGGTACAATGGCAGGTAAGTGAAAATGTAGCCATCTTCCCTCTCACTAGCACTAGGGACCACTGTTGTTAAAGTGTCCAGGGTGTACCCCTTGTTTGTCGTTGTTTTTCCCGTTTAGTTGTGTTTTTGGCCTCACGCCGGATCTCCCCTAGCCCGAGCGTGACACAATATTACCAATATGTGGAGTTCAACCTACTTCAATCTAAAGAGTATAGGGTCCTTAAGATCCTTAGCACTAGCACTTGGTTAATGATCATTTAACATTGCAGGTTCATTTCTAATGAAGGTTTTTTGAGGCCCAAAGGATCCCTTAGATTTCTATGATCATTTCCAGACATTCAACATCACTTGTTGCACCAAATCAGAAAATGCTGCATGCCATATGAACACCTAAGGGGTACACAAAGTGCATAAATTTGGATACAATGGAGGAATGAGGGCCCAGCCTTACAGCTTATTATGTGAAGCGTGACTTTGCATGTTGGCATTGTACACTCTGTTCCTTTTATGATGCTTTCATTTGTTACTATCAGTAATAAACTGTCATATTATAATAAATGTAAAGTGTACTTTTAGGGTTTCAGCAGACAGTACTACAGCTTGGTGTCTTATTAAGATTCATTGCACAAATTTCTGCAACTGAAAAATCTATTCCTTACATCTGAGGCTCAGTTCATACATCATTGTGTTTGGCGTACGCACCTGGAAAACTCTTAGAATATATTCCAAACATATTTATGCAGCCTCATTTCCTTGATGGATGTTTCGGCATATCATTTTCTTTTTTTTACTTCTGTAGAAATATACGTCCTTTAATCCTTTAGAGACCCAGACATCTTTATTTTTTACACTTTCATTTTTTTTCTCCAAAAACTATAACTTTTTATTTTTTCATATATATTTGAGGAGTTGATTTTTGCAGGACTATAAATTTGTGAAAAAAATCCTAGCTAGGTAAAATTTTTAATTTTTTTTGTTTTTTCAGTGTTCATTCTGATGTGAAAACTGATCTGAACCTGAATGTCTTACTACTTTGATTAAAATAATAAATAAAATTAAGTAACAAACATACATAAACTCATTAAAAGAAGGTATGTAAGAAGGAAATAAGGAGGGTATCCCTATCCTGTCTCCTTCCTAACATACGGAGGTCGGCGTCCTGAGACGATGACGCCCCCGTTCCACGGCGACTAGATCCCTAAATATCGCCCTCCCTATAAGAGAATAGTGCACCCCCTCTATTAGATAGAAATCCTTAAGATCTTTTCACCACAGTGAACAAGTGCACAGTCAAGGGTGTTTTAAGTTGTTGTTACTATAGAGAGCTTATGGGGTGGGGCTTAGGGGTCGTCGTCCGGTTAGTCAATTCTGTCAGTGTGCTCAACAATAAGCAATAAGTTACAGATTAAGGTACTCGTGCTGTTCGAGATTTGTACAGCACAATATTACTGCTCAATATGTTTTGAGACACAATAAATAATAAGGACTATTCAATATAGCAAAGTTGCCCTCTTTTCAACATTGCCCAACGCGTTTCGGCCAATTAACATCTTAGTAGTGTAGGGCTCATCAGGGGCTTGAAGACAGTTGCTTGGTAGGTTCCTTATTTTGGTATCAGAATATATGTAGTTCCATTGGTCACTGAGCTAATGCCAGGAGTATTTTGGTCCTAGAGTCCACAGGATTTCTTGTCCGGATGGTCGTCTTAGTATACTTGGGTACACGATGACACCGTTGCCATTTTAAGGGACAATTGGTGATATGACCCCCTCAGTGAATACAGTAATCAATCTTGGGGGTGCGTTCATATGATTGAACTCATCCCAGAAGCCGAACAACCTTCTGCATGTAGGTAGGGATTATAAAACACAGTCCTAATCACTTTTTGCAATAGGAACAGCCGTTTGCATAATACACTTGTGATCCCTGTGAGTCGGTCATACAATAATACGGTTTTCCAGAGATGACCTCTCAGACTTCCAGGCCAGACTCACTATTCACAGCTGGTCATGCCCCTCAGTATATGGGCCCCGACCTTGAATCCGTCCGCTTGGGGTGCGAATCCTGTACTGGCACAGTGGATCCTGTGTGCCTGTACAGGATTCACACCCCAAGCGGACGGATTCAAGGTCGGGGCCCATATACTGAGGGGCATGACCAGCTGTGAATAGTGAGTCTGGCCTGGAAGTCTGAGAGGTCATCTCTGGAAAACCGTATTATTGTATGACCGACTCACAGGAATCACAAGTGTATTATGCAAACGGCTGTTCCTATTGCAAAAAGTGATTAGGACTGTGTTTTATAATCCCTACCTACATGCAGAAGGTTGTTCGGCTTCTGGGATGAGTTCAATCATATGAACGCACCCCCAAGATTGATTACTGTATTCACTGAGGGGGTCATATCACCAATTGTCCCTTAAAATGGCAACGGTGTCATCGTGTACCCAAGTATACTAAGACGACCATCCGGACAAGAAATCCTGTGGACTCTAGGACCAAAATACTCCTGGCATTAGCTCAGTGACCAATGGAACTACATATATTCTGATACCAAAATAAGGAACCTACCAAGCAACTGTCTTCAAGCCCCTGATGAGCCCTACACTACTAAGATGTTAATGGGCGAAACGCGTTGGGCAATGTCGAAAAGAGGGCAACTTTGCTATATTGAATAGTCCTTATTATTTATTGTGTCTCAAAACATATTGAGCAGTAATATTGTGCTGTACAAATCTCGAACAGCACGAGTACCTTAATCTGTAACTTATTGCTTATTGTTGAGCACACTGACAGAATTGACTAACCGGACGACGACCCCTAAGCCCCACCCCATAAGCTCTCTATAGTAACAACAACTTAAAACACCCTTGACTGTGCACTTGTTCACTGTGGTGAAAAGATCTTAAGGATTTCTATCTAATAGAGGGGGTGCACTATTCTCTTATAGGGAGGGCGATATTTAGGGATCTAGTCGCCGTGGAACGGGGGCGTCATCGTCTCAGGACGCCGACCTCCGTATGTTAGGAAGGAGACAGGATAGGGATACCCTCCTTATTTCCTTCTTACATACCTTCTTTTAATGAGTTTATGTATGTTTGTTACTTAATAAATAAAATTATTTTAATCAAAGTAGTAAGACATTCAGGTTTGCATCTAATACCTACTTTCATGACCCCGTTGGTATTTAATTAAGTGAAAACTGATCTGGCAAGATGGTTCTCCAGGTTACTAGAATTACTGCAAAACAAAACAGTTAAAAAAAAAATTCAGAAATTTAACCCATGTGCAACAAAGGACGTACCTATACATCCTATTTTGCGGTGACTTCCCGACCTTGGACTTACCGGTACGTCCTGACGATCGCACATGCTCAAGAACTTTGCACAGGGCCTGACCTTGGCTTATATGACAACTGAGCCCCTGCTCTCAAAGCCAGATGCAGTGCCTGCACTGCCTCAGCTGTTTAACTCTCTAAATGCCACAATCAATATCTATTGCAGTATTTAGGAGGCTGGGAGAGGACACAAACTCCCCCTACCACCCAATTGGGACCTCCGCGATGTGATCACAACCTCTGTGTTACCTGGCTAAGGCAAGCCTATTACACCGTGCAAGCAGCATGGTCTGAGAGGCTTCTGTCAGGTTACACTGACAAGTATAATGTATTGCAATACTTTGGCAATACATTATAATAACGATCATACTTATAACAGTCAATGTCCCATATAGGGTTGTGATGGTGGAATATGGTGGGTTGTGTATCATTTTGTGTAGGTTCATATTTTAGGCGTGGTGCTCTGTCCATTCTATGTATTATTTGTCCTTTCTGCAGGTTTATAACCCCCTGCAGTGCTTCTGTCCCTAGGTGTGGGGGAGGAGGCCTGGAATCCACCCAAACTCTCTGTTTACCTGGAGGATTATTCAGTCTGTCTGAGAACTTCAAGAGAGAAGCAGCAAGATTCATCCTCTGGGGCAGAAGCTGCGGCTCCCCAGAGAGACCTGGACATTTATCACTTATTGGACTATATCCATGTTTTTGGACTATTTTACCCTCTGTGTGGTGGATTATTTGATGGATATTCTGGATTGCATGGAATAAATATTCTTTGGATTGTTCAATTATCTCTCGCTCTGTTGATTTTGTGATATCGAAGAAGGACCCCGTGACATAGGGACTAAGTAGAAAATGGAAAAAAAAAATGACAAAATATTTTAAGAAAAAAAGGAACAAAGGAAATGAAAACAAAATAATATACCAATCAATATGTATATTTATGTAAAAACTAGATGGTGGCGGATTCTAATGCATCGGGTATTCTAGAATTTATTGTGTAGTTAATGTATGATTTTTGTTATATATATATATATATAAATGTTGTTGTGTGTAGTTGCCAAGTGTTTGTGTAGGGTGTTGTAAATGTTCTGGGTGTTGTCTGGGTGTGGGGGTGTGTGAGAGAGGTGTTGTTTGTATGTTGCGTTGTGTGTGTTGCGTTGTTTGTGGAGCGCTGTGTCTCTGCAGCGTTGTGTGTGGTGCTGTGTGTGTTGCACGGTTTGTTTGGGTGTGTATGTGGGGTGCGTGTGTGTGTTTTGAGGGAGGTATGTCTTGTGCAGTGTGTGTGTTGCGTGGTGTGTGCGTATATTTGTGTGTGCCGCAGTGTTTGTGTGTTGGGTGTTGTGTGTGTGCGGCATTGTCTGTGTATGTGGGTATCTGTGTAGGGCGGTGTTTGTGGTGTGTTGTGTGGTGCGTGTGTGGTGGTGTGTGTGTATTTTGGGGAGGTGTGCACCCCCATTGTGCTCCATCCCCCATGCTGCGCACTCCCTATCGTGCTCCATCCCCATGCTGCGTACCCCCATCGTGCTCCATCCCCCATGCTACGCACCCCCATCGTGCTCCATCCCCCATGCTGTGCACCCCCATCGTGCTCCATCCCCCATGCTGCGCACCCCCATCACGCTCCATTCTGCGCACCCCCATCATGCTCCATCCCCCATGCTGCAGCCCCCCATCGTGCTTCATCCCCCCATGCTGCGCACCCCTCAGAGAGGACTATAATATAATAGGAGGAGTATAATAGGAGGAGTAGTCCTGGGGAGAGAGGAGTATAATAGGAGGAGTAGTCCTGGGGGGAGAGGAGTATAATAGGAGTAGTAGTTCTGGGGGGAGAGGAGTATAATAGGAGGAGTAGTCCTGGGGAGAGAGGAGTATATAAGGAGTAGTAGTCCTGGGGGGAGAGGAGTATAATGGGAGTAGTAGTCCTGGAGGTGAGGAGTATAATAGGAGGAGTAGTCCTGGAGGTGAGGAGTATGATAGGAGGAGTAGTCCTGGGGAGAGAGGAGTATAATAGGAGGAGTAGTCCTGGGGAGAGAGGGGTATAATAGGAAGAGTAGTCCTGGGGAGAGAGGAGTATAATAGAAGGAGTAGTCCTGGGGAGAGAGGAGTATAATAGGAGGAGTAGTCCTGGGGGAGAAGAGGATAATAGGGGGAGTAGTCCTGGGAGGAGAGGAGTATAGTAGGAGGAGTAGTCCTGGGGAGAGAGGAGTATAATAGGAGTAGTAGTCCTGGGGGGAGAGGAGTATAGTAGGTGTAGTAGTCCTGGGGGGATAGGAGTATAATAGTAGGAGTAGTCCTGGGGGAAGAGGAGTATAATAGGAGTAGTAGTCCTGGGGGGAGAGGAGTATAATATGAGAAGTAGTCCTGGGGGGAGAGGAGTATAATAGGAGGAGTAGTCCTGGGGGAGAGGAGTATAATAGGAGGAGTAGTCCTGGGGGGAGAGGAGTATAATAGGAGGAGTAGTCCTGGGGGGAGAGAAGTATAATAGGAGTAGTAGTTCTGGGGGGAGAGGAGTATAATAGGAGTAGTCCTGGGGGGAGAGGAGTATAATAGGAGTAGTAGTCCTGGAGGGAGAGGTGTCTAATAGGAGGAGTAGTCCTGGGGGGAGAGGTTTCTAATAGGAGGAGTAGTCCTGGGGGGAGAGGTGTCTAATAGGTGGAGTAGTCCTGGGGGGGAGGTGTATAGGTGCCCAATTTGTTCTGGGGGTGGGGCCGAGCAGCTAAAGTGTGCGGGGGGTGGGACCGAGTGGGCAATGTGTGTGGGGGCGGGGCCGAGTGGCCAATGTGTGCGGGGGGGGCTCTGCCTAGTGGCCAATGCGACGGTTGTCACTGTAATTACATCATTTTGGAGCAAGACAGAATAAGGCAATTATATATATAGATAAAGAAAAAAAGGACACATTTGATATTGCCATGTTCTGAGCAACCCAATCTATAAAACTGTCAAACAAGATAATCCTTTCAGTGAACACCACAGAAAAAATATTAAAAACGCAGCCAAAGTAGGTCTTGACATCACAAAAAGAATAGCTAGCAATAAAAAAATATGTGATCCAAAATGGAACTAATAAAATCTCCAACTCATCTCGCAAAAAAATGAAGTCCTTACAGGACTCTGTTGGCAGAAAGAAAACAGTACCCTTTAAAATTCGGTAATGCAAAAAACATTTTTTTTTTGTAAAATAGCGTTTTTTATTGTTTTAGTAGCCAAATCTAAAAAGAGCAATATGAGTGTGGTATCGTGGTATCGCTGTAATCGTACTGACTTGGGGAATAAAGCCACCTTGTTAAATATACTGCAAGGCGAATAGCGTGAAAACATAAAAGACTAAAGTCAATTCATCCACTGGTGTTGATTTGTTTATTCTGTCTCCCAATGATTGCAGTAAAGCTCGGCTCAAATTTATCCTGTGTGTTATGTTGAGCGCTTACACCAGAAATTCTGTGTAAAGCTCTGAAAAATGCAGATGGAATCACTCTGAATTCCTGTCTGGCCTGTCCATCTCTTTACTTGTGTTTTTAGGTGTGCACAAAAGCGTGGTCAACAACAATTTTGTGCAACTTTGAAAAAGAAGGACAATGCTGAACAGAGGCCACACAGACTGGAATAGCTCTGCTGCTTCATTAGTGAATGGGTCCTTCAGGAGTTTCACATGAATCACTCATTTGGGAGATGTAGATTTAGAACCCTGATGTAACTGGTCAGTATAGAGCACAGGGTAAATGTGAACTGATCCAAAATCTTCTGTAGCACTAGTTGTTACAATAGCATTCAGCTCAACCAATAAAAAAACAAGTTGCCACTTAGGTCCATCATCTGTTAACGGAAATATAGGGGCTTCCACATTACTGGTAGCACAAGAGCCCCCTCTCCAAAATAAAAAGAAATCCAGTAAAATCTGCACTTTCAAATTCAAATGCCCCCCTCCCCTCAAATTCAAGAGCTCCCCTCCCCTCACAATGTGCCTAAACTACAGTTAACGTCCACATGTTTGGCATTTCTGTAGTAAGTAGAGCCCACTTAATTTACCAGATGTGCGTCTCCAGAAACGCAAGCTGGGCACAATGTATGGGTGCTACAATGTACTGGGCACTACAAGGGCTTATTTGCAATTTTTATTTCTGCAATATTCCCTGCATTTGACTCCACAGGTGTTTTCCAAAAACAAGATCGTCACTACACCCGTAAATTAGTTATCAGAGGGGGGTAATTTCCAAAATTTGGTCACTTGAGGGGGTTTCTGCTTTTCTTGCACTTAGGGGCTATGCAAATGGAGTCCACAAACTATTCTCGGAAAATCTATGCTCCAAAAGTCAAATGGCGCTCCTTCCCTTCCAAGCCCTGTGGTGCGGCCAAACAGTACTGTACAGTCACATGTGGGGTATAACCACTTTCAGGAGTAATTAGGTAAAGCATTACGGGGCCAGTTTGATCTATTCCCCATGAGAAAATTGGAAATCTGGGGTTAAAACAACGTTTTAATGGTAAAAATGTAATTATTTTTTTCTTCCCCGCCCAATAGTATACAATTCAGTGACATGCCTCTGGTATCAATACAAACACTGCACCCCTAGATTAATTAATTAAGGGATTTAATTTTTAAAATGTGCTTACTTTTGGGACTCTGGTTTTATGCATGTCAGGGGCTCTGCCAAGGTAACATGGCACCCCCAAACCATTCCAATTAATTCTTAACTCCAATATGGCACATATTCTCTGAGCTTTCCACTGTGCCTCAAAAGTAGTTTTCAATCACATATGGGATGTTGAGGAACTCAGAAGAAATTGTATAACAAATTGTACAGTCCATTTTCTCCTATTACCGCTTTTGAAAATTAAAACTTTGGGGCCAAATCAACATTTTAGTGGAAAAAATGGTAATTATTTATTTTCACAGCCCAATGTAATTCAGTGCGTCACTTGAGGGTTACAATTGATTGTGAAGCCCCACAGGTGTTGTGTCGGTGCATTACCTTCAGGGACTCCACTCAGCTGGATCTTGGTCACAGGTAGGAGATCTTCTTCTTGTCGTGACGCCACTCTCAGTATTGCGGCCAGTAGGGACCGCCACTGCAGGTTGAGGGTCGCCTGGGGCTGATGGTGTGTGCAGTTAGTTGGAATAGCCTCCTGAGAGTGAGGCAAGCCCCAGGGCCCTGTGTAGGTGCGTAGTACCACAAGGCGCAGAATAACTCCACACAAGCAGGATGTCTTTCAGGGTTTTTACTCACAGTTGATGGCAGGGTGAGTGACCCGGGCGTA
This sequence comes from Anomaloglossus baeobatrachus, assembly GCF_048569485.1. Taxonomy (NCBI): domain Eukaryota; kingdom Metazoa; phylum Chordata; class Amphibia; order Anura; family Aromobatidae; genus Anomaloglossus; species Anomaloglossus baeobatrachus. The sequence continues at coordinate 179,989,980 of NC_134360.1, read as the reverse complement.
GCTGGGATGAACCAAGTGAGAACCAGGTGTCCTTCAGGCTGACTTGTGAGGGTGACTACTAACTCGCCTTCCTTAGCCCTTGGTGGTTTGGGGTAACCCCGACTTTGAGTCCCTATGGGGGTCACCCAGGGAAGATGCTGCAGCCTCTCTCTCCTTCGTTTGCCGTTTGCTTGTCGCCTGGACCAGGCCACTCCAGCTGCTTGCCTCCTGTGACCTATGGGCCCTAACTGTGGCTACGTGGCTGCGGCTTTTGTGGTGTTGTGGCGTGGGCTTTGAGAGCCCCACACCGGCAGGTTTAGCAAAAGAAAGCTGGATCTATCTCCGCTTCGGGATCTGCCGCCCGTTTGGGCCTGGTACTCTCTAGCAGTCTCCTTACTTCCCACTCCGTGCTCTCTCTCTAGCTGAGATGGGTTTCGGGTAGCACTCCTAGTTGACCGTTCTCCCCCGTCGGTAGCCACTGCGCGGACGCTGTCAGACTACAGCAGCCCACGGGATCTGCTCCTCTCTGAGCTCCCTGGACTCTGCACTGAACTGGCTCACTGCTCCTCCTCTCCTGTTCTTGCCTACGCCACCTAGCAACCAGATTCTCTTACCACACCCCTTGAGAGGAGATGGAGGCTTTTGGCCCCCTCCACTATTCCAGTGGAGGTGAAGGCTTTGCCCCCTCCTGGGATCCCCAGGGGTCCTCTCAAAGGTACATGTGTGAGACCTGGTCACTATGCGCCTGTGTAGTCACACCTCGGTCAGCCTTCTGGATTACCTGTATTGTACTGTCCCCAGCATGGGTGCAGTACTCAGTGGTGCCTGACCAGGTCAGGGGTGCCACATTCCCCCTTAGTTATCACCAGCACGTCCTCGGGCTGCAAGACAACATTTTAAAATGCATAAAACATTAAAACATGGTAAAACATTTTAAGATCACCAGGTACCATACATCACCACCCTCCACCCACAAGTCCGTTAACCCACCCAAAACCCTTTCACGTTGGCCGCGACTTCAGCCACTTCTGGCAGGATGTAGAGGCGGCTTTCATGGGCTGGTGGTTTCAGGGTATACCTGGCCTGGTGGATCCGCGCCTTCAGCCTCTTCTGGCAGGATGTAGAGGCGGCCTCCACAGTTGGTGCCGACCAGGTACCCTCTTTGTGGTGGAGAGCCAGGCCCCATAAACAGGCATGCTCTCTGGTCGCAGGTGAGCCAAGGCCCTATATACGGACGGGCTCCTCCTGGTTGCAGACGAGCCAAGCCCCTAAACAGGCTGGCTCTGGTGGTGGTGGTGCCCTCTGGTGTAACTATTTACACTGCGAGAGTTTGTGGCTATAGCCAGTTCATAGCCTTAAGGTTTATTTCTCACAATAGTTTTTGTGGGCACATTCTTGAACTTTTAAAACGTTGCAAAACAAACTTTTCAAACTGGTAACTTGCTTTACTTTAACTTAAACTTAGGCAGATTCCTCTTCACCAGGGCTTGGGCCTGTAGGGCTGCGGCACCTGCTGGTTTCTTGACCTTTTTCCTCATCTGTAGTTGTCTCTTCATTAGGTCTTTGGTCTTTTCTTTCTTTATGGCTGTCTTTCCTTTCTTCTTTGGGACATGGCACTACATCTAGGGCATACCAGCCTCTTTCTCCTTGATGCAGGGTAAACTGTACGGAGTCTCCCATTTTTAAGTTTCTGCCAGGGTGTCCTCTGGGCAGATGAGCTCTCACATCTCTTCTATTGACGAAGATACCTTCTTTGATACCAGGTGCAACAATGAATCCGTATCCTGATTTTAGGCTGAAATCTTCTACTATTCCTCTACAAAGGGGTCCTCTGACCTGTGCTTTGGCTCTTCTCAGGAACCGTTTCTCCTGTAGGTCTCTGGCCGTGACTTCTCTCTGCTCTGGGGATGGCGGTGCAGGGAAAGACTGGGTTCTACTGCGGCGCTGTGTCTTGCGGGCTGGATTCTGCGATGTGCAGCTTACAAGCTCCCAGGTGAGGTTTTGGGGCAGATCTTCCTCAGCCGACGGTGTCAGATCTTCCTCGTCCCAGCGGGAATACGGCAGCATCTCCGGCTCTGGGCATGAATCCACTACTGGTATCTCCTGAGTCAGCTCCTCAGTTTCCTGGCCTCCTCTCCCCCTTAGTTCTTCTTGGCACCCCTTTGGTGGCGGTGCTGGGGATGAACTTCCTTCAACAGGCCCAGGCGGGGGACTCTTTGGCGTGGTTGCTGCAGGGGTTGCTGGAATCCTCTTGGGGGTATGCGGAGGGAGCATGTACTGGTCCACCAACCATTGTGGAAACTTGGCCTCCATGTCAGCCTTCAGCCGCCAGTATGCGGGGTCCTCCCCCAGCGTGGGCTTTCCAGCAGGGACCTCTTTGGACTGGGGAGCGGGGTCTGCTCTGGCCTTGCAGGCCGGGGTAAATGGTGATGCAATCTCTTGGCGGGCCGCGCCCTGTATGGCGGCGGCCTGGTCTTGGCGGGCCGCGCCCGGCATGGCGGCGGCCTGGTCTTGGCGGGCCGCGCCCTGTATGGCGGCGGCCTGGTCTTGGCGGGCCGCGCCCTGTTTGGCGGCGGCCTGGTCTTGGCGGGCCGCGCCCTGCATGGCGGCGGCCTGGTCTTGGCGGGCCGCGCCCTGTATGGCGGCGGCCTGGATCGGCGTCGCAGCTGCGATGGGATCCGTGCAGGCTGGGCTGGGCGTCGCTGCAGGGACCGGGTCTTGTTGGACCGAGCAGGGCATCGCTGCGGCGGCCGGGGCTTGGCGGGCCGAGCAGGGCATCGCTGCGGCGGCCGGGGCTTGGCGGGCCGAGCAGGGCATCGCTGCGGCGGCCGGGGCTTGGCGGGCCGAGCAGGGCATCGCTGCGGCGGCCGGGTCTTGGCGGGCCGAGCAGGGCATCGCTGCGGCGGCCGGGTCTTGGCGGGCCGAGCAGGGCATCGCTGCGGCGGCCGGGTCTTGGCGGGCCGCACCTGGCGTGGCTGCGGCCTGGCTCAGCGTCGCCGCGCCGGGCGCCTCTTCAGGGACCGCGGGCGTGGCAGCAGGGGTCGGGGCATCCGGGCTGGCAGGGGCAACACTGGACTCACCCATCGTTGGCAGCATCGGGGTCTGAGTCGTCACCGCCCGGTCTGGCACTCGGCGCGCGGCTCTCTCTTCATAGGCCTGAACCGCCGCGGTCATGCCCAGGAACTCCGCACGTCCCTCTCTGATCAGCCTTCCGACCCTGGCTTCCAGTTGATCGCAGAACTCGGCAAGCTCCCGACACCACCAGGCAGCGGAGCCTGGTTCTGGGTTTCTGCGGTCAGACGCCATTTCTTCTGCGCCCTCTTCTGCACGACTCCCCAGCTGTGGACTCGCCGTTGCCTCTAGTAGCAAGCCGTTCAGTTTCTGCTCTGCCTCCTTCAGCAGCTCCTCTCCCAGCAGCAGGCTTCTGGCTCTCTTTCTGTCCCGACGTCTCTGAACGCTTCCGCTCTCTTCACAAGCGAGGTCAGAACTCTGCAGGGGATCTCTGGGTAGCTACACCTCTTCGTGGGCGGTAACTTCTTCCAGCGCGGGCTGCTGTTGTTTTTCAGCGCGCTTTTCATGGTGGCAATATGGCGGCGCTTCCAATTTTTCAAGCGGACCGCCCAGGCACATGGTCACCTGTCTGAACAGGTCTAGTCCTTATCCTGTTCGTGACGCCAGATGTGAAGCCCCACAGGTGTTGTGTCGGTGCATTACCTTCAGGGACTCCACTCAGCTGGATCTTGGTCACAGGTAGGAGATCTTCTTCTTGTCGTGACGCCACTCTCAGTATTGCGGCCAGTAGGGACCGCCACTGCAGGTTGAGGGTCGCCTGGGGCTGATGGTGTGTGCAATTAGTTGGAATAGCCTCCTGAGAGTGAGGCAAGCCCCAGGGCCCTGTGTAGGTGCGTAGTACCACAAGGCGCAGAATAACTCCACACAAGCAGGATGTCTTTCAGGGTTTTTACTCACAGTTGATGGCAGGGTGAGTGACCCGGGCGTAGCTGGGATGAACCAAGTGAGAACCAGGTGTCCTTCAGGCTGACTTGTGAGGGTGACTACTAACTCGCCTTCCTTAGCCCTTGGTGGTTTGGGGTAACCCCGACTTTGAGTCCCTATGGGGGTCACCCAGGGAAGATGCTGCAGCCTCTCTCCCCTTCGTTTGCCGTTTGCTTGTCGCCTGGACCAGGCCACTCCAGCTGCTTGCCTCCTGTGACCTATGGGCCCTAACTGTGGCTACGTGGCTGCGGCTTTTGTGGTGTTGTGGCGTGGGCTTTGAGAGCCCCACACCGGCAGGTTTAGCAAAAGAAAGCTGGATCTATCTCCGCTTCGGGATCTGCCGCCCGTTTGGGCCTGGTACTCTCTAGCAGTCTCCTTACTTCCCACTCCGTGCTCTCTCTCTAGCTGAGATGGGTTTCGGGTAGCACTCCTAGTTGACCGTTCTCCCCCGTCGGTAGCCACTGCGCGGACGCTGTCAGACTACAGCAGCCCACGGGATCTGCTCCTCTGAGCTCCCTGGACTCTGCACTGAACTGGCTCACTGCTCCTCCTCTCCTGTTCTTGCCTACGCCACCTAGCAACCAGATTCTCTTACCACACCCCTTGAGAGGAGATGGAGGCTTTTGGCCCCCTCCACTATTCCAGTGGAGGTGAAGGCTTTGCCCCCTCCTGGGATCCCCAGGGGTCCTCTCAAAGGTACATGTGTGAGACCTGGTCACTATGCGCCTGTGTAGTCACACCTCGGTCAGCCTTCTGGATTACCTGTATTGTACTGTCCCCAGCATGGGTGCAGTACTCAGTGGTGCCTGACCAGGGCAGGGGTGCCACATGATCACTACACCCCATTTGAATTTCTTGATTTGTTTATTTTCCAGAATGGGTTCACTTGTTGGGGGTTTCTGCTGTTTTGATATGTCAGGGGATGTTCAAATGTGACACACATAGCACCCACAATCTACTCCAGCCAAAATGGCACTCAAAAATTGAAATAGTGCTCCTTCCCTTCTGAGCCCTGAAATGTGCCCAAACGGTAGTTTTCCACCATATATGGGGTATCTGTCTATTATAGACTAGGGTAAAAGCAACATTTTTGCGGTAAAAATGTATTTATTTCATTTTCAAGACTCAATATTATTATATTCTGTGAGCTATCTTCGGGTTTGTGAAGTAGTGGAGGTTGTTACTCCAGCAAATGGCCACCAGGGATGACGTATTTGGTTCCCGAGAACAACTGTAAGGGGTACTTTGCACACTATGACATCGCAAGCCGATGCTTGCAATGCCGAGCGCGAAGGTCCCCGCCCCCGTTGCAGCAGCGATATCTTGTGATAGCTTCCGTAGCGAACATTATCGCTACGGCTGCTTCACATACACTCACCTGCCGTGCGACGTCGCTCTGGCCAGCAAACCGCCTCCTTACTAAGGGGGCGGGTCGTGCGGCGTCACAGCGACGCCACATGGCAGGCGGCCAATAGAAGCGGAGATGAGCGGGACGTAAACATACCGCCCACCTCCGTCCTTCCGCGTAGCCAACGTGAGCCGCGGTGACGCAGGTAGGAGCGGCTTCTCACACAGTGATGTGTGCTGCCGCAGGAACGAGGAACAACATCGTACCGTCGTTGCAGCTACATTATAGAAATGTTGGACACTACACCGATTACACATTATCGCTACGGCAGCTTCACATGGACTCACCTGCCTTGCGACGTCGATCTAGCCAGCGACCCGCCTCCTTATTAATGGGGCAGGTCGTGCGGCGTCATAGCGACGTCACACGGCAGGCGGCCAATAGAAGCGGAGGGGCGGAGATGAGCGGGACGTAAACATCCCGCCCACCTTCTTCCTTCCGCATAGCCGGCGTGAGCTGCAGGACGCAGGTAGGAGATGTTCCTCGCTCCTGCGGCTTCACACACAGCGATGTGTGCTTTCGCAGGAACGAGGAACAACATCGTACCTGTCGCAGTCGCGTAATTATGGAATTCCCAGACACTACACCGATGATACGATTATGACGCTTTTGCACTCGTTAATCGTATCATAAAGGATTTACACACTACAATATCGACAGCGACGCTAGATGTGCGTCACTTTCGATTTCACCCCACCGACATCGCACCTGCGATATCGTAGTGTGCAAAGTACCCCTAAGTGTGAGGAGATTCGAGAGTGAGCTCTGTCCAGTTCTTAACAACTCAGCAAGCCTTTGACCAATTAGTTCAAGTAACCTCAGATTTTCCGTGAGAAAGAATTCTCTGGACCTATGACAGCTGAATTCAGAGTGAACCCCAGAAGACGTCAGTTGTAGCAAGAGATAGTCATATCAACCTAAATTTACCACTAACATATAGTTCAATATGTCACAAAAAACATTCTCCAGAATCACTAGGATTCATTGAAGTGTTCCAGAGTTATTACCACATAAATTGACACTTGTCAGATTTTAAAAATTTGGACTGGTCATTAATGTCAAAATTTCCTCGGACTCTAAGGGGTTAAACAATAGAAGTGTTAGGCCCTGTGCGCACTGGAAAACGGAACTTTCTTAAGAAAATTCCGCAGTGTCTGAAAGATTATCGCACCCGTGGTAAAAAAACGTGGCAAACCGCACCCGAAAACCGCATGTGGTTTGCTGCGGTTTTACCGCCGTATTGCCGTGGTATTTTTACCGCGGTTTTGCCTGGGTTGGTACATGTGTTTTAATGCATTCAATGCAATAAAGCACATTGAAAAAAAAAAAAAAGTAATTTCCTTCTGAGATAGATAGTAGAGAGATAGATAAATAGACAGATAAAAGAATAGATACAGTTAGTTCCAGAAATATTTGGACAGTGACACAATTTTCGCGAGTTGGGCTCTGCATGCCACCACATTGGATTTGAAATGAAACCTCTACAACAGAATTCAAGTGCAGATTGTAACGTTTAATTTGAAGGTTTGAACAAAAATATCTGAAAGAAATTGTAGGAATTGTACACATTTCTTTATAAACACTCCACATTTTAGGAGGTCAAAAGAAATTGGACAAATAAACCAAACCCAAATAAAATATTTTTATTTTCAATATTTTGTTGTGAATCCTTTGGAGGCAATCACTGCCTTAAGTCTGGAACCCATGGACATCACCAAACGCTGGGTTTCCTCCTTCTTAATGCTTTGCCAGGCCTTTACAGCCGCAGCCTTCAGGTCTTGCTTGTTTGTGGGTCTTTCCGTCTTAAGTCTGGATTTGAGCAAGTGAAATGCATGCTCAATTGGGTTAAGATCTGGTGATTGACTTGGCCATTGCAGAATGTTCCACTTTTTTGCACTCATGAACTCCTGGGTAGCTTTGGCTGTATGCTTGGGGTCATTGTCCATCTGTACTATGAAGCGCCGTCCGATCAACTTTGCGGCATTTGGCTGAATCTGGGCTGAAAGTATATCCCAATACACTTCAGAATTCATCCGGCTACTCTTGTCTGCTGTTATGTCATCAATAAACACAAGTGACCCAGTGCCATTGAAAGCCATGCATGCCCATGCCATCACATTGCCTCCACCATGTTTTACAGAGGATGTGGTGTGCCTTGGATCATGTGCCGTTCCCTTTCTTCTCCAAACTTTTTTCTTCCCATCATTCTGGTACAGGTTGATCTTTGTCTCATCTGTCCATAGAATACTTTTCCAGAACTGAGCTGGCTTCATGAGGTGTTTTTCAGCAAATTTAACTCTGGCCTGTCTATTTTTGGAATTGATGAATGGTTTGCATCTAGATGTGAACCCTTTGTATTTACTTTCATGGAGTCTTCTCTTTACTGTTGACTTAGAGACAGATACACCTACTTCACTGAGAGTGTTCTGGACTTCAGTTGATGTTGTGAACGGGTTCTTCTTCACCAAAGAAAGTATGCGGCGATCATCCACCACTGTTGTTATCCGTGGACGCCCAGGCCTTTTTGAGTTCCCAAGCTCACCAGTCAATTCCTTTTTTCTCAGAATGTACCCGACTGTTGATTTTGCTACTCCAAGCATGTCTGCTATCTCTGATGGATTTTTCTTTTGTTTCAGCCTCAGGATGTTCTGCTTCACCTCAATTGAGAGTTCCTTAGACCGCATGTTGTCTGGTCACAGCAACAGCTTCCAAATGCAAAACCACACACCTGTAATCAACCCCAGACCTTTTAACTACTTCATTGATTACAGGTTAACGAGGGAGACGCCTTCAGAGTTAATTGCAGCCCTTAGAGTCCCTTGTCCAATTACTTTTGGTCCCTTTAAAAAGAGGAGGCTATGCATTACAGAGCTATGATTCCTAAACCCTTTCTCCGATTTGGATGTGAAAACTCTCAAATTGCAGCTGGGAGTGTGCACTTTCAGCCCATATTATATATATAATTGTATTTCTGAACATGTTTTTGTAAACAGTTAAAATAACAAAACTTGTGTCACTGTCCAAATATTTCTGGACCTAACTGTAGATAGATAGATAGAGGGATAGATAGATAGAGGACAGATCAATGAACAATCGACACACTGCATTTCTCTCGAGCAGTAGTGTGTTCACATCACCAGTCGTGAGAAATGACCTGTGGTTACCTCTGCAGGCTCGTTGCGAGTCTGCATTCAGTATGTGTCAGTCGCGGCTGGATGCAAGCGACGTGGGACCTCGGTGGATTACGTCGGAGCTGTGTGGTTGGGGGGGGTAAATAAAGGGGTGAAAGAGGGGGCTTTTTTTGTGTTTTATTTAAAATAAAGGATTTTTTGGTGTGTGTGTTTATTCAGGTTAATCATCAAAGCTGTCTCATAGATGCTGCCATGATTAAGCCAGGACTTAGTGGCGGCGATACGCTGCCATTCACTCATTATTACCCTGATTGTTACCGCATCACGGCAACAGGAAGAGCCGGGGACACTCCGGGACTGCCACATAATGGATGCGACAGTCCCGGGGCAGCTGCGGGCTGATATTCTCGGCTACAGGAGGTGAAGGCATTAACCTTGGCCTTCGCCCTCCCCAGCCTGAGAATACCGGGCCGCCGCTGTGTGCTTACCTCAGCTGGACAGTAAAAATATGGCGGAGGCCACGTTTTTTTATTTTTATATGTCCGTTTGATTTCTATGTGTATTCTATATGTCTGTGTCTGTGTGTGAGTGTGATCTGTGTGTTTACTATATGTCTGTGTCTGTGTGTGAGTGTGATGATCTATGTGTGTTTACTCTCAGCTCCGCTTCCTCTTCCTGTCATAATGACATCACTTCCCTGCAAAACGCAGGCAGTGATGAACATTATGTCCCAAAACCGTGAAATATCGCAGGAAATAACGCAGGAAAACGCAATGAACCGCACAGAATTTGCTACCTGCATTATTACCTGCGGGATTTCCCGATTACATTGCAGTCAATGGAGTGAAACGTGTGGAAAAGAAGTGACATGCAATTGTTTTTGCTGCGGGAATCCCGCAGCAAAACATGCAGCTGTCAAATCCGCATAGTGCGCACAGCATTTTCCCATAGGATTTGCTGGTGAATCACTGGAGAGATGTTATGAACATAACATTCAGCGAAACATGCAGCAAAACTGCATGAAATCAGCGGCAAAAACCGGTAAGTGCGCACAGGGCCTTAAAGGGTTATTGTCAATTTGTCTCTTAAGCAGCTCACAGTTCTGCAGTCTTGTTTATTCGCTGAGTGACGTCTCATCAGTAGCAGAATGGTAGCATTAGCAGAATTTGTGCTGAGCTTTAGAATTCTACTAAACAATAAATACACTTTCACCTATCAGTAGTTTGTTCTGAATCTACACTATTATCACTGGTTACATGTAGAGATAACAGGGCATTTGAACAAGCCCACGGCTCAGGAACGTGAGAGCCCTGATTAGTAGTGATAAGCGAGTGTGCTTGCCGATCGAACACTGGGGTACTCGGGTACACTCATTACTCCCTCAGGTATCACGGGTGCTCGAGTACCATGCCCAAGTCCCTGCCCTGCTTGTTTCGTGGCTGTTAGCCAATAAACATGCGGGGATTGCCTGCCATACACAGTAATGCTGTAGCCATGTTGGGTACTGGCATTACTATGATTTGCCACACGCATTGTGTCATCGGGTCTTATATGAGATGCGGAGTCATGCTAGGTATAGGGAAGTACCCAACAAATGGCAAAAGGAAAGCGAAACCCTGTGTCTAGGGAAGGGGGAGATGGTGACCACTGACAACACCCACCACTGGGCCGTGGATTCCCTCACTGCCCTAGATAGGTTTCACACTTATGTGCCGAGCAGGATGCCTAGCCTTAGGCTGACCTTGATCTGGGCCCTAGGTAGGGAGCGGATGGAATGAACTCTTCGTTAACCCCACTAAAGGGTGCTTTACACGAGATGATGGATCGTGCGATGCATCGTCGGGGTCACGGTTTTCGTGACGCACATCCGGCATCATACACGACGTCGTCTCATGTGAAACCTCTGAGCGACGCAGTATCGCTCACAAATCGTGAGTCGTGTACTCGTCGTTCAGTTTCATAATATCGTTTCTTTGTACTTGTGCCAGTTGTTCATCGTCCCCGTGGCAGCACACGTCACTCCGTGTGACACCATGGGAGCGATGAACTCTGCTTACCTGCATCCTGTGACACCCGCCGGCTATGCGGAAGGAAGGAGGTGGGTGGGATGTTTACATCCCGCTCATCTCCGCCCCTCCGCTTCTATTGGCCGACGGCTGTGTGACGTCTCGCTGTGACGCCGAACGTCCCTCCCCATTCAGGAAGTGGACGTTCGCCGCCCACAGCGAGGTCGCACATCAGGTAAGTGCGTGTGACAGGGGTTTCACGAGTTTGTGCGACACGGGCAGCGATTTGCCCGTGACGCACAAACGATGGGGGCGGGTACGATCGATTGTGAAATCGCGCAATCGGTCGTCCTGTGTAAAGCAGGCTTAAGATCTAAAAGACACACAACTTATCTCCAAGAATATTTCGGGAGAGGGACTGCAACACACAACGAAGTTCCTCCAGATGAAAGCAAGCCTGCACTCAAGATATGAAGGAAGATAGAGCTATCACCAGCACAGATCAAAGGCAAATGAGAAATCTTAAAGGATAGCAAGGGAAGTGCTGATTAAACAGCTGAAAGGGTGAAGGTCCTAAAGAGAAAGGGACAAACCACCAACAGAGGAGAAACATAAGATACCATACACAGCAACCAGGAATAATAGAAGGTTAGGGAGCAGTTTGCGCAGCCAAGTGCTATTGTCGCGGGAGGAGGAGGGGACGCTGCGCTCTCCCACTGCTCGGGTCCAGCCGCAGCTGCTGTGGCTGCTCGGTGGTGGCTCGAGCGGTGGGCCGGATCCCGGGGACTCGAGCGGCGTTCCTCGCCCGTGAGTGAAAAGGGTGGGGATTGATTGTGGGGATTTGAGATTGTCCGTGACCCCACCCACGGTTGTGGTGAAGTTGGTGACACCACCGCTGCTCTGGACGGGGATCCCGGGAACGGTGACAGGGAGCAGCTTTGATGTTAGTTCTCCCCTCCGTGGGTAGGGGGTTGGTTGTCCCGGGGCCCGGTGATGGAGTAGGGGTGGATGGCAGGCGGGTTACGTGGCCTGGTGAGGTGCAGGGTCACGGGGGCAGCGCTGTGCTGCAAGGCACGGTGGTACTCACTCAGCCAATGATGAGGACACAGTTCTCGGTAAAACACACGGCTGGATGGACGGGTCCCACAGACGGCTGCGGTGTTGTTTCTCCTGGCAGGTTGATGGTGACTGCCTTTCCCTGCACCTATGTAGTATAATGGTTCCAATGGCTTCCCACCGGTAACCCGCTCCCCAGCTTGGATGGGTGCTGGAGGAGCCCCTTGTGCCCGCAGGCTCTGGCCCTGGGAACTTTAGCCTTGGTGGTGACTGTGTTTCCCTCTCTTGGTTGGACGGTTGCCTTCTGTCGGGACTTGGCTACTGGGAAACCCAGGAGGTTCCCTTCGCTAACGGATTTGGCAAATTCACGGCGACTCCTAGCCTTGCCGGGGTCCGTAAGCCCCTGACGGATGGTGCTGGCTTCTCTTTGCGTACCGGTCCGGTACCGCCGGGCCACCGCCCGTCCACGGTCCTTACGGTTAGCTCCAATAGGCCACTCCTGCAGACGGTCACCACCGTCTGCCAACCTTGCTGATCCGTCCGGGCCACACACCCGGACCAACTTCAGTCTGCTCTACTACCACTTTCCTTCCTTCCACTTTCCACTCTCAAACTGAACTCTCTCCACTCCTCAACTCATCTGCCTGCTTTTCCCGCCTCCAGGACTGTGTACTCCTCGGTGGGCGGGGCCAACCGCATGGCCCACCCCCCTGGTGTGGACATCAGTCTCTGGAGGAAGGCAACAAGGGTTTGTGTCTGACTTCGGTGTGCCTGACCGAGAGTGTGGGTGGTGTAGGTGTTGTTCTCTGTGGCCCCTGGCTTGTCCAGGGCGCCACACTATGACCTTCTATAGCTAGACACCACAGGACTGTTTGTCACGCGGGACACAGCCATGAAACCTGGGGGTGCGATGCTCGGCACACTTTCTTCTGGTAGTAGTTCAGGGAGAATTGATATAGGAGAGAGAGATTAGTTTAAATCAGGCATATTATCACACCAGGGCAGGATGACGCCCAGCACATGGCGCAAAGGGATGGGAAACAGGTACCTAGGGGCCCTGCCCATAGGCAGAGAGGTTATGGGCGACCCCTAAACACTCATCTGAGGCTGAACCCTGCACTGCCTATCTTTCTTAGATGGCCCCTTTACCCCATGCGCAATCATGTGCCTAAGCCCTGGCTGATCATGGGCTAGCCCTGGCTAGTGAGCTGGGCAGCAAGACACTTGTCTTACTACTACAAAAAGACAGCATGGGGAGAGAGACAAACACATCGAAATAAAACAACAAATAGATTTGCACAGCTGCCACATTAGATGCGCCAATTTGGCTCTTCCCGATTGCCCTGGTGCAGTGACAATTGGGGTAATATGTTTTAGGGTTGATGTCAGCTATAACTGATGACACTCCCAAAATTTTGAGAGAGGGTTGCCAGTTATAACCCTTTAAAGATTTGAGAGAGGGCCATCTGTTTATCCTCTTAAAATTTGGAGTGAAGGCTGACTGATGACTTTAAAGATTTTGACCAAGGGCCACCTGTTTACCCTCTTAAAATTTGTGTTTGGATTTGATCTTCCTGGTTTGTTTTTTCCCTTGAGTTTTCTACATTCCTTGTGATTCTCTGAGGCATTTTCTAGATCCTTGACTCTGTTGGTGTTTATGTTTTATTTCTTTTCACTTACAGGAAAAGTAATGGGGGTGTCTCATAGACGTGTCCCATTACTAATCCAGGGCTTGATGGCAGCTGTCATTTTTGACAAATCACAGCTGTCATTAACCCTTTATATTACCTCAATTGTCACCATTCCAGGGCAACCAGGATTAGCCGGGAAAAGTGCCAGGATTGGTACATCTAATGTGATGTGCCAATTCAGGGAAGCTGTGGGCTTGTATTTTTACGCTGGGAGGGGTTAATATCCATGGCTCCTCCCAATCTAATAATACCAGCCCCAACCTGTAGGGTGGCTGGTTTCTTTCCCGTGGCTGGATATCAGCAATGTGTGGGACCTGCGCCTTTTTTTTAAATTATTTCTTTAATTTTTTTTTTTAAACTGGCATAGGATTCTTTCTATTGTGATATCCAATCATGGTAAAGTTCTTGGGTGGGGGCTGCAGCCTGTAGCTGTCTGTTTTACCCACGCTGGCTATTAAAATATGGCATGAGCCTACATCATTTTTTTTAAACTATATACATCGTTTTACACTATCATACTGCAAACTAACTGAAACCAATCACAGACGTGGACACAGGGTGGAGGAAGTGTATAGCAGTCTGAAACCAATCACGGACACTGGAACAAAGGGTGGGAGGGGAAGGGAGTGAATATTAATGAAGCTTAATAAGCAGGCCCGAAAAAGAGTCTAACTCTAGTGTGACCCTCCAGGAAACACGATATGTATACCTGTATAATGGAATCTAAATTCCATTAATAGCCCCCTAGCGCTTACTATGGCCATTTTATAGCCCAGAACTTCTCGTCACCATTGAGTTGTATAGGGTTTGTTGTCCGGGGTCAAGTTTGGCTGTTGAACACGATTTTTTTTTTTTTTTCGTTCGTGCTGGTTTGGTGATCCCGAATATCCATGGATTTGCTCTTCATTAGTCAGGAATTAGCCCAGAACTACACTCCCTGACAGAAGTTCTGTCGCTTATCCATGTTATGTAAATAAAAGCTTATAACCTAACTTTAAATTCATCCAATGGTTTTATAAATTACTCTTTTGAAAACTGAAACCCTCCCAAATTTGGTTTAGGTTATGAAAATGAAGTTGCTGCAAAGCTCAAATATTGATCATTCAATGAACACAGAAAGGTCAGATTTTGGCAAGACAAAAGTTTTGTCGCCTTGTCATATAATGCACCGAATCCTAGTTTACATCCTCACCTATGCTCACTAAATGATCGGTTAAATAGTGGGTGTGTATAAAAAGAAACCCAGCACCCCAAGACCTTCACTTGAACTGCAACTTGACCTCTGACAACATGTCAAAAATCCACCCTGCGACCAAAGCCTTGATTATCAAGAGGCTGAAGACCAGATCCACTGCAGAGGTGGCTGGCACCTTTAATGTGTTTCAGCATGAAGTACAAAGAATTAAAAAAAGATTTGAAGAGACTGGAGATGTTTTTAACAAGCCCAGGACCGGCAGACCCTGCAAGACAATTGCTCAAGAGGAACGTTTGTTGGTTAGAAAATCCAAAGCTAGCCCATCTTCCACTGCAGAAGAGCTCCAACAGGCCTGGTCACCTCAAGTCCCTGTGTCAACTAGAACAGTTTGTAGGATTCTGTCTCGAAATGTCCTCCATGGTCGAATCAGTGCCCAGAAGCCAGCACTAAACATAAGGCAATTAAAAAAACGTGTGGCATTTGCCAAGTCCCACAGCCTGCTAAACAGATGGACGCTGGAAAAGTGGCAGAAGGTGGATTTCTCTGATTAATCTTCAGTTGAATTACACCACAGCCAGCGCAAATACTGCAGGAGACCTACTGGAGCCTGTATGGATCCAAAATACACCCAGAAAACAGTTAAGTTTGGTGGTGGAAAGATCATGGTTTGGCGTTACATTCAGTATGGAGGAATGCAAAACATTTGCAAGGTGGAAGGCAATATCAATAGCCTAACATATCAAGAAGTATTAGCTACCTCTTTCATTCCCAATCATAAAAGGAGTCAAATTCTGCAGCAGGATGGTGCTCCATCTCATACATCCATCTCTACAACAAAGTTCCTTCTGGCAAAGAAGATCGAGGTGCTCAAGGACTGGCCAGCCCAGTCACCAGACATGAACATCATTGAGCATGTTTGGGGTAGGATGAAAGAGGAAGCTTGGAAGACAAAACCAAAGAATCTAGATGAACTCTGGGAGGCATGTAAGACTGCATTCTTTGCTATTCCTGATAACTTCATCAATAAATTGTAAGAATCATTGTTGAACCGCATGGATGCAGTCCTTCAAGCTCATGGAAGTCACACAAAATATTAAATATGGCTCTAATAGCACCAAAACTTCATTCACCAATGTTATGCAACATATCTTTGTATTAGAAGTTAATTATTTGTTTGAATTTCACATTACTTTCTGTGGGCGACAAAACTTTTGTCTTGCCAAAATCTGACCTTTCTGTGTTCATTAAATGATCAATATTTCAGTTTTGCAGCAACTTTATTTTCATAACCTAAACAAAATTTGGGAGGGTTTCAGCTTTCAAAAGAATAATTTATGAAACCAATGGATGAATTTAAAGTCAGTTTATAAGCTTTTATTTACATAACATGGATAAGCGACAGAACTTCTGTCAGGGACTGTACACGGGAGGACCTGGTCAATAACCTGAAGAGAGTTGGACCATCATTGATTAAAATCCTAGAGGGCACGCAAGGTCCCCTTGCTCACATCAGCACATGTCCAGGCCCGTTCAAAGTTTGCCAATGACCATCTGGATGATCCAGAGGAGGCATGGGAGAAGGTTATGTGGTCAGATGAGACCAAAATAGAACTTTTTGGTATCAACTGCACTCGCTGTTTTTGAAGGAAGAAGACGGATGAGTACAACCCCAAGAACTCCGTCCCATCCCTGAAGTATGGGAGTGAAAACATCATACTTTGGGGGTGCTTTTCTGCAAAGGGACCGGATGACTACATCGTATTGAAGGGAGGATAGATGGGGTCATGTATTGTGAGATTTTGGCCAACAACCTCCTTCCCTCAGTAAGAGCATTGAAGATGGTTGGTGGCTGGGTTGTCAAGGAAGACAATAACCTGAAACACGCAGCCATGGCAACTAAGGCTGGTTTCCCATCTTCGGTATTTTGCTGGTAGCTGGATGCGACACAAATGCAGTACAGTTATATTCATTTACAATTGAAGCGTGACACCATGCGGACACATGTACATTTTGTGTATGAAGCATGTGTCCGCGTAGTGTCACGCTTCCATTGTAAATGAATGTAACTGTACTGCATTTGTGCCGGATCTGGCTTCCGGCAAAATACCAGAGATGTGAAACCAGCCTAAGGAGTGGCTCCGTAGGAAGCATTTCAGGGTCCGGGAATGGCCAAGCCAGTCTCCAGACCTGAACCCAATAGAAATTCTTTGGAGGGAATTGAAACTCAATGTTACCTAGTGAAAGCCCGAAGACCTGAGAGATCTGCAGAACATCTGTATGGAGGAGTGGGCCACTTTCTTAAAAAATCCGGATCCCGTCTGAATTCGGTACCCATAAAAGTCTATGGGAACTAGAGTCCGGGGATTAAAAATGTTGGTGGAAGGGATAGGGGGTTAGGAGCACGCACGGTGTAATCACCCATGCTCCGTGTCATGGCAGAAAGATGCTTCTGGGTCGCGCATTCACTTCCGGAGCTGTGTGGGTCTAGATCGTGCACTAAGGCTGGGGCCACACGGGGACTACTGCGATCCCCTTGCATGACACTCGGCTCATGCTGGCAGTACAGCAGAGCCGAGTGTCATGCGTGTGTCCTTGCAACTGAGGTCCGTTTGTGCGAGCAGACCTCAGCTGCGGGGGGCGGGCCGGCACTCAGGAGGGGAGGGAGGGATTTCTCTCCCTCTCTCCTGCATAGCCGGCTATTGCCATTCTCGCACTGCACTAGCGGTACACCGGTGTACCGCGAGTGCAGTGCGATTTTTCTCTCGCCCCATTCACTTGAATGGGTGCGAGAGAAAGTCTCGGCTTACAATCGCAGCATGCTGCGATTGTTTTCTCAGTCCGATTAGGGCTGAGAAAATAATCGCTCATGTGTGCTGACACACAGGCTAGAATTGGTCCGAGTGGAATGCGATGTTTTATAGCACTCCACTCGCACCGATATTCTCGCCGTGTGGCTTACGCCTGAAAGTAAAGGTAGATGCTAGAATGTATGGGCTCCTTTCAGGTATGACGTAATTTATCACATGATAGGGGGCGTGTTCAAAATGCAGCCTGCGATGTGTCCTGCTCTGTTCAGCCTGAGCGGCCTGCAAGACAAGCAAATGTTTAACTTGGTTTAAGAGTAATGATTTGCAATAAGAGCAAATATTCACCGTGCACACTACTGGTTCCTTCCTTTCACCGCGGTCTGACCCGCATCTAGATAACTTTCTGTGCATATGTACTGTATGTAGTATACCATTGTACAGTATATACTATATAGCATGTCTATCAATTTGCATTTGTGGATACAGTATTGTGCTTTCTTTATGCTAACCAGCACATTGCTTGTACTTTACCTCCCGCTCACCAACGATTCTTTTGCAAGCTAACCCGCACTTTAATATGTTGTATATGTTTTCTTCTTACTGTACTGTACAGTATTTTGTGTTAGTGCAGTGTAATAATTTTATATGAATACAGTACTTTTGGGTTGTGGAACGAATTGTCTGAGTTTCAGTTATTTCCTCTGGGAATATTTGATGTGTGTGTGTATATATATATATATATACACACACTACAGTTTAAAAGTTTGGGGTCCCTTAGATAGTTCCTTATTTTTGAAAGTAAAGCACATTTTTTTTTCAATGAAGCGAACATTAAATTATACAGGAATACACTCTGTACAATGTTAATGTGGTGAATGACTATTCTAGCTGCAAACGTCTGGTTTTGAATGCAATATCTGCATAGGTGTATAGAGGCCCATTTTCAACAACCACCACTCCGGTGTTCTAATGGTACATTGTGTTTGCTAACTGTGCTAGAAGGCTAATGGATGTTTAGAAATTCCTTGCAAGTGCAAGTATGTTAGCACAGCTGAAAACAGTTTTGCTAATTAGAGAAGCTATAAAACCTACATTTCTTTGAGCTAGTTGAGAATCTGGAGCATTACATTTGTTGGTTCCATTAAACTCTCAAAATGGCCACAAAAAGAGAACTTTCATGTGAAACTCAACAGTCTATTCTTGTTCTTAGAAATGAAGGATATTCCATGCAAGAAATTGCCAAGAAACTGAAGATTTCCTACAACGGTGTGTACTACTCCCTTCAGAGGAGAGCACAAACAGGCTCTAACCAGAGTAGAAAGAGAAGTGGGAGGCTCCGCTGCACAACTGAGCAAGAGGACAAGTACATTAGAGTCTCTAGTTTGAGAAATCGATGCCTCACAGGTCCTCAGCTGGCAGCTTCATTAAATAGTACCCGCAAAACGCCAGTGTCAATGTCTACAGTGAAGAGGCGACTCCGGGATGCTGGCCTTCAGGGCAGAGTGGCAAAGAAAAAGCCATATCTGAGACTGACTAATGAAAGGAAAAGATAAATATGGGCAAAAGAACACAGACATTGGACAGAGGAAGATTGGAAAAAAGTGTTATGGACAGACAAATCAAAGTTTGAGGTGTTTGGATCACACAGAAGAACATTTGTGAGACCCAGAACCACTGAAAAGATGCTGGAAGAGTTCCTGACGCCATCTGTCAAGCATGGTGGAGGTAATGTGATGGTCTGGGGTTGCTTTGGTGCCGATAAAGTGGGAGATTTGTACAATGTAAGGCTACTTTCACACATCCGGTTTTTGCTCTGTGGCACAATACGGCGCTCTGCAGAAAAACCGCAACCGTTTTTTTTGCCGCCGGTTGTGTTTTTTTTTGCATAGACTTACATTAGTGCCGTATTGTGCCGCATGGGCGTGCGTTCGGTCCGGTTTTTGCCGCATGCGGCAGATTTAGCCGATGCCGTGGCCGGATAGAACGTTGCCTGCAACGTTTTTTGCTCCGGCAAAAAAACCGCATTGCGCCGCATCCGGCCGCTGCGGCGCATTTTTCAATGCATGCCTATGGACGCCGGATGCGGCGCGATGCGTAAAAAAACGCATCCGGCTGCCGCATGCGGTTTCTTCCACTGCGCATGCTCAGTAGCATGCCGCAACCGGAAAAAAACGGACCGGCCGCATGTAAAAACTTATGCAAAGGATGCGGTGTTTTCGCCGCATCCGTTGCATAGGTTTCACAGCCGGATTGAGCCGCATGGCTCAAACCAGATGTGTGAAAGCAGCCTAAAAGGGATTTTGAATAAGGAAGGCTATCACTCCATTTTGCAATGCCATGCCATACCCTGTGGACAGCGCTTGATTGGAGCCAATTTCATCCTACAACAGGAAAATGATGACAAAGCACACCTTCAAACTATGCATGAACTATTTAGGGAAGAAGCAGGCAGCTGGTATTCTATCTGTAATGGAGTGGCCAGCCCAGTCACCAGATCTCAACCCTATTGAGCTGTTGTGGGAGCAGCTTGACCGTATGGTGCAAAAAGTGCCCATCAAGCCAATCCAACTTGCGGGAGGGTCTTCTGGAAGCACAGGGTGAAATATCTCCAGATTACCGCAGCAAATGAACAGCTAGAATGCCAAAGGTCTGCAAAGCTGGAATTACTGCAAAGGAGCCTTCTGTGCCGAAAGCAAAGTGTGAAGAGAAAATTATTATTTCATATACAAATCGAGTCAGTGTCTGGACTATATATCACTGATGAATAAAAGTATGAGTTTTTCACGGAAAAGACAAAATTATCTGTGTGACCCCAAACTATCAAATTATAGTGTGTGTGTGTGTATATATATATATATATATATATATATATATATATATATATATATATATATATATATATATATAATATATATATAATATATACACACACACACAGTACAGTAGCGTCTGACTGGACGGTTGGCAGTGTTTGCGGGAGGCTCGGCAGCCATTCCCCGGTGACACACAGGCTGGCTCTGCTCCTTCGTTCTGTCCCGCGGTGTTGTTGTGACAGTGGGCACAGCTCAGCGCGCCCTCTAGCGGGGAAGCACAGGAGATAAGCGGCTGATTGCGCCCTCTAGTGGTAGAGCCGTGGCAGGGAGAAGGTAGCGTTCCCATGTAATCTCCGCCATCCCTGCCCACAGTGGGACGTGCCTGCACAACCGTCCACCCAGCACCGGTGGGAGAGCGTCCTCCCAGCAATAGGATTGTGCTTCCTCTTCCCCGGGATCCTCCCCGTCTCTAGCCCCGGGATCGCTGCTGATACTCTGCCTGTGCCCTGCATGGGATCCTGCCAGGAGAGCTCGGGCTGTACACAATGCCAGCGAAGAGCAGGTACAATCTGGTGGATGACGGGCACGACCTGCGGATCCCGCTGCACAACGAGGAGGCATTCCAGCATGGCATCTGCTTCGAGGCCAAGGTGAGCGCTGCCTCCGTTATGTGTGGGGGGCACCGGCTGGGGGTGGGGGGCTCCCAGTGATGGGCGCACACTTGTAGCCCAGCCTGCTGGCCTCTTGGTGACAGGTGCTGCGTGGACTCACTTGCTTTTCTCCCACATTCTGATGAATGGCCATCATATTGTTGTCAGTGGCCCCTAAATTTAAAGGGGGCTTCTGATATGAGCCCAAGATTATACTGAGGGTGACATTGTGGTCTGGGGATGATGCTGACCTCTGCTCATGTCCGCCATCCCCACCACAATCACATCCACAGGTGGCATCATCACACCCCAAATCAGCAGTGAGGCGCTCCCCCCTATGGACAGTGCCGATACCCCTATCTGGGTTGACAACCATCCAGAAATTTTAAGATTTTCCGTAAAAATATGGCACTTTTTGTCCTTTTCCGTAAATTTTTTTTTAAGGGGTCTGTGATTTTTTTTTTTTTTTTTTTACATATATAGAATATTTTGACTGTAAATATCAATCATAGTATACAGTGGCTGCTGCTGATGTCTGATATCAGCACTATGGGTGGTACACGTGGATCTGTCCGTGGTTTCTGATAAAAAAGTAAAAAGTCAAGTGTGCCACCTTCTTCCCAATGTTATTCATACAAGACAACGGAAATAAGTATCAAATACTAATTTTCGGTCCACTAGAACTATATAATATCTATATATATAATTGCCTTATTCTGTCTGTCTGTCTGTCTGTCTGTCTGTCATGCTCCGAAATTGTGTCCTTACGGTGACACAAAGCTGATTGGCCGCTGGGCTCGCCATGGCCCCGCCCCCCCACACGGATTGGCCTCTCGCCCCGGCTCTCTGCAGGCCCCGCCCCCTCACGCAATGCACGCTCGCTGTGGCCCAACTGACACGGGGCTCCGATTCCCAGGTGAGTACACACACATCAGATCACACTCACTCTCACACTCACTCTCACACTCACCTCACACATCACATCCACACATCACATCCACACATCACATCCACACATCACATCCACACATCACATCCACACATCACAACATGCTGGGATATCGCTTGCTTCTACACCGGCTCCGTCAGGATCCCGGCAGCGCCACACATAACCTTGCGATGCTGGGATCTTAACGGAGGCCGTGAAAGCTGGTAACCATTATACACATCGGGTAACTAAGGTCCCTTAGTTACCCGATGTGTATCATAGTTACCAGTGTACACCGGCTCACACTCACTCTCACACACACATCACATCGCATCCACACATCAAGGTCCTGCAGCTGCAGAACATACATAACATAACAGCACACACACACACACACACACAAATCAGATCACACTCACTCACATACACACATCACATCGCATCCACATACTCACAACATCCTGGGATATCGCTTGCTTCTCGGCGGCGATATTGTGCTGTGAGCTTCCAGGACCTGACGGAGGATCACATGGCCAGAAGCATGTGATATCCCCGGATGTTGTGAGTATCAGCGCGTATGTGCAATATCGTCAGTGTCTGTGTGTGTGAGTGTATGCGATCGGGTGTGTGTGAGTGTATGCGATCGGGTGTGTGTGTGAGTGTATGCGATCGGGTGTGTGTGTGAGTGTATGCGATCGGGTGTGTGTGTGAGTGTATGCGATCGGGTGTGTGTGTGAGTGGATGCGATCGGGTGTGTGTGTGAGTGTATGCGATCGGGTGTGTGTGTGAGTGTATGCGATCGGGTGTGTGTGTGAGTGTATGCGATCGGGTGTGTGTGTGAGTGGATGCGATCGGTTGTGTGTGTGAGTGTATGCGATCGGGTGTGTGTGTGAGTGGATGCGATCGGTTGTGTGTGTGAGTGGATGCGATCGGTTGTGTGTGTGAGTGGATGCGATCGGTTGTGTGTGTGAGTGGATGCGATCGGTTGTGTGGGTGAGTGGATGCGATCGGGTGTGGGTGAGTGTCGGCAGAGGAGCACGGCGTGCTGGAGGAGGCTGGGAGCAGAGAGGCTGATCTTGGGGAAGGCTGGGAGGGGGGGGCTGATGCTGAGGGAGGCTGGAAGGAAAGAGGCTGAGCAAACGTGCTCCATCCGCCATACTGCGCACTCCCCATCGTGCTGCATCCCCCATGCTGCGCACTCCCAAACGTGGTCCATCCGCCATGCTGCGCACTCCCAAACGTGGTCCATCCGCCATGCTGCGCACTCCCAAACGTGCTCCATCCGCCATGCTGCGCACTCCCAAACGTGCTCCATCCGCCATACTGCGCACTCCCCATCGTGCACCATCCGGCATGCTGCGCACTCCTAAGCGGATGGAGCATGATGGGGGGTGCGCAGCATGGCGGATGGAGCACGTTTGGGAGTGCGCAGCATGGCGGATGGAGCACGTTTGGGAGTGCGCAGCATGACGGATGGAGCACGTTTGGGAGTGCGCAGCATGACGGATGGAGCATGTTTGGGAGTGCGCAGCATGCCGGATGGTGCACGATGGGGAGTGCGCAGTATGGCGGATGGAGCACGTTTGGGAGTGCGCAGTATGGCGGTTGGAGCACGTTTCGGAGTGCGCAGCATGGCGGATGGAGCACGTTTGGGAGTGCGCAGCATGGCGGATGGACCACGTTTGGGAGTGCGCAGCATGGCGGATGGAGCACGTTTGGGAGTGTGCAGCATGGCGGATAGAGCACGATGGGGAGTGCACAGTATGGCGGATCGAGCACGTTTGGGAGTGCGCAGTATGGCGGATGGAGCACGTTTCGGAGTGCGCAGCATGGCGGATGGAGCACGTTTGGGAGTGCGCAGCATGGCGGATGGAGCACGTTTGGGAGTGCGCAGCATGGCGGATGGAGCACGTTTGGAAGTGCGCAGCATGGCGGATGGAGCACGTTTGGGAGTGCGCAGCATGGCGGATGGAGCACGTTTGGGAGTGCGCAGCATGCCGGATGGTGCACGATGGGGAGTGCGCAGTATGGCGGATGGAGCACGTTTCGGAGTGCGCAGCATGGCGGATGGAGCACGTTTGGGAGTGCGCAGCATGGCGGATGGACCACGTTTGGGAGTGCGCAGCATGGCGGATGGACCACGTTTGGGAGTGCGCAGCATGGCGGATGGAGCACGTTTGGGAGTGCGCAGCATGGCGGATGGAGCACGTTTGGGAGTGCGCAGCATGGCGGGTGGAGCACGTTTGGGAGTGCGCAGCATGGCGGATGGAGCACGATAGGGGGTGCGCAGCATGGCGGATGGAGCACGTTTGGGAGTGCGCAGCATGGCGGATGGAGCACGTTTGGGAGTGTGCAGCATGGCGGATAGAGCACGATGGGGAGTGCGCAGCATGGCGGATGGAGCACGTTTGGGAGTGCGCAGCATGGGGGATGCAGCACGATGGGGAGTGCGCAGTATGGCGGATGGAGCACGTTTGGGAGTGCGCAGCATGGCGGATGGACCACGTTTGGGAGTGCGCAGCATGGCGGATGGAGCACGTTTGGGAGTGCGCAGCATGGGGGATGCAGCACGATGGGGGGTGCGCAGCATGGGGGATGGAGCACGATGGGAGGTGCACACCTCCCCCCAACACACACACACACGCGCACTGCACAACACACACACACTAGGAATCACAAACAACGCCCTACACAGACACCCACACACACAGACAACGCTGCACACACAAATATACGCACATACTGCACAACACACACATTGCTCAAAACATACCTCCCCCCAAAACACACCACACCCACACAAACCGCACAACACACACACACACACAACGCTACAGACACACAGCGCTCCACAAACAACGCAACACACGCAACACACATACAACACCGCTCTCACCCCCCGCGACACTCAGAACATGTACAGCGCCCTACACAAACACTTGGTAACTACACACAACAACATCTATATATATAACAAAAATCATACATGAACTACACAATACGTAAATTCTAGAATACCCGATGCGTAGAATCGGGCCACCTTCTAGTAGTGTATATAAGTACAGCCTGCTAGAAGGGCGCTATATACACACTCATCCTGCGGGGAGGGGGATGGTGGAGAGCGCCGTACACACACATATACTGCGGGGAGGGGGATGGTGGAGAGCGCCGTACACACACATATACTGCGGGGAGGGTGATGGTGGAGAGCGCCAAACACACATATACGGTACTATGAGGAGGATGCTGGAGGAGAGCTTCGTACAAACACATACGGTACTATGAGGAGGGTGATGGAGGAGGGCGTCGTACACCTATCCTGCGAGGAGGGTGTCGTACACCTATCCTGCGAGGAGGGTGATGGAGGAGAGCGTCGTACACACATATATGGTACTATGAGGAGGGTGATGGAGGAGAGCGTCGTACATATCCTGCGAGGAGGGTGATGGAGGAGAGCGTCGTACACACATATATGGTACTATGAGGAGGGTGATGGAGGAGAGCATCGTACATATCCTGCGAGGAGGGTGATGGAGGAGAGCGTCGTACATATCCTGCGAGGAGGGTGACGGAGGAGAGCGTCGTACACACACACACACACACACACACACACACACACACACAACCTTCGAGGAGGGTGATGGAGGAGAGCATCGTACACACACACACACACACACTCACACTCACTCTGCGAGGAGGGTGATGGAGGAGAGCGTTGTACACATACTGCGAGGAGGGTGACGGAGGAGAGCGTCGCACATATACCGCGGGAAGCGTGATGGAGAGCGCCGTACACCCACATATACTGTGAGGAGGGTGATGGAGGAGAGCGCCGTACACCCACATATACTGTGAGGAGGGTGATGGAGGAGAGCGCCGTACACCCACATATACTGTGAGGAGGGTGATGGAGGAGAGCGCCGTACACCCACATATACTGTGAGGAGGGTGATGGAGGAGAGCGCCGTACACCCACATATACTGTGAGGAGGGTGATGGAGGAGAGCGCCGTACACCCACATATACTGTGAGGAGGGTGATGGAGGAGAGCGCCGTACACCCACATATACTGTGAGGAGGGTGATGGAGGAGAGCGCCGTACACCCACATATACTGTGAGGAGGGTGATGGAGGAGAGCGCCGTACACCCACATATACTGTGAGGAGGGTGATGGAGGAGAGCGCCGTACACCCACATATACTGTGAGGAGGGTGATGGAGGAGAGCGCCGTACACCCACATATACTGTGAGGAGGGTGATGGAGGAGAGCGCCGTACACCCACATAT
Organism: Anomaloglossus baeobatrachus; assembly: GCF_048569485.1. Taxonomy (NCBI): domain Eukaryota; kingdom Metazoa; phylum Chordata; class Amphibia; order Anura; family Aromobatidae; genus Anomaloglossus; species Anomaloglossus baeobatrachus. The sequence goes on along the minus strand of NC_134360.1, from coordinate 179,964,032 downwards.
ACTGTGAGGAGGGTGATGGAGGAGAGCGCCGTACACCCACATATACTGTGAGGAGGGTGATGGAGGAGAGCGCCGTACACCCACATATACTGTGAGGAGGGTGATGGAGGAGAGCGCCGTACACCCACATATACTGTGAGGAGGGTGATGGAGGAGAGCGCCGTACACCCACATATCCTCTAATCATCTCTGTCCTCTAATAACATAAAGGCTTGTGTGACCCAGTACATGATGTGGTTACATAGTGGTGTGTAATGGTGGAGGTCTGTTAAATCACTGCACTGTTGGCAGAAGAGCGCCCTCCTCCCATATACAACAGAACTGCGCCCAGATGTATTGGTAGAAGGCCCCTTGGATATTTCAGCTACTGGAATCTATCAGTGGATTCTTCTGACATTAATCTCCTTTTTATATAGGGGACCCCATGACTGTTCCCCAGTGGCAGTTTTCGGGGGTTATATAGTGCAAGTTGGGTTTACTTCTAAAAACGTATAATATTCCAAGAAAATTTACTTCCATTGAAAAACCTAATGGTGAGGGCTCAATTCCTGTATCAGGATATACGTCCTGCTGCACTACAGGGTGATATATGCCATTATATGCCTCTGTGAGAAGACAGATGTGGCTCGGACAAGTCGTAAGATCTCCACATGGATCACGGAGCATTTTTGTACTATTAGAAACAAAATTAAAAACCATCCCTGATCTAAAGACTTCTCTGGAAAAGATTGAGAGAGACCGGCGTGGTGGTAACTTCTTGAGTTGGGCTCCATGGCTCTGACAGGCCTCAATCATGACCTGGAATTGTTCCCTTTTTAATGACCCCTATGTTATATATCCAGTGTGCATATACAGAAACGTACCATCACAGCTAGACACATGCTTCTAGTCTATGAGGCAAGAATTTGTTCAGGACGATTAGTGGTTAAGTTATATCTTTCCATATCATTGTGATTAATTGAAAAAAATAACAAAACTTTCTAAAGATCATTTTTAATTTTTTTTTTTTAAACTGATGACTAAAGTGTTCACTTTTAGGTATAATTTCAACATTTTTTTTTAAATAAAACATTTTCTATAAACATATGTACGGTATATAGTATATATCTGTTCCTATCCAATAGGCTTTAGGCCTTTCAGGATCATGTGGCGTACCCTCTCCCCCTATTTAGTGTGGTCTGGAGCAGGCTGAGTACACTTTCCCTGACGAAGGAGGCCATGATGCTCGGAAACGCGTAGGATCCTGAGGCCGTGATGTTCCGAAACGCGTAGTATCCTAAGGCTGTGATGCTCCGAAACGCGTAGGATTCTGCGCCTGTACGGCCTCCGTACTCAACGTGACATCGCCTCCAGCGCCACTCTTCACACTTTGCCACTAGCTGGGAAGGCCAATGGTCTAGGTGTCCTGGGCATGACATCACGTGAGGAGCAGGCACCTGTGCCTTTTCAAAGCGGGATAGACCCGCACGGCACAACATCTTCGCCCACCCTGATTTACTCTAATCTGGGACTAGTGCATTATCAGTTTAAGCTTAATCAGCCGTGAGCTGCATTCTAGCATTGGAGCCACGAGCGTGTTATCTTATAATCGCTTTGTGTGTTATTGATTTTTTTTTTTTTGTCATTACTTGAGCTTTCTGTGGCTTAAAGGGAACCTGTCACCAGATTTGTCCCTTATAAGCTGTGGCCACCACCAGTGAGCCCTTATATAAAGCATTCTAGAATACTGTATATAAGAGCCCAGGCCGCTCTGTAGAATGTAAAATCACCTTTATAATACTCGCCTAGGGGCGTCCGCTCCGATTAGCGTGTCTGCTCACGGGTCCAGCGGCACCTCTCTGCTGCCATCACCATCCTCCTTCTCAGCCCTGGATGGAAGACGTGTCCTATGTCCTCCACACAGGCTGGCATTGCGCTCCTGCGCAGGCGTACTTTGAACTGCCCTGTTGAGGGCAAAGCAAAGTACTATAATTCACAGGCGTGAGGAAATGTCAAAGGCCACCCGCACATGCGCAATAAAATACTTTCTTCTGCCCTCAGTAGGGCAGATCAAAGTGCGCCTGCGCAGGAGCACAATGGAGGTCTCTGTGTGGATGACGCGTCTTCCACACTGGACTGAGAAGGAGGAGGACGGCGATCACAGCAGATCCTTGATCCATTCCAACTGGGATAAAAGTTCCTTGTTCTGCCAAATGGTGCAGGTCCTACGGGTCGGACCCCCACTGATCAGTAAGGTATCAGCCATTCTGTGGATAGATGATATTGTCTTCATTAGAACCCCTTTAAGGGCTCGATCACACATCAGTTGTTGGTTACTTCACATGTTGATATTTTGACCATGATTTCCACACCAGTGATAGGTCTCCTGAACCAAACTTTTAGGAAGCTGTTAGTTTGGGTCAGAAGATGGTCGGTGTACTGCGGTCCATATTCAGACTGAAATGTGTCTGTGTTAGGCTATGTTCACACTAGAAAAATTATTTTTCTTAAGAAATTTCTTAAGAGTGAAGGATTAGTGCACCTGCGTTATCGGTGCGTTTTTACCGCTGGTTGCTCCCTGCGTTATTGTGCCAATTATCTATGGCAAATAACGCAGTTAGCTGCAGAAAAGAAGTGACATGCTCATTCTTTTTCTTAAGAAAATCTACTGAAAGAATTTTCTTAAGAAAAAAACGCAGTTTGCGCACAGCTAATTTTTTTTGCCATAGGTTTTGCTGGGGAATGTCTGCAGAAAGGTTACAAGAATTTCTCAAGAAATTTCTGCAGCAAAAATGGACCAAAAACGACTTTTTTTTTCTGTCTGAAACGTACTCGGATCCAGTTTGTGGTCTTGAACTTGAATGGGTCAGTGAAAAAAACAAAAAAAAAACCAAAACCCCTGACATCCTACAGACCCCATCCGAATTGTATTTGTGCCGTACATTGATTGTTCTGTCAAATACGGGAAGAGCCTCCATCGCTATACAAGATACCTGATTGACATACTGATGGTAAAATTAGATACACGGCCCAAAACTGGCCCACTGATGAAAATGTGATCCTCTGATTGCGGATGAAAAAAAAAATCACTCAGATGGAAATTCAGGAGATGTTGTGTTGTGATACAAGTGTCCAGTATCACTTTGTTTCCTGATTTGATGGCAGCAGTGTCTGTGCGCGCTGAGGTCAGGATGATTTTTCAGCTTTATTACTGTTCACGTTTATTTCAGAGAGTTGTCAGCAATTTTGTCAGTGTTGACTAGTCATGGGCGAGCACTACCATGCTCGGGTGCTCGGTACTCGTAACTAGTGATGAGTGGGCACTACCATGTTCGGGTGCTCGGTACTCGTAACTAGTGATGAGCGGGCACTACCATGCTCGGGTGCTCGGTACTCGTAACTAGTGATGAGCGAGCACTACCGTGCTCGGGTGCTCGGTACTCGTAACTAGTGATGAGCGAGCACTACCATGCTCGGGTGCTCGGTACTCGTAACTAGTGATGAGCGAGCACTACCATGCTCGGGTGCTCTGTACTCGTAACTAGTGATGAGCGGGCACTACCATGATCGGGTGCTCGGTACTCGTAACTACTGATGAGCGGTTACTACCATGATCGGGTGCTCGGTACTCGTAACTAGTGATGAGTGAGCACTACCATGCTCGGTACTCAATACTCGTAACTAGTGATGAGCGAGCACTACCATGCTTGGGTGCTCGATACTCAGAACCAGCAGTTGGATGCTCGGACGGGCTCGACTTGTGTTCCAAGTATAATTTCCACAATTGAAGGCTATGTTCACATGTTACAATTTTGCTGCTTTCAAAACCTATCTTGGCAGTAATAAAGCTGCTTCCTAAAAGCAGATTTTGTTGCGTTTTTGCGGTTTTTCTCTCTTTTTTTTTTGCTTTTAAGTGTTTTTTTTTTCTCTTTGCGCTTTTTTTGGCTACGTTTTTGGTTTGTCATTTCTCTACAGTGCATGTTTAATAAAGTTAGTTTCTTTGGCGCTCCATTGGGAGACCCAGACAATTGGGTGTATAGCTACTGCCTCCGGAGGCCACACAAAGCATTACACTTAAAAGTGTAAGGCCCCTCCCCTTCTGCCTATACACCCCCCGTGGGATCACGGGCTCCTCAGTTTTCAAGCTTTGTGCGAAGGAGGTCAGACATCCACGCATAGCTCCACTGTTTAGTCAGCAGCAGCTGCTGACTATGTCGGATGGAAAAAAAGAGGACCCATACTAGGGTCCCCAGCATGCTCCCTTCTCACCCCACTTTTGTCGGCGGTGTTTGTTAAGGTTGAGGTACCCATTGCGGGTACAGAGGCTGGAGCCCACATGCTGCATCCTTCCCCATCCCCCTTAGGGCTCTGGGTGAAGTGGGATTTACCGGTCTCCAGGCACAGAGACCGTGCTCCGTCCACAGCCCCTGGGGAATCTGCTGGATATGGAGCGGAGTATCGTCAGGGACAGGGCCCTGCTACGCCAAGGTACTCTGTGTCCCTGTACAGACCGCGCGCACACTGCAGCATTGCTGGGTGTGTTAGTGCGCCGGGGACAACAGCGCTGCGCGCTTGTGCCACACTTCCACAGCTTGCTGAGGGAGTTAGTGTGTTGGGAACTGCCGCGCCGGCCCCTGCTGGCAGTTTTTACTGCGGTGCGGCTGGGACTTGTGGTGCGCCGGGGACTTCCGCGCTGGCCGTGCATATTTGTCGGCCGCGCTTATTACTAGAGTCCCCGGCTTTTGCGGCCTAGTTCCGTTTCGTTCCCGCCCCCAGGCCTGCCAGTCAGGGGAAGGGCGGGACGCTGTACAGAACGTCAGCGCCGAGGGCTGGAATCTGCTTTACATACTCCAGCCCTCACATTGAGCACAGTGGGAAGCCAGTTTCCCGCACTTTGTCTGAGGCACGCCCACGGTCCGCCCCTCTTCACAGAACGCCGGCAGCCATTCCTGTGTGCAGGCTGAGCTGGAGAGGGGAGACAAGTTCTGGGAGACCCAGGCACGGGATTCTGGCGACTACACACCCGCTTATAGCGGGCGGTAAGCGGCACCTCCGGTGCTGACCCCACTAGTGACGAAGTGTTCATTTGTATTTTTATGCTTGCATGCTATACATTGCACTAAACGGTCGCTGGTGATTCTTGGCTATATACCCTCCTAGATTGCTCTGTGGAGAATACAGCATGTCGTCCGCAAAAAACAGGGGTGCCAAGGCACAGGCTTTCTATGCTGCTTACACCGCTTGTGAGGCTGTTCTACCGGCAGGTTCCACTGACCCCCTCTGCTGGAGGTGTCCCAGAGAGATCCACCTGTGAATTCTGTCCAGGTGACGGGGACAGAGTTTGCAATTTTTGCGGATAGATTATCTGTGACTATGTCTCAGATTCTAGAAACTTTGCAGTCTAGACCAGTAACTCAGACCATGGGCACTGTTGATTCATTGCTCCCTGGTCCCCCTCAGTTGGAACAGCTCCGGGCTCCGGGGGTGTCCCATGCATCCCAGGGTGATGGCTCTGACACGGACGACAGTCCCAGACAGCCTAAGCGAGCTCGCTATGAGCGGCCCTCTACATCATCTCACTGGTCAGGGTCTCAGCAGGAGGATTCTCTGTGTGATGAGCCGGAGGTAGCTGATCAGGATTCTGATCCTGAGACCGCTCTCAATCTGGATACTCCTGATGGTGACGCCATAGTGAATGATCTTATAGCGTCCATCAATAAAATGTTGGATATTTCTCCCCCAGCTCCTCCAGTGGAGGAGTCAGCTTCACAGCAGGGGAAATTCCATTTCAGGTATCCCAAGCGTAAATTAAGTACTTTTCTGGACCACTCGGATTTTAAAGAGTCAGTCCAGAAACACCACGCTTATCCAGATAAGCGTTTCTCCAAACGGCTTAAGGATACACGTTATCCCTTTCCTCCTGACGTGGTCAAGAGCTGGACCCAGTGTCCCAAGGTGGATCCCCCTATCTCCAGGCTTGCGGCTAGATCCATAGTTGCAGTGGAGGATGGGGTTGCACTTAAAGATGCCACTGACAGACAGATGGAGCTCTGGTTGAAATCCATCTATGAAGCTATCGGCGCGTCGTTTGCTCCTGCATTCGCAGCCGTATGGGCACTCCAAGCTATTTCAGCTGGTCTTACACAGATTGACACGGTCACCCGTACATCTGTTCCGCAGGTGGCATCCTTAACCTCTCAAATGTCTGCATTTGCGTCTTACGCGATTAATGCGGTTCTGGACTCTACGAGCCGTACGGCAGTGGCATCCGCCAACTCCGTGGTTTTACGCAGAGCCTTGTGGTTACGGGAATGGAAAGCAGATTCTGCTTCCAAAAAATGTTTAACCAGTTTGCCATTTTCTGGTGACCGGCTGTTTGGTGAGCGTTTGGATGAAATCATTAAACAGTCCAAGGGTAAGGATTCATCCTTACCTCAGCCCAGACAAAACAAACCCCAACAGAGGAGGGGACAGTCGGGGTTTCGGTCCTTTCGAGGCTCGGGCAGGTCCCAATTCTCCTCGTCCAAAAGGACTCAAAAGGATCAGAGGAGTTCAGATTCTTGGCGGGCTCAGTCACGCCCAAAAAAGACAGCCGGAAGACCCGCTACCAAGGCGGCTTCCTCATGACTTCCGGCCTCCTCCCTCCGCATCCTCGGTCGGTGGCAGGCTCTCCCGCTTTGGCGACATTTGGCTGCCACAGGTCCAAGACCGTTGGGTGCGAGACATTCTGTCTCACGGGTACAGGATAGAGTTCAGTTCTCGTCCTCCAACTCGATTCTTCAGAACGTCTCCGCCTCCCGACCGAGCCGATGCTCTTCTGCAGGCGGTGTGCACTCTAAAGGCGGAAGGAGTGGTGATCCCTGTTCCTCTTCAAGAGCAAGGTCACGGTTTTTACTCCAATTTGTTTGTGGTACCAAAAGAGGACGGGTCTTTCCGTCCCGTTCTGGACCTAAAACTTCTCAACAACCACGTGAGAACCAGACGGTTCCGGATGGAATCCCTCCGATCCGTCATCGCCGCAATGTCTCAAGGAGATTTCCTAGCATCAATAGACATCAAGGATGCTTATCTCCACGTACCGATTGCTCCAGAGCATCAGCGTTTTCTACGCTTCGTTATAGGAGACGAACACCTTCAGTTCGTAGCCCTGCCTTTTCGTCTGGCGACAGCCCCACGGGTCTTCACCAAAGTCATGGCAGCTGTAGTTGCAGTCCTGCACTCTCAGGGACACTCCGTGATCCCTTACTTAGACGATCTGCTGGTCAAGGCGCCTTCTCAAGAGGCATGCCAACACAGCCTGAACGTGGCGCTGGAGACCCTCCAGGGTTTCGGGTGGATCATCAACTTTTCCAAGTCAAATCTAACCCCGACCCAGTCGATAACATATCTTGGCATGGAGTTTCATACTCTCTCAGCGATAGTGAAGCTTCCGCTTGTCAAACAGCGTTCACTACAGACAGGGGTGCAATCTCTCCTTCAAGGCCAGTCACACCCCTTGAGACGCCTCATGCACTTCCTAGGGAAGATGGTGGCAGCAATAGAGGCAGTCCCTTTCGCGCAGTTTCATCTGCGTCCACTACAATGGGACATTCTCCGCCAATGGGACGGGAGGTCGAAGTCCCTCGACAGAAACGTCTCTCTCTCTCAGGCGGCCAAGGATTCTCTTCGATGGTGGCTGCTTCCCACCTCATTGTCGAAAGGGAAATCCTTCCTACCCCCATCCTGGGCGGTGGTGACGACAGATGCGAGTCTGTCAGGGTGGGGAGCAGTCTTTCTCCACCACAGGGCTCAAGGTACGTGGACTCAGCAAGAGTCCACCCTTCAGATCAACGTTCTGGAGATCAGAGCAGTGTATCTTGCCCTACAAGCCTTCCAGCAGTGGCTGGAAGGCAAGCAGATCCGTATTCAGTCGGACAACTCCACAGCGGTGGCATACATCAACCACCAAGGAGGAACTCGCAGTCGGCAAGCCTTCCAGGAAGTCCGGCGGATTCTGACGTGGGTGGAAGACACGGCTTCCACCATATCCGCAGTTCACATCCCAGGCGTGGACAACTGGGAAGCAGACTTCCTCAGTCGCCAGGGTATGGACGCAGGGGAATGGTCTCTTCACCCGGACGTGTTTCAGGAGATCTGTCGCCGCTGGGGGATGCCGGACGTCGACCTAATGGCGTCTCGGCACAACAACAAGGTCCCAGTTTTCATGGCACGGTCTCACGATCACCGAGCTCTGGCGGCAGACGCCTTAGTTCAAGATTGGTCGCAGTTCCGGCTTCCTTATGTGTTTCCACCTCTGGCTCTGTTGCCCAGAGTGCTGCGCAAGATCAGGTCCGACTGCCGCCGCGCCATCCTCGTCGCTCCAGACTGGCCAAGGAGGTCGTGGTACCCGGATCTGTGGCACCTCGCGGTAGGCCAACCGTGGGCACTACCGGACCGACCAGACTTGCTGTCTCAAGGGCCGTTTTTCCATCAGAATTCTGTGGCCCTGAACCTGACTGTGTGGCCATTGAGTCCTGGATCCTAGCGGGTTCAGGATTGTCTCAAGAGGTCATTGCCACCATGAGACAGGCCAGAAAACCTACTTCCGCCAAGATATACCACAGGACGTGGAAAATATTCTTGTCTTGGTGCTCTGCTCAGGGAGTCTCTCCCTGGCCATTTCGATTGCCTACTTTTCTTTCCTTCCTGCAATCCGGGTTGGAAAAAGGTTTGTCGCTCAGCTCCCTCAAGGGGCAAGTCTCAGCGCTATCTGTATTTTTTCAGAAGCGCTTAGCACGACTTCCTCAGGTACGCACGTTCCTGCAAGGGGTCTGTCATATCGTCCCTCCTTACAAGCGGCCGTTAGAGCCCTGGGATCTGAACAGGGTTCTAATTGTTCTTCAGAAGCCGCCTTTCGAGCCTATGAGGGATGTTTCCCTTTCTCGCCTTTCACAGAAAGTGGCCTTTCTAGTAGCGGTCACGTCTCTCCGGAGAGTGTCCGAGCTAGCAGCGCTGTCATGCAAATCTCCCTTCCTGGTGATTCACCAGGACAAGGTGGTTCTGCGCCCGATTCCGGAGTTTCTCCCTAAGGTGGTGTCCCCGTTTCATCTTAATCAGGATATCTCCTTGCCTTCCTTGTGCCCTCATCCAGTTCATCAATGTGAAAAGGATTTGCATTTGTTGGATCTCGTGAGAGCGCTCAGGATCTACATTTCCCGCACGGCGTCCCTGCGCCGCTCGGATGCACTCTTTGTCCTTGTCGCTGGTCAGCGCAAAGGGTCGCAAGCTTCCAAATCCACCCTGGCTCGGTGGATCAAGGAACCAATTCTTGAAGCCTACCGTTCTGCTGGGCTTCCGGTTCCCTCAGGGCTGAAGGCCCATTCTACCAGAGCCGTGGGTGCGTCCTGGGCATTACGACACCAGGCTACGGCTCAGCAGGTGTGCCAGGCGGCTACCTGGTCGAGTCTGCACACTTTTACCAAACACTATCAAGTGCATACCTACGCTTCGGCGGACGCCAGCCTAGGTAGACAAGTCCTTCAGGCGGCGACTGCCCACCTGTAGGGTAGGGCCGTTTTTACGGTCCTATCACGAGGGGTTATTATACCCACCCAGGGACTGCTTTTGGACGTCCCAATTGTCTGGGTCTCCCAATGGAGCGCCAAAGAAGAAGGGAATTTTGTTTACTTACCGTAAATTCCTTTTCTTCTAGCTCCAATTGGGAGACCCAGCACCCGCCCTGTTTGCTTAGGGATTTTTGTTTTTTCGGGTACACATGTTGTTCATGTTGAATGGTTTCGGTTCTCCGATGTTCCTTCGGATTGAATTTGTTCTTAAACCAGTTATTGGCTTTCCTCCTTCTTGCTTTGGCACTAAAACTGAGGAGCCCGTGATCCCACGGGGGGTGTATAGGCAGAAGGGGAGGGGCTTACACTTTTAAGTGTAATGCTTTGTGTGGCCTCCGGAGGCAGTAGCTATACACCCAATTGTCTGGGTCTCCCAATTGGAGCTAGAAGAAAAGGAATTTACGGTAAGTAAACAAAATTCCCTTCTTCATTCCTCACAAAAGCAGCAAAAATGCAGTGGTAACATTCTTACAGCATTTTCGCACTCTCTCATTGCTTTCAATAGTGACTTGCTTCTTTCAAAAACACAGTAGTTTTCCAATTCCAGGGGGGAAAAAAAGCAATCATGCATGAGATTTCTGAAATCTCAGCTTTTGCTGATACTGTAAAAATCAGCTTTTAATTTGTATAAAACTCATGAAGAAACGCTGCCTCCAAAAAGCAACGCATAAACATAGCCATAATTGTATATATGTGCTCCTGCTATGTACTGTGTAATGGCCATGTCTGACCATACAGGGGCATGGTCTGATCATACCACATCTCTTGGGCAAGGGATGAAGTAAACAATTATTTCTGTGAGGTAAAACATTTTTTAAAACTAGGTAGGGAAATGTTTTACCTCACAAAAAGAATCAGATACGATCCCATGCTGTGCTATCAGTACAGTCTCTTTTGCTTCTTCCCTCACCCAGGAGCTGTGGTATGATCAGACCATGTCCCTGTACGGTCAGACACGGCCATTACACAGTACATAACAGGGACACATATATAAGATTATCTCAGCACAGGAACATTTTTTTTAAACACATCCAATTGTGGAAATTATTATTCCAAGATCAACTGATTAAAATTAATTTTATTTGCTGGAAAAACGTCTTTAAGTTAGGGCTATTAAAAACCCCTGATTTGCTGCCTTTCTGTTTTCCTGTGTGATATAGGTCTTTGTTCACATCATATTGCGGTCAGGACATAGTTGGGGTTGTATAGACAGAAATTTGATGTTTCTCAAGTGATGTCACCAAGAGATTTCAATGTATATTTGCTTTTGTATTTCAGTTTTTTTCTTTTTTTATGCAAATATATGGATCATGGTCGGTCCTGGAGACCTGGAACCTAGTCCAAAACCTTCCAAAGTGCCCACTTTATCCATTTTCAAAGGGTCAGTTTGGTCCAGTCATCTGCCTGTGCTTACAGAAATTCATTTGTATAGATAAATATACAAGGCCTCATACACCATGTCTGAAACAAAATTTGCCTTTGTTGCTCACAGCAACCAATCAGAGCTCGCCTTTCATTTTGTAAACTTCCCTGGTAATATGAAAGCGGTGCTGTGATTGGTTGCCATGGGCAAAAGAGGTCTTTTTTTTATGGATTTGATAAATCTACCCCATAATAAATTGCTGTTGAAAAGTAAAACATTGGATAGTAAAAATGGACTCCCCTGTCCTAGGTTGCTGCCTTTCCACGGGTGCAGATATGTTTGCAGAACACATGGATGAAATTACTGAGCATCTGTCACAATCTAAGCTGAGGATTGATGTAATTCTGTACAGATTTATGGTACATTAAACAATGTCCACTCCATATTTAGTGCTCCATGAGGAAGCCTTCTCCATTATAGCAACATATTCAGCATTCAGGACACGAAATGCTCCTATACAAGCATACTTTAGGTTATGGCATATTGAAGGGGCCATCAGCCACTAAAACAAAACCCCCTGAGTGTTCTCCTCTCCATATACACTTTACACACTGCATTTTCCTGTTGATTGTTCGCTTTTATCCGGGGAGACAGAAGCTGGCACTGATTGACTGCGGGGCTCTTGTGATGTCAAAACCCCACGTGACCCTCAAAACCACAAGCCACGTCGACGCTACGAAAGATGAGTATAGGCTTTATTATTCTACCCCAGAATAACGTGTGGAATCAGAAGTTGTCCTAGTAGTGGACAATCCCTTTAAGGCCGGTGTCACACTTGCGAGTGCCTCGCGTGTATCTCACGCTGCATCACCCGGCACGACTCGCACTCTCCTCACAGGAGCGGGTCGGTTGCATGCATCTCTATGCAGCTGAGATGCTTCCGTGAGGAGAGAGTGAGTCCGTGCCGGGTGATGCAACGTGAGACTTGCGCAAGATACACGCGAGGCACTCGCAAGTGTGACACCGGCCTAACCTCAGCATAAAAGCCAAGCTTCACAGCATGGGTTTCTATGGCCGAAGAGCTGCAGAAAAGTTTTATCACCAAGCACGATGGACGCCAAGTGTCGGAGTGATGTAACGCACACTGCCGCTGGTATTGCGGTGGAAATGCGTTCTGTAGAGCTGGCTGAATTTGGTGAATACCAGGAGAACGTTGGCTATCTGCATTGTTCCAAATGTACAGTTTGGTGGAGCAAGGCTTATTCTATGGGCTTGCTGGGTTGACCTAGACCCTTCAATTTCAATTCAGGGACCACTGGCTTTTTTTTTATTGTCCCTCGTTAGCAATCAGCAATGAGTGTACTATATAAAGTATACTCCAATATACAGTTTCCCATTTTAATGATTGCAAATGGGAGATGATGATGGGGGGTGGGGGGGACAAATAAAAAAAAAATGTCCTAGTGGTCTTTTAATGCTTTACAATACCAAGAAATTTTGGACACTTTTCCAAATTCCACTTTTCTAGTTGCCAATTTTGGGGAAGGTCCTTTTTTTTTTTTTTTTTTTTCTGTTCCAGCGTGAAGTGTTCTTCCTGTTAAGTAGGCAGATATTCCCACATACACCCTCCATTAATGCCTTTGGCTTTCTGATGGGATGTTATAAAAGCTCCTGTTGGTATCCCAAGACTTTTGTCAACATTGTATACTTAAGGGTGAGGATATTGATTCTTCTCACCTTTCAGCTGCACTGGGTTATCATGCACAATCAGGGAACATGGTGCCCCCATTATACCATATATTTGGGAGGTCACAGTAAGAGGTGGTAGCATGCAGTTTCATATTGCACATATTATTTTGTCCTATAGACCAATATTGAGCACAAATCTCTTAAAGGGAACCTGTCACCAGTTTTGGGGCCTATAAGCTGTGGCCACCACCAGTGGGCTCTTATATACAGCATTCTAACATGCTGTATATAAGAGCTCAGGCCGCTGTGTAGAACATAAAAATCACTTTATAATACTCGCCTAAACGGTCGCTGCGGTGCAGATGGGTGTCTCCGTTCTCCGTGCAGCACCTCCTTTTTCGGCCATCTTTGGCCTCCTTCTTCAGAAGCCTGGGTGCATGACGCGTCCTATGTCATGCACACAGGCTGGCATTGAGATCCTGCGCAGGCGCACTTTGATCTGCCCTGAGCACGGCAGATCAAAGTATTGTAGTGCCCATGAGCTGGACCTCAATGCCGGCCTGTGTGAGTGATGTAGTACGTGTAATATCTTCTGGCGCCTTCATTTTTTTACCAATGCCACTCAGCTCCCGTGGTGCCATGTTGTAACTGTAACTTCTGACTGTCCTGAATACATAAGTTACATCACAAGCTCCCAATACCAGTCTAGGAGAGCCAGAACGAGGCTCTCATAGAGTTGTATTGAGTTGGGATTTCCGGCGTGGGCCAGGAAACACTGGAGCTGCCGGCATGTCACAAATCGCTGGAGACCGACAGCGATAGAGGGTGAAGCCGCCAGTAGGTGAGTATCAGACAGGGGGCAGGGACTTGGATTTATAGCACCACTCCAGCGGCGTAATGAAAAAAACAAAACGCTGGAGTGGTGCTTTAATTTAAAGTATCTTCCCATTTAAAATGGTAAAGGTGTTTGTACAATTGACATGTGATCCTATGGATATGCATTGCTTTAAGTCCCTGACCTCCTGCCTGACGGGCGACCATTGTGCGGCGTGCTTTGCGGTCGTTCTCCGGCTTCTTTCACCTTCTGACTTGCCCATAGTCCATTACACATGATCTTTGAGGATCATAGTTGCCTGTTACTCCGCGTAGAGGTGATCAGCATTTCCTCTGGATAGATAAAGAACGGGGATCCTGCGTGTCACACTGTATAGTGTAAGTCCTATAAATATCCTCTTATCTTGACGTATTAGACCGGACCTTGACCCCAATGGAACGTGCAGAGTCGTCGCCCGATGACAGTAAAAGCCTAGAACATTTTTTCACATACTTTTGTCCCAGCCAGCTTTGATGTGTCGGGTGATATTCATTAATCTGGTAAATAACATCTATTATGCACCGTCTCCTGGCATCTCTCAGAAGTAGGGTGACGTTTTTGGGTCTAAACACAGAAGTAAGATGCCAGATGAGCGCGGCGTCCTAGCAGCGGGATTAATATTTAATATTTCCCAGCATTATGATTGATAGTAATAATGTGCAATGTCTCAGCACAGCCCGCTCTCCTGTCAGCGAGCGGCTCCTCGGGGTATCTGCGGGCTCCGGAGGACGAGCTCTGGGAATTGTCATTTCCAGGCTGCAGCCATAGAACCTTATTACCAAGGTTAGAGGAGATTTCCGATGGTAACTTCAAATTAGGGAATTGGTATTTGTGTGATTCCCAAGTACAGATTTCTCTTTAAAGTTGCTCCAAGGTGATTGTGCTTTATTTTATATAATTAGTACAGAGCAGACTCCATTTACTGAAGTGTTGGGGGTTCATCCACCACCCAAAAATCAGACCTTTGACCTGTGTAGTGTTTTCTTGTATCTACTGAAAAATGCACTGTAGGAGTGAGGTTATCATATAAACCCTTTTTTATGTTAATTTTGACTTCAGTGATTACCATTTTTGATTTTTGGAAACCAATATATAACCTAACGGAACAACCAGGAGCTCTCATGGTGGAAACGACCTTCACATAACACTTTTTTTGGTCTTTCATTTGAAAGGCCCCCACTCATAGGTACGCTCATGGCAAGAGTTAAAGGGAACCTGTCACCAGATTTGGGGCCTATAAGCTGCAGCCACCACCAGTTGGGTCTTATATACAACATCTAATATATAAAGCTGAATGTGTGTGTGTATGTCCGGGATTGGCATCTGCACCATCGCAGCTACAGCCACAAAATTTTACACACTCACACTTCTGGACCCCGAGAGTGTCATAGGCTATGTTTTGAGGGGAAATTTTAACCCCGCACTTTACAGTTATTCACCAAAAAAACTTTCCTCCATTAAAGCGAATGGAGCTGGGAGCCACAGTGCAGCCAGAACTTCAGAAGAATGCGCAGCCACGCCCTTATATGGAATGTTGGCATGTCACAATGCAGCCAGGAAAAGAGACAGACATAGACAGGGAAAGAGGCAGATACAGACAGGGTAAGAAACAGACATAGACAGTGTAAGAGACAGACACAGACAAAGATACAGACTGACAGGGAAAGAAACAGACAGGGAAAGAGAGAGACAGGTTAAGAGACAGACACAGACAAAGAGACAGAGACAGACACAGGGAAACAAAGGGTAAGAGACAAAGAGACAGACACAGGGACAGAGACATAGGGAAAGAGACAGACAGGGAAAGAGAGGGAAAGAGACACAGGGAAAGTGACAGAGATAGACTATTTTGTTAACAGCAGTTATTAACCCGGGCGAAGCCGTGTAGTACAGCTAGTTCTGTATATAAGAGCCCAGGCTGCTGTGTAGAACGTAAAAAAACACTTTGTATCGCACCAATCTCCTAGGTGAGTATTATAAACTAGTCAGATGGGTGGCGCTGTTCTCTGGGACCGGCGCCTCCTCTTTCGGCCATCTTTGTCCTCCTTCTTCTGAAGCCGGTGTGCATGACATGTCCTACGTCATGCACATATTGAACATATATACTGCACGACATTGAAGTCTCGCGCAGGCACACTTTGAGCTGCCCTGAGCAGGGAAGATCAAAGTATTGTAGTGCGACTGCGCTGGACCTCAATACCGGCCTAGGCAGCGTCATGCAGCCCGGCTTCAAAAGAAGGACTAAGATGGCTGAAAGAGGAGGTGCCGGTCCCAGAGAACGGCGCCACCCATCTGTCCAGTTTGCATCCCACCGAACCCCTAGATAAGTATTTTAAAGTGTGTTTTATGTTCTACACAGCGGCCTGGTCACTTATATACAGTTAGGTCCAGAAATATTTGGACAGTGACACAATTTTCGCGAGTTGGGCTCTGCATGCCACCACATTGGATTTGAAATGAAACCTCTACAATAGAATTCAAGTGCAGATTGTAACGTTTAATTTGAAGGTTTGAACAAAAATATCTGATAGAAATTGTAGGAATTGTACACATTTCTTTACAAACACTCCACATTTTAGGAGGTCAAAAGTAATTGGACAAATAAACCAAACCCAAACAAAATATTTTTATTTTCAATATTTTGTTGCGAATCCTTTGGAGGCAATCACTGCCTTAAGTCTGGAACCCATGGATATCACCAAACGCTGGGTTTCCTCCTTCTTAATGCTTTGCCAGGCCTTTACAGCCGCAGCCTTCAGGTCTTGCTTGTTTGTGGGTCTTTCCGTCTTAAGTCTGGATTTGAGCAAGTGAAATGCATGCTCAATTGGGTTAAGATCTGGTGATTGACTTGGCCATTGCAGAATTTTCCACTTTTTTGCACTCATGAACTCCTGGGTAGCTTTGGCTGTATGCTTGGGGTCATTGTCCATCTGTACTATGAAGCGCCGTCCGATCAACTTTGCGGCATTTGGCTGAATCTGGGCTGAAAGTATATCCCGGTACACTTCAGAATTCATCCGGCTACTCTTGTCTGCTGTTATGTCATCAATAAACACAAGTGACCCAGTGCCATTGAAATCCATGCATGCCCATGCCATCACGTTGCCTCCACCATGTTTTACAGAGGATGTGGTGTGCCTTGGATCATGTGCCGTTCCCTTTCTTCTCCAAACTTTTTTTTCTTCCCATCATTCTGGTACAGGTTGATCTTTGTCTCATCTGTCCATAGAATACTTTTCCAGAACTGAGCTGGATTCATGAGGTGTTTTTCAGAAAATTTAACTCTGGCCTGTCTATTTTTGGAATTGATGAATGGTTTGCATCTAGATGTGAACCCTTTGTATTTACTTTCATGCAGTCTTCTCTTTACTGTTGACTTAGAGACAGATACACCTTCTTCACTGAGAGTGTTCTGGACTTCAGTTGATGTTGTGAACGGGTTCTTCTTCACCAAAGAAAGTATGCGGCGATCATCCACCAATGTTGTCATCCGTGGACGCCCAGGCCTTTTTGAGTTCCCAAGCTCACCAGTCAATTCCTTTTTTCTCAGAATGTACCCGACTGTTGATTTTGCTACTCCAAGCATGTCTGCTATCTCCCTGATGGATTTTTTCTTTTTTTTCAGCCTCAGGATGTTCTGCTTCACCTCAATTGAGAGTTCCTTAGACCGCATGTTGTCTGGTCACAGCAACAACTTCCAAATGCAAAACCACACACCTGTAATCAACCCCAGACCTTTTAACTACTTCATTGATTACAGGTTAACGAGGGAGACGCCTTCAGAGTTAATTGCAGCCCTTAGAGTCCCTTGTCCAATTACTTTTGGTCCCTTGAAAAAGAGGAGGCTATGCATTACAGAGCTATGATTCCTAAACCCTTTCTCCGATTTGGATGTGAAAACTCTCATATTGCAGCTGGGAGTGTGCACTTTCAGCCCATATTATATATATAATTGTATTTCTGAACATGTTTTTGTAAACAGCTAAAATAACAAAACTTGTGTCACTGTCCAAATATTTCTGGCCCTGACTGTACAGCATGTTAGAATGCTGTATATAAGAGATCACTGGAGGTGGTGGCCGCAGCTTATAGGCCCCAAATCTGGTGACAGGTTCCCTTTAATACTTCCCAATTATAATGATCTCCAAAAATGTTTCTTGCCCCCTCCTTATAAGCCAAACATGTTTATGCCCCTTCCACTCAGTTTCCCTACTCTGAATGTGTGTCCGGCGAAGAAAGAGGACTGAGTGTACAGATTTGGAGGGGATTAGTCAATCGTCTGATGTGTATGGGGGCTTTTGCACTCTTCCCTGATAGCTGATGATGGGCGAAATAAGTGTTCTGCAGTTTGATTTTAAAGGATTATTCCCATCTTCAAGATCCTAATAATATTAGCAAATACCTCAAATTATAAATGTAGTATAGTTCTCCTGATATAGCCATGTTTTTTACCTCATGTGCAGGGCATTGTAGCTTAGGTATACATGGTTACGACCACTCATGTAGGGAGAGTTAGTTGTATGTGGTCCTAACCATGCATACCTAAGTTACAATGCACTGCACATGAGTTAACCAACATAACTAATCAGGAGAACTATGCTACATTTCTAATTAGAGGTATTTGCTAATCTTATTATTATACCTACTACATATTAGGATAGGATCTTGGAGATGGGAATAACCCTTTTAAATGTCTGACCCTTTTGCCTAACTGAAGATAAGCCTCTGCCAGAGCTGTCTCTGTCAGAGTTCTGTACAAAGGTCACTGACTGTCATGGTGGCGTCAGGCTCTGTTTACATTAGAGTCAGACACTACATCTGATGGTTTTTCGGATCAGCTCAGGCAGACCCGGGCATCGACCTGCTGTTTGCTCATTCATACACAGGCTAGCAATATTTAACCTCCGCTAGCCTGCTCATTAAGCTTCTGTGATCACATGTTGTAAGGAAGCCAATCAGTGCTGCTTCTCTCATTTTTAGACTGGAGGAAATCTACCTACGCCAACTATAGTTTATGCTGTGTTGGTCTGTGAGTTGCTGTATCCCAGACTTG
Organism: Anomaloglossus baeobatrachus; assembly: GCF_048569485.1. Classification (NCBI taxonomy): domain Eukaryota; kingdom Metazoa; phylum Chordata; class Amphibia; order Anura; family Aromobatidae; genus Anomaloglossus; species Anomaloglossus baeobatrachus. The sequence goes on along the minus strand of NC_134360.1, from coordinate 179,945,469 downwards.
CTGGAGGAAGAGTTGCTTGGCGTTGTGGAGTTACCTCTCATCTTGTTGTTTCCACTCTGCTCTTGTTTTCCTCATCTCATATTGTCTTATACCTCTGTGTATGCATGCTGTGTGATAGCATTTTGGTTTCCCCTGTTTGTCTATTTCTGCGGGTTAAATCACACTCTTGTCCTAGAACCCCCTCCTGGGGATGTAGTGGTGGTAATAAGATCAGGGCTGGTCAGGAGCAGCTCTAGGAAGGAGACTCAGACATCCTCACCATTAGTGGTATCTCAGAGAATAAGGATAGCACAGGACCCCCTAGTGTGAGGGTCAGCTTAGGGTCCCCGGTTTGCTGCTGTACCCATAGTCCCTTGTGACAGTCTACTGGTGTTCTCTCCTCTCCCAATAGAAAGCACATGACCACTCGACCAAGTTGACCATGGTAATGAAGGAGCCAGGAAGACAGCTGTTGGCCAAATGCTCCCTTACATGTGTAGGGCCAGCCTGAGAAACATTCCAGAAATGGAACTTTCCAGGTTTCTGGAGGCTTTTTTAGTCATCGGGAGATTTCACACCTATTCCTTGAGTTGCCACTCCTTTGTTATTTCATGGACCTTCCCGAACATTTCTAGAAAACTGAAAAATATGTAAGTAGTACTGCTGTTGCCGTGACCTATTGTTGACTGGAGAACTTAGCAGCCTTTGTTCATCTTCCATGGTCATAGAAAGACATTATATTCCATGGGTTGTCCTCCATTGCGAGAGAATCTTTTTAGAGCTGCTGTCCACTCTCAAACCGGGGCAAACCTTCTCTTACCTCAATAGGTGATTGAGACGTGGCTCACTATACCTGATTTAATGGAATTAGTTGCGTGTTTCGGTGGTCACAGGTAACTAAAGAAGTTGGAGTTATTTGTGAAGTCTTCTCGAGCATTCTTCAATCTTTCAGGGAAGCTTTTTTTTGGTTGCAGTAATAACATCAGCTTCCGGGTAAGCAATATCCGGCTCTGGCTAGTGCTGTCTATATCCCATGTTTAGCAAACAGCAGGGCCGCAGGCCGTGGTATTTTATGTTAGGATATTGCTGGCTCTGAACGAGTCTCTCTCATCTTATAGTGGCAGCAGGAGACTATTTCTAAATCCTTCATGGTCTGGTTCATAAGTGAATGATGGGTTTCTTCATCTGGATAAAATATCTTTAGAACAATTACAGAGCTTGTGATCAAGGTGGGGTTTCGGTGTTCACACACGGCTTTATAACCTTCTCCTGTTTCGTGTGACCTCCATTTAATTGCCTTTTGTGTTGTTTTTAATCTGATTTCTCAATTAGACCCCTTTAGAGAGGACTAGTTACGATGGCTTCACAAATCCAACATTAATGGTCAACGATGCAGGTCTTTTTACCTCAGTCTCTTCTCTTTTCCTAATGGCCGTCCTCCGGCTCTGATTGATGTACGAGTCCCTGCATCATCCAGCGCAATGTAGCATCTCTGACTCGCGCATGCGCACATTGCTCTGCCCTACTGAGGGCAGAACACAGAACATCAATGCGCATGCGCCAAGAGACGTCACATTGTGATTCAAAGTTTCTCAATTCCCGAATTTTGAATAATTCTGCATACATTTTGATCCAATATTACATCAGTGTTTCACACAAGTCTTAAAAGTAGATGGAGAGGCAAATCAAACAAATGAGTAAAAAAAGATATTAGACTTTTTAGCTCTCTCAGATAAAAAAGCATGGACAGCGTCTCAGGAGTAATTTCAATTTTCTTTCTTCCATAAAGCAACGTTTCGCCCTACATATGGGCTTTATCAAGCATGTGACATACTTGATAAAGCCCATATGTAGGGCGAAACATTGCTTGATGGAATAAAGAAAATTAAAAATACCCCTTGGACGCTGTCCATGCTTTTTATCTGTGAGATGGTGACCAAGAGGATCCCTTGGACGTAGGGGTACTTTACATGTTGCGATATCGCTAGCATTTGCTAGTGTTGACCCGCCCCCATCGCACATGCGATATCTTGTGATTCCTGCTGTAGCGAACATAATCGGTACAGCAGTTTCACACACACACATACCTTGTTAGCAACGTCGCTGTGACCGCCGGACAATCCCTCCTTCAAGGGGGAGGTGCATTTGGCATCACTGCCACGTCACCGCAACGTCATTAAGCGGCCACCCAATAGAAGCTGAGGGGCGGAGATGGGCGGGACATAACATCCCGCCCACCTCCTTCCTTCCGCATTGCTGGTGGACGCAGGTAAGGAGATGTTTGTCGTTCCTGCGGCTTCACACACCGCGATGTGTGACGCCGCAGGAGCGACAAACAACATCGTATCTCCTGATGTAGCGACATTATGGAAATGAACGACGTTACACAGATCAGTGTGTTTTTTTTTGGTTTTTTTTTACGCTTCTGTGCTCGTTCATCGTCGCACTTAGGATTTACACGTTGCGATGTCGCTACCGGCGCCGGATGTGCGTCACTAATGATGTGACCCCGACGATATATCGGTAGCGATGTTGCAACGTGTAAAGTACCCCTTAGACTTACGTCCCCTACTCTTTGGTGAATGATTTCACTTGATGCTGCAAACAGTCTGTTTTGTGCTTTACCTCACACATAAGCTTCTTATACTAAGAATGTCTTTTGTTGCCTATAGCAACCAATCAGAGCTTCTATTAATGACCTGTAACAAAATAGAAGCAGAGCTGGGATTGGTTGCTATAGGCCACCTGATAAATATGCAGGCTAACTGTCAAAACAGACAATATATTACCTCTCACATCCAAACAGTAAGTGTTTTTTAGCTAAAAAAAAAAAATCTATAGCGCAGGGTTAAAATTTCCCCTCAAAACATAGTCTATGATGTTCCCTGAGTCAAATGAGGTGACTATGCAAAGTTTTGTGATTGCAAATGCAACGATGCGGATTCCTTAAATGGGGACACACACATACGCACACACACGCACAATAACTATATACACACACACACACACGCACAATAACTATATACACACACACACGCACAATAACTATATACACACACACACGCACAATAACTATATACACACACACACACACACACGCACAATAACTATATACACACACACACACGCACAATAACTATATATACACACACACACACGCACAATAACTATATATATATACACACACACACACGCACAATAACTATATATTCACGCACACGCACAATAACTATATATATATATACACACACACACACACACACACACACACACACGCACAATAACTATATACACACACACACACACACACACACACACACACACACGCACAATAACTATATACACACACACATTACATACCTCGGCAAATTTTTTTCTTTCTTGGCTTTTTTTTCAGAGAATATAAATAACACAAAACCTATTTTTCCACTCATGGTTAGCAGTTGAGTGAAGCAATTTAGTGTCAAACTACTGTGTTTTCTCTTTTTAAATCATAATAACAACCAAAAACATGGTGACACTTTCCCTTTTTAAGAGGAAGTTTACATGGAGTGTTTTACGTGGATTCTGGAGCAGATTCACTTCTAAAATCAAATCCCAAATCAATTACTTTTGAATAAGCTTTTTATACATTTTTTTTAAAGGGGGGGAGTTTATATGGTGCTTTTTTCCACAACCTGTATAAAGCTGTATTAATCCTTGAGGTGTTTCTACCTTAAAAAATGCCCCAGATTTGGCTACTGAATAATTTATAATAGAACGAGTACAAAAGCAACATAAAGACACCCAAAATACAGGGCAGATTTGATTCTTTAACTATTTTCTATTTTTCTTGCGGAAAAAAAATCTTCTGAAAAAGTCTGATTTATATTGCTTTAAATCTCCAAAATAAGGGCATTAAAATGCCATCTAGGAATGCCCCCAAATGGCTATTTTTTGCATGGGGTATTCACATCATTGCCATCTCTACTCTGAACATCCTGGAGGCTCCAAGAATAAAGGGAGACCACTTGGAAAAGTCTGTTGAGCTATCACCCTGTATAGGAACTACCTGAAACATTTCAGAAAAGCAGGATTATTTTTTTATTTATTTTTTTTTTTTCATTAAAGCATTCGGCGAGGTGGGGAACATTTTAATCATTTTATTTTATATCAAATCACGGCATAAAAGAAAAAAAAATAGATATATATATATATATATATATATATCTCAAAAACAACTGTTAAGAGGAGACTTGTGCAGCAGGTAAAATAGCTGCTAGGAAACCACTGCTAAGGACAGGCAACAAGCAGAAGAGACTTGTTTGGGCTAAAGAACACAAGGAATGGACATTAGACCAGTGTTAATCTGTGCTTTGGTCTGATGAGTCCATATTTGAGATCTTTGAATCCAACCACCGTGTCTTTGTAGAAAAGGTGAACGGATGGACTCTACATGGCTGGTTCCCACCGTGAAGCATGGAGGAGGTGGGGTGATGGTATGGGGGTGCTTTGCTGGTGACAATGTTGGGGATTTATTCAAAATTGAAGGCATACTGAACCAGCATGGCTACCACAGCATCTTGCAGCAGCATGCTATTCCATCCGGTTTGCGTTTAGTTGGACCATCATTTATTTTTCAACAGGAAAATGACCCCAAACACACCTCCAGGCTGTGTAAGGGCTATTTGACTAAGAAGAGTGATAAGATGCTATGCCAGATGACCTGGCCTCCACAGTCACCAGACCTCAACCCAATCGAGATGGTTTGGGGTGAGCTGGACCGCAGAGTGAAGGCAAAAGGGCCAACAAGTGCTAAGCATCTCTGGGAACTCCTTCAAGACTGTTGGAAGACCATTTCCGGTGACTACCTCTTGAAGCTCATCAAGAGAATGCCAAGAATGTGCAAAGCAGTAATCAAAGCAAAAGGTGGCTACTTTCAAGAACCTAGAATATAAGACATATTTTCAGTTGTTTCACACTATTTTAAGTATTTCATTCCACATGTTTTAATACATAGTTTTGATGCCTTCAATGTGAATCTACAAATTTCTGAGTCATGAAAATACAGAAAACTCATTGAATGAGAAGGTGTGTCCAAACATTTGGTCTGTACTGTGTGTGTGTGTGTATGTATATGTATATATATATATATATATGTATATATATATATATAATAATATTATATTATATTATATATGCATATGTGAGTGTGTGGGTGCGTATGTATACATATATATGTGTGTGTGTGTGTGTATATAATATATATATACCGGATTTTTCGGACTATAAGACGCACCTGACTATAAGATGCACCCTGGTTTTAGAGGAGGAAAATAGGAAAATAAAATTTTAACTAAAAAATTTGGTCATGACACACTTATGGGGCGAGGATCTGCAGCTGACACTATTATGGGGGTAATGTCCCCGAATTCTCTACTGAGGTACCCCATTCTGGTAACGATCCTCCTGCCGTGTATATGATCCTGCTCATATACCCCCATCCATCCTGCTCATATACCCCCATGCATCCTACTCATATACCCCCATGCATCCTGCTCATATACCCCCATGCATCCTACTCATATACCCCCATGCATCCTGCTCATATACCCCCATGCATCCTGCTCATATACCCCATCCTGCTCATATACCCCCATGCATCCTGCTCATATACCCCATCCTGCTCATATACCCCCATCCTGCTCATATACCCCCATCCTGCTCATATACCCCCATCCTGCTCATAATATACCCCCATCCTGCTCATAATATACCCCCATCCTGCTCATAATATACCCCCATCATGCTCATAATATACCCCCATCCTGCTCATAATATACCCCCATCATGCTCATAATATACCCCCATCCTGCTCATAATATACCCCCTTCCTGCTCATATACCCCCATCCTGCTCATAATATACCCCCATCCTGCTCATAATATACCCCCTTCCTGCTCATATACCCCCTACCTGCTCATAAAATACCCCCATCCTGGTATTTGGCCTGTATCCTATGGCACAGAAAAAAAAATAAACGTTTATACTCGCCTTTCCTCACTCCCTGCAGCACCGATCAGCTTCCTCTCTGTCTCAGCTGCAGCGCCGCTGAGTGGAGCCGTGACCGTTGTCTGCAGCATCGCGATGTCTTCCTGTCTGTGCCGGTCAGCTGATCTGTGTGGACACTAGCAGCGCGCACAGCGATGACATCATCGCTGTGCTCACCGCTCTCTACACAGATCAGCTGACCAGCACAGACAGGAAGACATCGCAATGCTGCAGGGGGACTGCTCCACACACAGGTGAGTACACTGATTCACTGCACCCCGCTCTGATAATGATGCACGGGGGCAGTGAATAGAGCCGCACATGATTACTCCAGGTTGTAGTTGCCAGGGGTGATCATGCGGGCCGGCTGTTAATTATGCGCTCATCCCCCCCCCCCCCCCGCCCATCACCCCGCCCACCTGTCAGCGCCGGCTTCACCGCTGAGAGATGGGTGGGAGGATGGGCGTTCATATGTAATGAGCGGGCCCACGTGGTCACGGCAGGCTGCTACAGCCTGCTCGTGCCCCTGATGACCCGCTCCACCGCAGCACCCTCATTCTCCGCAGCCGCATTCAGACCATAAGACGCACCCCCCACTTTCCCCCAACATTTGGGGGGGAAAAAGTGCGTCTTATGGTCCGAAAAAATTTTTTTTTAATATTTTCACATTTCCACTTTCGGACAAGCCCTCAAAGTAAGCAGCAGACAGGAGACCTGCAATGTCAGTGTGAGGATAGGGTGTAGTTACTATGGTAGTGTGGCTAAGAACTCACAGCACGGCGACTCAGAGGTTTTCACTGTTTATATCCTACCAAGGACAACATCCGCAAGGAGTTTTATGTTCTCCCCCGCTCGAGTAGTTTTCCTTTTTTTTTTTTAATCTTCTAAAGACAAACTGGATTTCGATTGGGCCCCAATGGGGACAGTGATGTCTATATAACGCTATGACATAAGATGGGGCAATATAAGTGCGTAATATAAATAAACAATAATGGAATAAATGGGGCTGCAGGTTGGAAGTTGCTCCTGGTCCTCTGCTGTCCGTACACTTTGCCTGTACGCTGGGATTGATATAAGTAATATCTACTGATGAGTGGACCCATTGAAGTTCGGTTCGATGGGTTCAGCCAGAGTTTAAATAGTTTAGTTCGGGACCCGGACTTCACGTGAACCCCAGTGGAAGCCACTGATTGGGCAGTTCAGGTCTCCACCCACATGCAGCCAGCCATAAACAGATCACTTCTGGGGGCAGGTAGATGGGGTTTTCAATTTTTCTTTGGTGCACACTACATCCGATCACGCTCTTGTTACCCGCAGTGCGAGCCGATCAAACACTGCAAGCGGCTCTCACTGGCCAAGCACAGAGCGTACCCCCAAGCACAGAGCGTACCCCAGCACAGCAAAGCTCGAGTGGTCAGCATACGTAAAGCACCCGAACTCCAAAATCAAACGCTGTTTTTTTTTTTTTTTTTTTTATTATTCTTTTGTAAGGTCCGTGTTTGGTACGAGCACTGAACTTCATTTTTCTGGTTTGCCCATCTCTAATGATATCACATGGGCAGCTCGCTTTGCTTCCTGAATTGCCCATTGTATTGGTCATTTTCAGCTGAGATAATGCAGGGTGGTGCTGGCTTTTCATACTAATGTAGCCGTATCCAGAGACACAATGCTCCGCTATTGTTTGTAATTTTTCTTTTTTTTTCTGACAGTCTAATATTTCTTGTATTTCCGTTGCCTGAGCCAAGTTCTCTGTACACGTCCCTGGCTGCATGGAACAGCAGAAACAAATGTGTGTGTGTACAGTAGTGTGTGTGTGTGTACAGTGTGTGTGTACAGTGTGTGTGTACAGTGTGTGTGTACAGTGTGTGTGTACAGTGTGTGTGTACAGTGTGTGTGTACAGTGTGTGTGTGTACAGTGTGTGTGTACAGTAGTGTGTGTACAGTAGTGTGTGTGTACAGTGTGTGTGTACAGTGTGTGTGTACAGTGTGTGTGTACAGTGTGTGTGTGTACAGTGTGTGTGTGTGTACAGTGTGTGTGTGTGTACAGTGTGTGTGTGTGTACAGTGTGTGTGTGTGTACAGTGTGTGTGTGTGTACAGTGTGTGTGTGTGTACAGTGTGTGTGTACAGTGTGTGTGTACAGTGTGTGTGTACAGTGTGTGTGTACAGTAATGTGTGTACAGTAGTGTGTGTACAGTAGTGTGTGTGTACAGTGTGTGTGTACAGTGTGTGTGTACAGTGTGTGTGTGTACAGTGTGTGTGTGTACAGTGTGTGTGTACAGTGTGTGTGTACAGTGTGTGTGTACAGTGTGTGTGTACAGTGTGTGTGTACAGTGTGTGTGTACAGTGTGTGTGTACAGTGTGTGTGTACAGTGTGTGTGTACAGTGTGTGTGTACAGTGTGTGTACAGTGTGTGTACAGTGTGTGTACAGTGTGTGTGTGTGTGTGTGTGTGTGTGTGTGTGTGTGTGTACAGTGTGTGTGTGTGTGTACAGTGTGTGTGTACAGTGTGTGTGTACAGTGTGTGTGTACAGTGTGTGTGTACAGTGTGTGTGTACAGTGTGTACAGTGTGTGTGTGTGTGTACAGTGTGTGTGTGTGTGTGTGTGTACAGTGTGTGTGTGTACAGTGTGTGTGTACAGTGTGTGTGTGTACAGTGTGTGTGTGTACAGTGTGTGTGTGTGTACAGTGTGTGTGTGTGTGTGTGTATGTGTGTGTGTGTACGTGTGTGTGTACAGTGTGTGTACAGTGTGTGTACAGTGTGTGTGTGTACAGTGTGTGTGTGTACAGTGTGTGTGTACAGTGTGTGTGTGTACAGTGTGTGTGTGTACAGTGTGTGTGTGTGTACAGTGTGTGTGTGTGTACAGTGTGTGTGTACAGTGTGTGTGTACAGTGTGTGTGTGTACAGTGTGTGTGTGTCCATCAGTCTAAAACACAGGTGTTCCCTTCCCTTTTCATGTAGTATTCTTTACCTGTATATATGGCAACTAAGCTGATCTTTTTTTTTATTTTTTCCTAGTACATCGGCAGCTTGGATGTGCCACGTCCTAACAGCAGAGTGGAGATTGTGGCGGCCATGAGACGAATACGGGTACGTAGACATTAAGTCAATTACATTGGGTTGGTTTTCTTTAAAGTGATCTGTCATTACTTTTCCCAAACATGGAGGAGTTCAAACCTCGTTATGTGACTGCTGGGATTTTAGGTTCTTTTGCTTTTTTGCAGATTAGTTTTTTTTTGGTTTTTTTTTCTGGTGATTGTGGGGGTCCAGAACTACGTCCCTGAGGAACCTGAGGAACTTATTACTAGAATGCTATGCAGCTCTTTTATCCTGCTGATTGTATCATGCCTAGGTTATAGCAGCTATGTAATGCATAATATTGTGGGTCTCGTGCGCGTGTGTGCGTGCATCAAATAGATAGAAATATACTGTGCCTTGAAAAAGTATTCATACTCCGTGAACTTTTCTTTTCACGTTACACCCACAAATGTAGAGGAACAACCACCAGGATTTTCCTATATAACCTAAAGCCAGTGCTATATTGGCGCTATCATGCTGATTCTAAACATACCTGTAGTTGTGAGGTCGGATGTATACTTTTTAAAATACAGGCAAGTAAAGTTTATGGAAAGCACTGTTATTTGATTGATAGCAGCTACAAAATATCTAATAGGGGGTCAGGTTTTGCTACTTATTCCCGCCCCTGTCTGCCTGCCTGTCCTTTCTCCCTCCTCCTCTGTAATAACAGAGACAGGGAGAGGAGTGACAGGCAGCAGACAGGGGCGGGAATAATATTCTGTAGCTCCTATCAATCAAATAACAGTGCATTTCACAAACTTTACTTGCCTGTGTTTTAGAAAGTATACATCCGATCTCACAACTAAAGGTATGTATAGAATCAGCATGATAGCGCCAGTATAGCACTTTCTTTAGGTTATATAGGAAAATCCTGATGGTTGGTCCTCTTTAAATGTATTTTATACAATAGACCAACATAAAGTAATAAGTATTTGTGAAGTGTAAAGGAAATTATACTTGGTTTTCTAAATATTTTAAAAAAATAAGTCTGATAATGATGATGTGCATTATTATTCATCCATCAGAGTCAATACTTTGTAGGACCACCTTTTGCTTTAATCACTGCCGGGGTATGTCGAACAGTTTTCCCCATCTAGAGACTGAAAATGTTGCCCATTCTTCTTTGCAAATTCGCTCTAGCTCAGTGAGATTGGATGGAGACATCTGTGAAGAAAAATTTTAAACTTTTATCAAAAATTCTCAATGGGATTTATGTCTAGACTGTGACTGGGACATTCCCACACTTGAATATTTTTTGTTCTAAAGCATCCATTGTAGCTTTGGCAGGATGTTTAGGATCATTGTCCTATTATAAGGTGAACCTACACCTAAGATTCAAGTCTTTTGTAGCCTCTAACAGGCTTTCTTCCAGGATTGCCCTGTATTAAGCTCCATCCATCTTCTCATCAATTCTGACCAGCTTCCCTGTCCCTGCTGAAGAAAAGTCTCCCCACAGCATGATGCTGCCACCGCCATGTTTCACGGTAGGGTTGGTGCTTTCAGGATGATGTGCAGTGTTAGTTTCCCACCTCGCATAGTGTTTTGTATTTAGCCCAAAAATTTTTATTTAGGTATCATCTGACCAGAGCATCTTCTGCCACATACTACATGGTATATGGAAGAGGTGCTCTGGTCAGATGAGACCAAAGTAGAACCTTTTGGGCTAAATAAAAAAACGCTATGTGAGGTATAAAACTAACACTGCATATTGTCCTGAAAACACCATCCCCACCATGAAACCATGGGATTGATTTTACATTAGGATCATGGGATTTTTTTTATACACCCTAAAAACTAATATGCTTTTTCAGCTGCTGCTTGACATTGATTGCTGCTTGCTTAGTTTACTTATAACCTGTCTAACAGGTTATTGTATACAGAATGGTTTGGTCAGATTTCTCCATTTACATAAGTGTGCATGTATGAGGTGTTCACTGAAGTGAAGTGCATCAAGCATTGAACCATTTGACGAAATGGACAGGATCCCATCAGAAAGAAGGAAATTCAGAGTTATGAGTTAACGAAAAAGATCTAAAGGCATGTCTGCTCTGGATTATCTCATTCTGTTAATCCAGAGCACACATGTGATCTCAGTGTGTCCCGCTGTGTCTCTGCTGTTTTTCCGTGGGGAGAAGGGAGTAAGCAGCTGCCAGACAGCCCGGGCTGGGGTTATCCAGGGAGAACAAAGGATTGGGCATTTGAATTAAAACACATGAGATGGTTGGACATTCCGACTGAAATCGGGGGGCTGAGGCCATCTTTAAAGGCTTTGGACACCTGTGACATGAGAAAATATATTATTATATATGGTAGAGGTAATATAATTAAAGGGGCAGATGAGTAATCGGACAACCCCTTCTCAATCCCTATATTCCCTCATTTAAAATAAAAACCGCTTGTACTCCCCTCTGGTGCCGGCGCCATTCCAGCTGTTATTGGGTTACCTCACTCTCGCTTCCTTCGGACAAATCTGCGGCTGCTCTCTGACTTCCTCTTGATGTCCATTTCATCTTAAGGAAGAGAGTGAAGTGACCACTGATTGGCTGCGTACAGGTTGTTGATATTTTACATTGAAGAATTGGAAAGGGGTTGTCCAAGTAGTAATGGACAAACCCTTTAAAGGGAACCCGTCACCAGATTTGGGGCCTAATAAGCTGCAGCCACCACCTGTGGTCTCTTATATACAGGATTCTAACATTCTGTATATAAAAGCCCAGGCCGCTGTGTAGAATGTAAAAAACACTTTATAATACTCAGTCGGTGCGGTGCAGATGGGTTGGATGGGTGTCTCCGTTCTCTGGGTGCGGTGCCTCCTCTTTCAGCCATCTTCGTCCTCCTTCTGAAGATAGAGTGCATGACGCATCCTAGGTCATCCACACTCACCAGCATTGAGGTCCCGCGTAGGCGCAGTTAGATTTGCCCGGAGCAGAGCAGATCAAAGTATTATAGTGCGCCTGCGTGGGACCGGCGAGTGAGTATGACATAGGACGCGTCATGCACCCTGGCTTCAGAAGAATGACGAAGATGGCCGAAAGAGGAGGCGCCGCACTCGGAGAACGGAGACACCCATCTGACCGATCTGCACCATACCGACCATTTAGGTAAGTAATATAAAGTCATTTTTACGCTCTACACAGCGGCCTGGGCTTTTATATACAGCATGTTAGAATCCTGTACATAAGATCCCACTGGTGGTGGCCGCAGCTTATAGTCACCAAATCTGGTGACAGGTTCCCTTTAATTAAGGCTAGGTTCACATTTCCGTTGTTTATGATCAGTCACAATCCGCCGCTCTGATAAACCACGCAATCCGTTTGGCGGATTCCGTTGTTTCCCACAGACTTGTATGAGCCCTTGCGTTGCATCCTCCGCTCGACTGACCGTCGGGCGGCAGGAACGCAGCATGTAATGTTTTTTGAGCAGCGAAATCTTTTTGATTTCGATGCGCATGCTCTCTCTCGGCGGCCGAACAATCGGCTAATCACCCAGCGGACAGCTTCTGTGACTGATCAGCTGATCTCCCGGCCGCCGGCTTTTGAGAGCGATCAGTCTCTCTCAAAAGCCGGCCGCCGGGCAATCAGCTGATCGCTCTCAAAAGCCGGCGGACGGCTATTTTGAAGGATCACTAGTTTTACAACGGAATCTGCTTTCTCGTGACAATGAATTCCAATTCTTGTCACCCTTTGTACAACGCATCAGTCACAAGCGTCAAGCAACGCATCTGACTGATGCAAAACAACGGAAATGTGAACCTAGCCTAAAGGTGACCACTTAATGTGCATTTATATCGCACAATTATCAGGAATGATTATTCCTAGGAACACTAATTTTCCAATAATTTTGCAGCATAAGGGGCTGCCAATCAAAAGCACAAAATGCTCATCTGGTGAAATGATCTTTTGGCACCATGTCATTCCCAATCGGAATCTGTGCTGCCGAGAACAATCGCAACTTATGTGCATTGAATAATCTATTACTGATAGTTCTGTGTGCTGTCTGCCTGTCTAAACAGAATATTAAATGTTCGGTCTTGGGGCTCAAGTCTTCAGTTACTTCTGGCATCAGAAAATCCTGACAGTGCGCACAGTATCCACTGTGAGGATTCACAGGTCTGCAGCCACTTATAGTGACTGCAGATTTGTGCCCCAATTCTGAAAAACTCCTTTTAAGTGACCGCTGACTAATACTGCACTTATATCCTCTCCTCGTGCTTTGCACTATGTCTATTAACAGTTGTCTATGCTGTCTCTAAGTAGTTTTTCTCTCCGGTCCATGGTAGATGCGTATACAGACCCCTCCAATCCCTCCTGCCCTTTTTAAGGCCAATGTTACAATTCCGATAAAATAAAAAATCTGCAAAAAATGCTCGCAGCCTTTAATATAATGTGTGTATGGTCCCTTTACCCTCTGGCTACTTAAAAGAAAACCTGTCATTTACCTGAAGCTATAGGGGTAATCTTCAGGTAATGTCATTTCAAACGTGCAGCAATCAAATTGGAAATGTAGTTGCAGGGAGAAACAGAAGTTATGTTCTGCCTTAAGCTGCTCGCTTCCAATCATTCGAGCGGCACCAGAGTAGTCAACAGACAACGCTCACAATATTGCTGTGGTCACTCCCCATGCATCTTGAATGACAGCCTTGATGACTGGAATCGACCAGCTGCAGGAGAATATAACTTAATTTTCTCCCTTTAGCTGCAGTTACTATTTTAAAGATGTCTAGTAGTCTAATTGTATTTACCCCCCGATTACCACAGGGCGTGGCGGGAGATTGTATACATTTTTCAGAATAATGATCATTGTCCTTTAAGAGGTTTTTCAGGCATAGTTATTTGATGACCCCTATATTGAATAGATAATAAACAGCAGATTAGTGTGAGTCCGCCGGTTGCTGTTGGATTTAAACATTTGAAATCAAGCTGTAGCAGCCATTGCTGGATACTGCAGCACAGCTACTATGCAAATATTTAGCAGCTATGGTCAGTATTTTACATTCTGCCAAAGCAAATACAATTTTGGTGTAGGCAGGGTTTGTCTTCTTCGCTCCCCTTCTATTCGGGGTTTGGCCCTTCGCTCCCCTTCATTGTGGGGTTGGGCCTCTTTGCTCCCCTTCTTTGCGGGGTTGGGCCTCTTTGCTCCCCTTCTTTGTGGGGTTGGGCCTCTTCGCTCCCCTTCTGTGCGGAGTTTGGACTCTTTGCTCCCCTTCTGTGCAGGGTTGGGCCTCTTCGCTCCCCTTCTGTGCGGAGTTTGGACTCTTCGCTCCCCTTCTGTGCGGGATTGGGCCTCTTCGCTCCCCTTCTGTCAGGGGTTGGGCCTCTTTGCTCCCCTTCTGTGCGGGGTTGGGCCTCTTCGCTTCCCTTCTGTGCGGGGTTGGGCCTCTTCGCTTCCCTTGTGTGTGGGGTTGGGTCTCTTCGCTCCCCTTCTGTGTGGGGTTGGGCCTCTTCGCTTCCCTTGTGTGTGGGGTTGGGCCTCTTCGCTCCCCTTGTGTGCAGGGTTTGGCCTCTTCGCTCCCCTTGTGTGTGGGGTTTGGCCTCTTCGCTCCCCTTGTGTGTGGGGTTGGGCCTCTTCGCTCTCCTTGTGTGTGGGGTTTGGCCTCTTCGCTCCCCTTGTGTGTGGGGTTGGGCCTCTTCGCTCTCCTTGTGTGTGGGGTTGGGCCTCTTCGCTCCCCTTTTTCAACTTCTGGAGCCTCGACACATCAGACACTACGCAATTGCTTTACCCTTTCATTGGCTCTACTAGGAAAATAATTCTCAGAATTTTACAGGCAAAGCAATCAAAATGAGTAAGCGAGTGGTTTACAAAATGCAGCATAGTGACTTTTGCATTTTAATGCAAATTTTCTAAGGGTGATTGGGGAGGGGGATAGTACAAGTATAGAAATAAGATATACTATGCCCTTGGCTGTCATAGAATTTGCAGGCATCTTATCCTGTCTCTTGGGTCTGGTGTTTTTTTTTCGTCACTAATCTGAGGAGCTGTTTGTACGGTCGTGTCGCCTGAAATCTCCTAGATGTTCTACATTTTAAAGCAGACAATAATAGAAGATGAATGAAATGGAAATGTGCATGGAGCGCAGAGATTACAGAACGTACGATGCTAATCCTCCATCATTCTGTAATGGAGCTTTGCTGGTGCTGCGGAGGGGGTGAGAAGGCGCGACGCTCGGCTCATCTGCATGCATCGCATTGCGTGCCCCTAGATATACATGTTGCCAATGGTAATGAGATAAAAGTAAACCTTTTTTCCATATACTTGTATATAGAGTATTACAGCTTTGTCCCCTAGTCTCTTACATTTAATGTAGTCACAGCCTCTGTTCACCTGTAGGAAACCTGGATGGAAATGTAATAATGTAAAACATATGGACACCTTTTGGGGGACATTTCTGCAAATGGTTTTCTCATAGAGAACACAGGAACGCTCGGCTGAAATAAGCACCCCAGTGTATGGGGGAGCCAACTAAACAATTAGCTGAAGCGTCGTTCGGCCATCTTGTATCTCATGTCTGATAAGGCGAGCTTAAAGGGGAATTCCCATCTCCAAAATCCTATCCCAATGTGTAGTACCATGTTTTTCCAGAAATAAGACACTTTACACTTTTTTGTTTCTGCCCCGAAAAAAGCGCTAGGGCTTATTTTCGGGTAGGTCTTATTTTTGAAGAAAATATGGTTGGGGCTAAGTGTGGGTGTTTGATCTGATGTGTGTGGGTGTTTGATCTGATGTGTGTGGGTGTTTGATCTCATGTGTGTGGGTTTGCGATCTGATGTGTGTGATCTGATGTGTGTGTGTGTGTGTGTATGATCTGATGTGTATGTGTGGGGGTGTGATCTGATGTGTTTGTGTGTGTGTGTGTGTGTGTGTGTGTGTGTGCGCGCGCGCGATCTGATGTGTGTGGCTCTGCGATCTGATGTGTGTCGGTCCCCGATCTGATGTATGTGGGTGTGCGATCTGATGTGTGTGGGTATGCAGTCTCATGTGGGTCCCCGATCTGATGTATGTGGGTGTGTGATCTGATGTGTGTGGGTGTGCGATCTGATGTGTGTGGGTGTGCGATCTGATGTGTGTGGGTGTGCGATCTGATGTGTGTGGGTGTGCGATCTGATGTGTGTGGGTGTGCGATCTGATGTGTGTGGGTGTGCGATCTGATGTGTGTGGGTGTGCGATCTGATGTGTGTGGGTGTGCGATCTGATGTGTGTGGGTGTGCGATCTGATGTGTGTGGGTGTGCGATCTGATGTGTGTGGGTGTGCGATCTGATGTGTGTGGGTGTTTGATCTGATGTGTGTGGGTTTGCGATCTGATGTGTGTGATCTGATGTGTGTGTGTGTGTGTATGATCTGATGTGTGTGTGTGTGTATGATGTGTGTGTGTGTGTGTGTGTGTGTGTGTGTGTGTGTGTGTGTGTGTGTGTGCGCGCGCGCGCGATCTGATGTGTGTGGCTCTGCGATCTGATGTGTGTCGGTCCCCGATCTGATGTATGTGGGTGTGCGATCTGATGTGTGTGGGTATGCAATCTCATGTGGGTCCCCGATCTGATGTATGTGGGTGTGCGATCTGATGTGTGTGGGTGTGCGATCTGATGTGTGTGGGTGTGCGATCTGATGTGTGTGGGTGTGCGATCTGATGTGTGTGGGTGTGCGATCTGATGTGTGTGGGTGTGCGATCTGATGTGTGCGATCTGATGTGTGTGGGTGTGCGATCTGATGTGTGTGGGTGTGCGATCTGATGTGTGTGGGTGTGCGATCTGATGTGTGTGGGTGTGTGATCTGATGTGTGTGGGTGTGTGATCTGATGTGTGTGGGTGTGTGATCTGATGTGTGTGGGTGTGCGATCTGATGTGTGTGGGGGTGCGATCTCATGTGGGTACCCGATCTGATGTGTGTGGGTGCGCGGTCTGATGTGGGTGCGCGGTCTGATGTGGGTGCGTGGTCTGATGTGGGTGCGCGGTCTGATGTGAGTGTGTCCTTCACTATTCTTTAACTTCTATTAATATTCTTCGGCTTATTATTAAACCTACTACATATTGGGATAGTGTCTTAGACAGGGGAATACCCTTTTAAGCTTTTTCTTAGTGACTTTTAACTTATCTCTTCCTGTGGGTATGAATAGGTCTATGTGCTGCGATACATAGAGGCTGTAGAAGCTAAACTGTGTAAAACCTATTGTAAAAAAATTTTACTCTTAAAAGGTATGCAAAAAAACAAAGTAATTTGGGGTAACCAATAATAGACTAACATCTCCTAAAAGACGGCCATTTTTGATTTCCAATAATCTATCGTTAAATATTCCTAGAAAGATCGATCATTTGTTCGTCATCCGGTGTCGTTGAACAGGGAGCGCCGGTTTGGATCACTGCAATGGCCAACATGTCCTACAATGTTTATGGCCGTGTGGTCATAACGATCACTCACCGGTCAATCTTTTGATCGGTGATTGTTCAACCTTCAAACTAATTATATTTAATTTGTGTTGCCTAAAAATTCCTCCGGAAAGTGTCCTAACCCATTAATGATGGTGGACAATACATTGACTTGTACTTTTCACTCGTGAGTTTTTGCACTTTATCGGAAGCTGCCCCTTTCCTTTGCCCCATGTCACTATATAGGTAGTTTTACTGCTCAGGATAGTGTAACTATTGTCTCCTTGTGTTTTCTGCTAATGTTACTGTCCTTTTAGGTGTGGCACTCAGTTTTTAACCCTCTTGTGTACTTGAGGCTTTCCTCGGGATATTCACAGATGCCGTATTTGTGTTGTTTTTTTCCCTGCATATACTGTATATTCAGTAACACCCTTGCTACATTTGGTGGGAAAATCAAATAATAAGTTAACTATACAGTATATTGTTTCATCTGTTGTACCCTAATAGGTATGATTCAGTTACATTGAGAATATGATGTACAGTACATCACAAAAGTGAGTACACCCCTCACATTTTTGAAAATATTTTATTTTATGTTTTCATTGGACAACAGGGAAGATATTACACTTTGATACAATATAAAGTAGTCAGTGTACAGCTCTTATAAGGCCTAAGCCACACGGCGAAAAACGGTGCCAGTGGAGTGCCATTAAAATCGCATTCCACTCGGGCCAATATTTGCCTGTGTGTCAGCGCACATGAGCGATTATTTTTTCAGCCCTAATCAGACCGAGAAAACAATCGCAGCATGCTGCGACTGTAATGCGATCATTGTTTCTCTCGCACCCATTCAAGTGAATGGGGCGAGAGAAAAATCGCACTGCACTCACGGTAGATCAGTGTACCACGCGTGCAGTGTGAGAATGGCAATAGCCGGCTACGGAGGAGAGAGGGAGATAAAATCTTCCCTCCGCTCCCCCACAGCTGAGGTCCGCACGCACAGTCGGACCTCAGTCGCAAGGATACTAGCATGACACTCGGCTCTGCAGTACTGCCAACATGAGCCAAGTGTCATGCGAGGGGATCGCAGTAATCCCCGTGTGGCACCAGCCTAAGGCCGGGGCCACATGGGGCTCTACTGCGATGCTCGCATGACACTCGACTCGCGCTGGCAGCACAGCAGGAGCCGAGTGTCATGCTAGTATCCTTGCGACTGAGGTCCGACTGTGCTTGCGGACCTCAGCTGCGGGGGGCGGGCCGGCACTCAGGAGGGGAGGGAGGGATTCTCTTCCTCTCTCCTCCGTAGCCGGCTATTGCCATTCTCGCACTGCACTCGCGGTACACTGGTGTAGCGCGAGTGCAGTGCGATTTTTCTCTCGCCCCATTCACTTGAATGGTGCGAGAGAAAAGAGACTCGCCTTGCAATTGCAGTATGCTGCAATTGTTTTCTCGGTCCGATTAGGGCATGTGTTCTGACACACAGGCTAGAATTGGTCCGAGTGGAATGCGATGTTTTATCACACTCCACTCGCACCGATTTTCTCGCCGTGTGTCTTAGGCCTTAGTGTAAATTTGGTGTCCTCTAAATAACTTAACACATAGCCATTAATGTCAAAACTGCTGGCACCAAAAGTGAGTACACCCCTAAGTAAAATGGCCATTTTCCCTCCCCGGTGTCATGTGACCCATTAGTGTTACAAGATCTCAGGTGTGAATGGGGAGCAGGTGTGTTTATATTTGGTGTTATCACTCTCACACTCTCTTATACTGGTCACTGGAAGTTCAACATGGCTCCTCATGGCAAAGAATTCTCAGAGGATCTGGAAAAAAATTTATTGTTGCTCTATTTAAAGACAGCCTAAGCCATATGAAGATTGCCAGCACCCTGAAACTGAGCTGCAGAACGAAGGCCAAGACCATACAGCGGGTTAACAAGACAGGTTCCTCTCAGTACAGGCCTTGCCATGGTCAACCAAAGAAGTTGAGTGCACGTGCTCAGCATCATATCCAGAGGTTGTCTTCTCAAAATAAATGTATAGGTGCTGCGTATTGCTGCAGAGATTGCGGGGGGTGGGGGGGTCTGCCTGTCAGTGGTCAGACCATACGCTGCACACTGCATCAAAATGTTCTGCATTGTGGTCATCCCAGAAGCAAGCCTCTTCTAAAGATGATGCACAAGAAAGCCCGCAGTTTGCTGAAGACAAGCAGATTAAGGAAATGGATTACTGGAACCATGTCCTGTGGTCTGATGAAACCAAGATAAATGTATTTGGTTCAGATGGTGTCAAGCGTGTGTGGCGACAACCAGATGAGGAGGACAAAGACAAGAGCGTACAGTGAGGCATGGTGATGGGAGTGTCAAGGTTTGGGGCGGCATGACTGCTGCCGGCTGTGGAGAGCTACAATGTGTACTGTGACATACTGAAGCAGAACATGATCCCCTCCCTTCGGAAACTGGCCACAAGGCTGTATTCCCACATAACGACCCCAACACACACCTCCAAGTCGACCACTGCCTCACTAAAGAAACTGAGGGTAAAGGTGCTGGACTGGCTAAGCATGTCTCCAGACCTAAACCCTATTGAGTTTATTTGAGGCCTCCTGAAGCAGAAGGTGAAGGAGCACAAGGTCTCTAACATCTACCAGCTCTATGATGTCATCATAGAGGATGGAAGAGGATTCCAGTGGCTCTTGTGAAGCTCTAGTGACCTCCATGCCCAAGAGAGGTTTTCCATAGCTTTGATGTGCTGATCATTAGATAGTAAATCTCTGTGATATACTATCTATTGATCAGCACGTTGCAGCACTTGTCAAATGAAAGCACCGCAGTGTAAATCAGGCTGCTATCACTCACAGAGAGGCAGTCGCACTACCACCAGTGACGTGCCCTGCTCAGTGCACCCTATTCTGGTCTCCAGACTGGAAGGATCAAAGCTGGAGCATCAATAAAGGTATACACGCTGCAGAGAGATCAGCGGACAGGAGCAGGGGAGGGAGCAGAAGTATATTGTAATATAAAGTGTTATTTAGGAATAATTAGGACAAATGAAAGGCGGTCACATTAGCAGTGGAAACCTTTTTTAAGGCAGTGATTGAAAATAATGGTGGGCTTAAAAAAGATTTACACTTTGGGCACAATTTGGCCATTTTCACTTAGGGGTGTACTCACTTTTGTTGCCAGCAGTTTAGGCATTAATGGCTGTGTGATGAGTTATTTAGAGGACACCAAATTTACACTGTTATACAAGCTGCACACTGACTACTTTACATTGTATATAAGTGTCATATCTACAGTGTTGTCCCATGAAAAGATGTAATAAAATATTTACAAAAATGTAAGGGGTGTACTCACTTTTGTGATATACTGAATATGTGCAAGGAAAAGGGCATCTTAGATGTACATTAAATCTTAAAGGGGTTATCTCACCCCCATAGGGGCGTAATAACCTGGAAAGAGGGCAGACTAGTCAGGGGAACGAACGCCCTAGTCAAGGCCCTAATTAGCATAGGGACAGCGAGGTTTATAAGTCGTATTTTTAAACGTTCATATTAGTGGATAGCGTTATACGGGGCTGGTTAAAGGGAACCTGACACCAGGATTTTCCCTTTATAAGCTGTGAGCTCTTATATACATCATTCTAGAATACTGTATATAAGAGCCCAGGCTGCTCTGTATAACGTAAAAATCACTTTATAATACTCACCTGGGGGGGTGGTCCGGTCTGATATATGTCGCTGCTCTTGGTCCAGCGCCTCCTCTGTCTTGTGTGATCGCCGTCTTCCTACCCAGCCCCGTGTGGATGACACATCCTAAATCATCCACACAGAGACCTCTATTGCGCATGCACACTTTAATCTGCCCAGCTGAGGGCAGATGAAAGTATTGTAGTGAGCATGTGCAGCGGTCTTTGACCTTTCCTTGCGCATTACAGTATTTTGCTCTGTTCTCAGCCAAGCAGATATCTAATACACTTGTCTGATACAACTGTGCCTCAGCCATAGTCTCCGTTAACGGGGGTGTTTTACAAAGGACTTTTCAATTAATAGATCTTGTAATAATAATAATAATTTTCACAATTGGATGTTATATAAAATGTTCCTGTGCTGAGATAATCTTTATATATGTGCCCCTGCTGTGTACTGTGTAATGGCTGTGTCTGACCGTACAGGACCTGCCATCAATTTTAAAGTAGTGGACAACTTCTTTAAATTTGATTGTAATTCTCCCAATGTGCCCATACACTTGCATTCTTCACTAATCCAGGAGAAGAAAATGGGCTGCAGCAACAGAGATCAAAGGATGTGGCCTATCTTCTTTCCCTTTACGTTTGCTTTGAGGGAAAGTTTGGATACCCGCTTGCTGTTAAAGCTTTGCTAGTTCATTCCTCATTCATCTAATATATAAAGCTGAGTTTATGTATGTATGTATGTATGTGTATGTATATATGTGTGTGTGTGTGTATGAATGTGTGTATGTATGTATGTCCACTAAAGGAATTTGCACCGTCGCATTTACAATCACAAAAATTTGCACAGGCACCCCATGTGACTTGGGGAATGTTGTAGACTATATTTTGATGGAAAATTTAACCCCGCGCTTTACAGTTTCTCTCCAAAAAACCTGCCTCCATTAAAGTCAATGGAGCTTTGAGCTACAGGTTATTAATAGGAGCTGTGATTGATTGCTCTAGAAACAAAGGAAATTGTCAGTATAAGAAGCTCATGTGTGAGGCAATATGATATCGGTGGGGAGACAGAGACAGACACAGGGCAAGGGACGGACACAGGGCAAGGGACGGACACAGGGCAAGGGACGGACACAGGGCAAGGGACGGACACAGGGCAAGGGACGGACACAGGGCAAGGGACGGACACAGGGCAAGGGACGGACACAGGGCAAGGGACAGTTACTATCCTGGGCAACACCGGATACTACAACCAGTATTAGATATTTGTCCCCTTTTTAGGAGCTGTTAATTTCAGAGTGATATTATTTATTTTAGACATTTTTTATCAGTGTATTGTTCCAGACAGCGGACTTTGGCTGTAAAACTAACAGGAAATAAAATGAATGGATGATTCCGTCAAACATGGAAAACTTCGTAGGCAGTCACGGAAAAAAATCCGCCTTTCAGCTTTTTTGTTGTTGTGCCTTTGGCTGTGTGTTTGCAGCGTGAGGTCTCTCTGCTTCTTCTAATTATCTTAATGTGTTGGCATTTCCTAGAACTTGGTGAGGCATTGTATCTGGAAACTGAAATTGTGCCGATTGTCGTAGGGAAAGGGCAGAGAAGGGAGGTTAGAAGTCGAGGTGGGAGGTTAAAGACTTGTACCAGTCTTCAGCATTACAAAGGAATCTGCGGAATTTTTTAATGTGGGAGGGCAAGGCATGGAATTCACTGACCAGGGTCCATTAAGGGGGAGCAGGTCACTGGGAGAGGAACTAGAGGAGGAATTGTACTGACGCTGGAGAGATAAAACTTCTCCGGATAATGTATTTGCTTGTTCGGAGTCTTGTGTTACGGGGTTGGCAGAGGGCGACTTGCCAGGAGAACAGAAAATGATGCTGATTGATCCACTATCAGAATCCAGGGAATGAATGAAAGTCCTTGGCAGTTTCTAAAGGTCATTTTGATTTTTTTTTTTTCGTCAAGCCTTGCAAATCAGACACTCATTTTGTTATTGTGAGATCTAAAGTCACTGAGCCTAAGTGAGAATAATTAGAGTGTAAAGATTCTGCTACAGGCAATGTTCCCTCCGAGCCTTTATAGCTAATGAGAGGGATGGATAAGGACATAGTGATAGGATAGGCAAAAAGTAGTCATTAAGTAGAGTAGTTTAATGGGTTAATGGTAACGTAACTAGAGTTTGGGAACCTTCATCACCAAGAGAAAATGCTATTTCCTTCCAATTTGCATTTAAATTATGTTGGTCTGCCTTACTGGAGGAGTGGCTACAGGGAGAAAGTGAATTTATATTCTCCCTGCAGGCGCTTGCTTTCAGTCATTGGGACAGTGTGGGTGGCTGTAATCACTCCCGGTGCATATTGACTGACTGCCTGCTCTGTATACTCAAGCTGCACCCTCTCTATCAGCCAAAGTGCAGGGGAGTGATTACAGCGCCCCCTCTGTGCAGTGACTATAGCAGCCATTGCACCACCTCCGTAACTAGAAGCAGGAGGAATAAATCATAATTTTCTCTGTAGTAAGCTATAGATAATTGGAGGTGATTATCTTTAATACCACTTGTCTGTTAATGGAGGTTCACCTTTCCTTATTGTTTGTACTCTAATCCTATGCAAATTGCCTCTTCAGTGAGGAAGAGGACTTAAGCTCTAGCGCCACCTATTGAAAGTAGCGAACCTAAAAGTCAATATCAACTATTTAGCGAGGCTTGCCTTATGACCTAAAAGCCAAACCAGAATCTCAATTTGCAAATATAATGTTTCGGGTTGCTGCCCCTCATCAGTGCAAAGCATGACTATCAGATTTCATCCTTTGCACTGATGAGGGGCAATACTCCAAAATACAGTGTCTGTAAATTGGGATTCTGGTTTGGCTTTTAACCTAAGTGATATGACCAGGCTCGTTAAAGGGTTGATATTGACTTTTAGGATTGCTACTTCCAATAGGTGGCATCAGAGATCAAGTCCTCTTCCTCACTGAAGAGGCAAGTTGCAGATTCACTTTCCCTGAGGAGCATTGCATGGCTTATAAGCCTCCTCATACAGGCATGTCACTCTCCACAAAGAGAAATGTTACTTCTTAGATACAGTCATCATAGAAATGTGTTTGAGGAGGAGATCGAGAAGACTCTGCGTCACTCAGGAACGATGGGATGATTGCGTTGTAAAATTCAGCGCAGTGCACAGGGATAGAGGTATATAATAAAGGCTTTTACATTCTCTTTATTTTCTTACAAATTTTTTCTGGAACATCTTTAAAATTGATAGTAGCAACACTTAAAAATGGACATTGGCTAAAAATTGAAAGGTTATGTTCACACCACGTTTGGCCCCTATTTTGGAATGTACATCTATAGTGCCTATAGGCTATTATTGGCCAAATCTACACCATATGAGTCTTCTTTTAAACGGTTTTGCTATTATACAGTAGTGTGCACACGTTTTAGGCGGGTGTGGGGAAAAAATGCTGCAAAGTAAGAATGCTTTCAAAACTAGAAGGTAATTTTATTGCAAAAATGCAAAGTGAACGAAAGAGAAATCAAAAATGAATATTTGGTGTGACCCTCCTTTCCTTTTAATAAAGCATTAAAGCCTCAATTCTACTAGGTACACTTGTGCAAATCTTTGTCTTGTCATGTAATCAGAGCTTCTTGAGTCCATATATAGCACATTTTTCATTTTATAAGACTCACTGGATTATAAGATGCAACCCAAATTTAGAGCTAAAAAAGCAGGTCTGTCTTTAAAATTTGATGGTGCCTTACCTGGGAGGGTGGCCACGGTGATTGAGTGGGGGTCACAGAAGGTAGGGATGGTGGTGGTGGAGCAGGGCGATGCTGTGGGCGGTGTGGCAGGTGTCGCGGATGCTCGCTGCAGGTACTGTCAAGCAGGAACATTCAGAAACTGTCGGCAGTGCAGGCTTCAAAGAAATGGCGCCTGTAGTCTGGGTGTGCGCAGATTAAGCTATCGGGTCAAGGACGAGCCGAGATCTCATCGGTGCATGCGCCACCTCCTGGTGGGCGCCACTTTCCTTAAGTCTTCTGCTGGGAGATCAGCGGGCCGGAGGTGGCGCGTGCGCAAATGAGATTTTGAATCGAGGGCTCAGTCTGCGCACATGCCAACTCCGGGCTCCATTATTTGAAGCTCACACCGCCGACATTTTCAGAATGGCCTCTCCTCACTGCCCACAATCTGCAGCATTGCCCCTACCTCCTGTGACCATTCCCCACCACCCCACTGTAAGCTACATTTGGATTATAATACACACCCCTCATTTTCCTCCCAAATTCTTGGGAGGTAAAGTGCGTCTTAGGGTGCGTGCCCACGATCAGTGTTTGCAGCGTTTTGGATGTAGCGTGTTTTCGCTGCGTCCAAATCGCTGCGATGTACAGTACAAGCACAGTGGATGCATTTCTACAAATCCCGTGCTCACTGTGCTTGTTTTTTTCGCAGTAAACGCTGACCTGCAGTGTATCTTTCCAAACCGCAGCATGACAATTGTTTGCTGCAGATTTGCATGCATCCTCCGTAGGGAGAACACAGCGAGAGACCGCAGTACCCTGAACCCTGAGTGTAGGAACAAGCAGCTGCGGTCTCCTGCGGAGGAGATTCGTTGCCCCGCAGGTCAGGACCTCTGCATCCAGGACGCAGTGAGTCCTGATCGTGGGCACATACCCTTATATAAAAATAAGGTAATCACTTCCAGGATTCCTTGTTCTTCTTTAGGATGAAAATAGTTCTCAATGACATTGGCTACAATTTTGTTCTTCAGGAGGATAAGGACCCCAAATATACAGCCAATCGGACTCCTTCCTGATGGTATTGCCTAATGGATACGCATTTTTGTGTATTTCTTGGCATCAAGGACATCAAGAAGTTGGCAACATTGAGGACCGTAGATGCAGTAGTCTGCAAAGGACACCTAGTGCAACACATGGCACACATCTTGTTTACTTCCTTCAAAATCTGAAAATGTCCGCCAGTGCCATCAACTCAGAACGGGCAACAATAAGTGGAATCTCGCTACACCCATCTACTGTTCATGTAAGTCTGTCCAAAAGTCTTCAGAATTGCAGCCAAAAGCCATACTTTCGATAAGTTGAAGTGACATCTAAGGTATGAACAAAAATCTAGGAATTAGGGTGCAGAAACATGTCAGCAGAAACATGTCAGCAGGAGCTTTGGACTGATGGGTCAAACTGAAATATTTGGCCATTACAGAAGGAACTTTGTTCACTAAAGGGCTGAAGAGCGATACATTAACGAGTGTCTGCCGGTAACAGTGCAGCATGAAGATTTCTTGTACGTTTGGGGCTGTATTTCAGCACATCGAGTTGGGGATTTGGTCAATATTAAAGGGAACCTGTCACCTGATTTTTCCCTATTAAATTAAAAGTTTCACCTTCTGCAGCTCCTGGGCTGCATTCTATGAAGGTGCACTTTGGCCCTGACTCCCTTTCCAGGCCCCAAAAATAACTTTATAAAACCTGGCCGTTAGGTATGCTAATTACCTGTGTGGTTCAAATGGGCGGCCTCATTTTCTGCTCCTGTCCCCCCTCCTGCCACTTATCGCCGTCCTCCTTTCCTGATTGACAAGGATGGCGCCACCGTCGTCATCCTTGCTGCTCGGCCAAATCTCGCGCAGGCGCAGTTCGCTCTGCCTCATCGCGGGCCGAGCAGCAAACAGTTGTCCTTGGGCGTGCCGGTGAGGTATCTGTGCAGTCGCGAGATTATGGTCGGCACCTTGCAGGAGCTCACCAGCCTCATCCTTGTACCCAACCATAATCTCGCGCTTTAGCAAATACCTCACCGGCGGGCGCGAGGACAACTATGTCTCCTGTTCGGCCCGCGATGTGGCAGAGCGAACTGCGCCTGCGTGAGATTTGGCCTATCAGCATGGATGACGATGGCGGCGCCATCCTTGTCAATCAGGAAAGGAGGACGGCGAACGTGGCCAGAGGGAGGAAAAGTAGCAGAAAATGATCACGCCCAACTGACTAGATAAGGTAATTAGCATACCTGGCGGTCAGATTTTATAAAGTTATTTCAGGGGTCTACAAGTTTAGTCAGGAACAAGGTGCACCTTCATAGAATTTAGCCCAGGAGCTGCAGAAGGTGATACTTTTAGTTTAATAGTGAAAAAACTGGTGACAGGTTCCCTTTAATGGTGACCTCAATTCTGAGAAATACGGGAATATACTTATCCATCAGGTGCTAACTTCAAGGTGGCGTCTTCTAATTATTTAGCAGCAGGACAATGATCATTAAGAGCTATATTCAGCAGGAAGAAGAACAAGGCAACTTGGAAGTGATGATCTGGCTCCACAGAGCCCCGATCTCAACATCATCGATTCTATGAAGAGACAGAAGGATTTGCACAAGCATGATCCTCAGAAGATCTGTGCATGGTTCTCCAAGATGTTTGGAACAATCTTCATGCTGAGTTGCTTCTTTAAACTGTGTGGAAGTGTATCTCTAAGGATGGGGCCACACGGAGATTACTACGATCCCCTCACATGACACTTGGCTCACACTGGCAGTACAGCAGAGCCGAGTGTCATGCGAGTGTCCCTGTGACTGAGGTTTGAGCGAACCTCAGCTGCGGGAGACGGGCCGGCACTGAGGAGGGGCGGGCCAGCGCTGCGGAAGGGCAGGCCGGCACAGAGGACGGGAGGGATTTCTCTCCCTCTCTCTTCCGTTGCCGGCTATTGGCATTCTCGCCCTGCACTTGCATTACACCGGTGTACCGTTCGTGCAGTGCGATTTTTTTTTTTTATTTATTTATTTTTTTTTTCCCGCACTCCACTTACACCGATTTTCATGCCGAGTGGCTTAGGCCTAAGAATTGAGTTTACACCAAATATTGATTTGAGTTGGGTTAACTTATTGGTCATTCACTTTGCATTTAGTTAATTGATAAATATAAGCTATTAACACTTCTATTTTAGGAAACCTTCTTAGTTTGTAGCATTGTCCACACCTTTTTCCCAGTACTGCATATTCATGCCCAATTTTCGCTCTTAAGGCACCCTTCATCCAGGGCTGCTGATAGGGACATGCCTACTCTGCCTGTAATAAGATCCAGCCTTAGTTGGTATATTGTTTGCTAAAAAATAAACAGCAGTGGGGTTCTACCAAATCCTTATAGAATTTTTTTAAAAAAAAGATATCTGACTTGTCAAGACATCGAATCCTCAAGACCTCTGAAGGTCTTTTTATTAGTGTCTTGGTGCAAGAAACAACATACCATATTATTCGTTTTACAAGACGCACCCCAAATTTAGAGAAAAAAAAGGTGAAAAAATGGGAGAGGGTCCATCGTATCCAGTGGTGTCTTACCGGAGGGGAGCAGCAGCGGTAGTGGAGCAGGGTCACAGGAGGCAGGGGTGGTGGTGGATTAGGCTGATGCTGCGGGCGGTGCATTGGGCGTACCAGATGCTCGCTGTGTGCACTGTGAGGTAGGGAACATCCAGAAACTGTTAGTGGTGCGGGCTTCAAAGAAATTGCGCTTGGAGTCGTCAAGCACATAGATTGATCTGTCGGCCCAATGACAAGCTGAAATCTTATCTGTGCACGCACCATTTTCCTTAAGCCTGCTGCTGGGAGATCAATTAGCCGGAGGTGGCGCGTGCACAAATGAGCTTGAGCAGAGAGCTCCACATTTTTTGGAGGAAAAGTGCGTTTTATAATCCGAAAAATACGGTATCTATAGGGTTAATCTCCTGTTCTTTGTTGTGGAGTGCAGTTGATGATGGACAGTTAGGGGTACTTTGCACGTTGCGACCTCGCTACTGCGATATCGTCGGGGTCAAATCGAAAGTGATGCACATCCGGCGCCGGTAACAACGTCGCAACGTGTAAAGCCTAAATGCGCCAATAAACGATCGCAAAAGCGACGTAAATCTGTGATCTGTGTAGCATTGGTCATTTTCATAATGTCGCACCAATAGGAGATATGTTGTTGTTCCTCGTTCCTGCGGCAGCACACATCGCTCTGTGTGAAGCCGCAGGAGCGAGGAACATCTCCTTACCTGCCTCCACCGTCAATGCGGAAGGAAGGAGGTGGGCGAGATGTTTACGTCTCGCTCATCTATGCCGCTCCGCTTCTATTGGCCGCCTGCCATGTGACGTCGCTGTGACGCCACATGACCCGCCCCCTTAGGAAGGAGGCGGGTCGCCGTCCAGAGCGACGTCGCAGGGCAGGTGAGTGCGTGTGAAGCTGCCGTAGCAATAATGTTCACTACGGCAGCTATCACAAGATATCGCATGTGCGACGGGGGCGGGTACTATTGCGCTCAGCATCGCTAGCATCGGCTAGTGATGTCGCAGCGTGCAAAGTACCCCTTAAGGCCAGCAGCAGGGTCTTGTCTCCAGCCTGAACTGTGCCCTTTCCCATATTACAAGCAGAAGCCAGCACGACACTCCTTGCCTAGGACACCAGCCACCTCTGCTTGACCATGGAAGTGGCTAGTAATCTAGTCAGTGAGCAGTAGTAAACTGTACAATTCAAAATCCTTCCATTCTTGAGAATAGATTAATTGCAAAGTTGATTGCTTCTACGAGGACTTCTCAATTTTACCCATTTAACAAGATGAGATGACTCCTTTTTTTGGAAGTTGTCAAGTAGTTCCTCTCAAGATCGGTTCTCATCATGTCCCTCCATCCTTTATTGAGCAATTTTTGCAGTATGGCAGAGTACATTGTCTGGCTGAGAGTCCACTGCCATTAGGGCGTACCACTGCGAGTGGGTGTTGGTCCTCAGTAATCTTTAGATTGGTGGTAAGTGATGAGGTAACTTCCACATGTAGACCAGTATTGTTAGTGGTTTTAATATTATGGCTGATGGTCTATCTTACAGTGCACATTGGACAATTCCATGGCTGCTGTGTTTCCAGTAAACACCTCTGTGTGTTCTGTGTCCTGTAATTTCTTCTGCTCATTTTCCATCCTATTCTCCTGGAGATTGTTAATTCTCCTGGTACTCTATTATCAAGACTTCTACTTCTTTAGAGTCTCCAGTTCCCCAAGGTGTTTCCTACAAACGTCTGTTTGATGTCGGCAAAAAAAGGGAAGCTACATTGACCAAAAATATAAATGCAGCACTTTTTTATTTTTGTTCCCATTTTTCATGAGCTGAGCTCCAAAGATCTAAGACTTTTTCGTGGTACACAAAGGGCTTTTATCTCTCAAATATTGTTCACAGATTTGTCTAAGGGTGGTGTCACACACAGCGACGACGACAACGACGTCGCTGCTACGTCACCATTTTCTGTGACGTTGCAGCGACGTCCCGTCGCTGTCGCTGTGTGTGACATCCAGCAACGACCTGGCCCCTGCTGTGAGGTCGCCGGTCGTTTCTGAATGTCCAGCTTCATTTTTTGGTCGTCGCTCTCCCGCTGTGAAGCACACATCGCTGTGTGTGACAGCGAGAGAACGACGAAATGAAGCGAGCAGGGAGCAGGAGCCGGCTTCTGGCAGCTGCGGTAAGCTGTAACCAAGGTAAACATCAGGTAACCAAGGGAAGACCTTTCCCTGGTTACCCGATATTTACCTTCGTTACCAGCGTCCACCCTCGCTGCCAGTGCCGGCTCTCTGCACATGTAGCTGCAGTACACATCGGGTAATTAACCCGATGTGTACTGTAGCTAGGAGAGCAGGGAGCCAGCGCTAAGCAGTGTGCGCGGCTCCCTGCTCTCTGGACATGTAGCACAGCGACGCGTGTCGTTATGATCGCTGCTGCTTCTGCTGTGTTTGACAGCTAAGCAGCGATCATAACAGCGACTTACAAGGTCGCTGTTGCGTCACAGAAAATGGTGACGTAACAGCGACGTCGTTGTCGCTATGTGTGAACCTAGCTTTAGTGAGCGATTCTCCTTTGCAGAGAGAATCCATTCACCTCACAGTTGTGACATATCAAGATGCTGATAGACAGCATGATTATTGCACAGGTGTGCCTTAGGCTGGCCACAATAATAGGCCACTCTAAAATGTGCAGTTTTATCACACAACACCATGCCACAGATGTGACAAGTTTTGAGGGAGCGTGCAGTTGGCATGCTGACTTCAGGAATGTCACCAGAGCTGTTGTCCGTGAACTGAATGTTCATTTTTCCCTCACCCTATGACGGCACCACGATATTAGAGTGCTGTCCTGGGTTCAGAAAAAACATATTACTGGTAAGTAATTACGTATTTTTCGTTCGTACCTCCAGTACGTGTTTGGCAGTTTTATCACGTACCGGAGACACGTACACACGTGGACCAATGTTTTCCTAATGTATTGGACACACGTAAGTATTTTTGAATGGAACGTGTGTCCATTCCGTACTTACGTGTGTCCGTGAGTTTCTCACGCTGACATGTCCGTTTTGCTCCGGCATCACGGGTGTCACACGGCCCGCACCCATACCACACGGATGTAGTGTGGATGCGGTCCCGTGTGACACGCGCCGGAGAAAACTCACATGTCAGAGAAAAAAATAACAAATCTTTCCTCACCTTCTCCAGCCCTGCAGTCTCTGCCGCTGCTGTCACTTGCTGCCGACCACTGCTCATTATGCTTATTTAATATTCACTTTACTGCGGCCGGAAGCCGCAGCAGTGGGGAGTTGGCAGGACGGGACACCGAAGATCAGCACCACGGACAGCAGCAAGGACCACGTGAATATGCAAATTACCGGTTCTCCGTGTGTTATCGCGGATAACACACGGAGAACACATGTGGCCCGCACGTACCGGAGACACGTACTTACCTCATGCAACACGCAAGGTAAATACGTGTCTTGCGGCACGTGCGTGATTTTCATGTGTGTGTGGCACAGGCCTTTGATGGCACCCTTATATCGTGTTGCCATCATGGGTTCTAAAAAAAAACACATTACCGGTAAGTAATTACGTATTTTTCCCTCACCCTATGACGGCACCCTTATATCGTGGTGCCATCATGGGTTCTGAAAAATCACATTACCGGTAAGTAATTATTTCTCTACCATAAGTCGTCTCCAAAGGCGTTTCAGATAATTCGGCAGAACATCTTACCGGCCTCACAACCACAGACCACATGTAATCCCACCAGCCTAGGACCTCGACATCCAACAACTTCACCTCCAATGTCGTCTGACACCAGCCACCTAGACAGCTGCTGCAACAATCTGTGCATAACCAATGAATTTCTGCACAGACTGTCAGAAACCGTCTCAGGGAAGCTGATCTGCTGCTCTTCATCCTCAGTGCGGTCTCCACTTGACTGCAGGTTGTCGTCAAAATCAGCTTGAGTGTAGAAATGCTGCTGTTCAATGACGTCTGGCATATTGCAGAGGTGATCGCTTCATGGATAAATCTCGGTTTTCGCTGTACAGGGCAGACTGCATGTTCGATGCGTTGGGCTGATATAAACATTGTGAATCGAGTAACCCATGATGGCGGTGAGGTTATGGTATTATCTCGGCAAAGAGGTGGTCACTGACACAGATTTAGACAAATCTGTGAACAATGTTTGAGAGAAACAGAACTTTTGTGTCCATAGAAAAAGTCTTAGATTTTCTGATTTTGTTGGAAAAAATGAGAAATTGCTCATAAAGTTTTAACCCTTCTAACTTCTTAACAAAAAAAAATAAATTTCAAAAATTGTGCTGTGGTAAAGTAGATGGGTCTGTTTCCTATCTGGCTATCCTTTTGGAGCCTTAATCTTAATCTTGCAGCTCGTTGTGACCATTACTCTTCGCTATAAATAGTCACGTGTCTTTACATCTGATGGCGGCTATAGAACCTCCTCTTTCTTATTTTGACCACGTTGGAAGTAGCCTGTCTCTCTTTGAGAAGCTGAAGTATCGTGACAGTTGCAGCTGTGGTGTTCGCTGCATTGGAGATGCTTGGAGTGTTTTCCTTTTTGTGTCTATTTCCCCCTGTCTGTCTCCCTACCCTTGTGTTGTATTATTGCAATGGGGAGACTACTTCTCCCGCCGGCCTTCTCACTAGTCAGGGTGAGGTCAGGGCCTAGGCATCAAGGCGTGCAGGGATCAACCTCAGGTGAGTGCAGGAGGTGACCCTGGTCTCCTCTCCAAATTGCCAGAACCTACCATTGTATCGTGTTCCCGGTGTACTCTATTTGTTGTGCCACTTGCCAGGGGTTCCCTAATTCCTGTTGGAACCCTGATAGTCACTGTCTGACATAGACATGTGGCAAATGTTATTGATCATTTATTTTGAGTGATATAACTAGTTTGAAGGTAATCTGTCAGGTCCAATATGCACCTAGAACCACGAGCAGTTCTGTGTGCATATTGCTAATCCCTGCCTAACTGACACTGTATATAGTAGCATAGATAGAGGGATCTTTAGAAAAAGTATTTCTAAAGATCTTTTACCGTATGCTAATGAGCGCGGGGACTAGTCCCCTGGGCGTTAGTTCTCTTGCCAGTTGCACCTATTAGCATGTTAGTACACCCCTGTGGGTGTGCTATCACGCTAATGAATGTGCAGCGTCTGAGGATGATCTCACTCACCTCTCCGCTGCCATCGCCGCCCGACGCTGGATTTCAGCTCAGTGCGCATGACCCCGGAGTTTCGGTCATGCGCACTATGAAGCCGCGTCCTGGCTGGGTGTACGCCTCCTGGCTTCAAAATGAAGTAGTGCGCATGACCTAAACTCTGGGGTTGTGTACTGAGCTGAAATCCAGCATATGGTGGCGGAGAGGTGAGTAAGATCATCCTGTGACGCTGTGTATTCATTAGCATGATAGTATACCCACAGAGTCGTACTAGATGCTAAAGGGGTCGACTGGCCAGGGGAACGAACGCCCAGGGGACTAGTCCCTGCGCTCATTAGCATACAATAAAAGATCTTTAGAAATACTTTTTCTAAAGACCTCTATCTATGCTAGTGTATACAGGGACAGTTAGGCAGGGATTAGAAATGTACACCCAGAACTGCTCGTGGTCTTGGGAGCATGTTACACCTGACAGGTCCCTTTAAGGGCATAAAAATTGAAAGTTTGAAAATTGCAAAATGTTCACATTGTTTGTCAACTTTTCAATATTTTCAGAAATAAACAAAAGTAATATCGCCCAAAATTTACCACTAACCTAAAGTACAATGTGTCATGAAACCAGTCTCAGAATCTGTGGGATATAATGAAGTGCTGCAGAGTTATTGCCTCAGGGACGCTGGTCAGATTTGTATAATTTGGCCAGATCAGGAAGGTGAAAACAGGCCCGGGAGGGAAGGGGTTACACATTTGGTCATTGTCTGATGATGGCTTCCTTTTTAATAGTTATTTTGACATGTTTTTCTCCATTCACTCTTCACAAGTCATTGGCATGCATTGGGTGAGTGGATTTGCCACGTTTCCGATTTGCTTTTGACAAAGCCATTAAAAGTATAAAAGATTGATTGGCGCATTGTGTTCTGTATAGATGAACCCATTCACTCAAGTCTATATTCTTCCTTCAGGAACTGGACGGTCTCTTCATTTTCCCTAATTTTTCCCACTGAGGACTTGGGCTACACAATGACTTGGGGGGGGGGGGGGGGGGGCGGCAATGGAGGGATTTATATAATTTGGGATGCCTGATAATTTTTAGACTCTGGCAGCAAATATATGTTCTGTAATACTGAGAAGAGATAAATCCTTACTGAAAGTCATCTCCAGTGATTTGCGCAGCGGTTTTCATCAGTGCAGCCACTCATAAATATTATTATGGCTTTCATCTTATCCTAAATAATAGCTGATAGATGAATCGTGTCACCTGACTTTTTTTTTTTTAGTCTGCAGATAGATCCCCAATGATTACTTTTGGTAATCTGCACAAAAATCCACTTTTTTTTTTCTTTTTGTGGATTTTA
Organism: Anomaloglossus baeobatrachus; assembly: GCF_048569485.1. Classification (NCBI taxonomy): domain Eukaryota; kingdom Metazoa; phylum Chordata; class Amphibia; order Anura; family Aromobatidae; genus Anomaloglossus; species Anomaloglossus baeobatrachus. Next base: position 179,910,502 of record NC_134360.1, on the reverse strand, counting down.
ACTTTCCATTAACCTTTAATGGGGAAAAATGCAATAAATCAGAGACAGCGTACATCATAAATACCGTATGCACACCGAGGATTAAAGATCCACTTCACAGGCTGATATCTATTTAACTGGGTTTTTTTCCTCTGAGGATGCAATTTCTTAAAGAGTTGTCCGACATAACCTCCAAAAATTTTTGTAAGCTAATCTGTGCTGTATTGTTATATAAATCACCCCTACATTATATATTTTTTTTGTTTTCTAACTTTTGTTCCTCTTGAATTATCCCTTTATTCTCTGCACACACTTTGTTTACATTCAGCTCAACCAAACATGACATGCCTGACTGCCGAACTTCACAGTCAGAGCTGGCACCGCCCGGCCTCACTGTCCAGCCCCGCCCTCTGCACATTCATTGGCTGTCAGTATTGTGCCCCAGCACTGACCTCTCTCCGCTCCAGCAAAGATGGGCACATTAGTACATTATATGGGGGCTGCATGCAGCGTACAGGCAGCGAGGCACCTGCACTACGAGGTGTGTGGGAGGGTGCAGGGACGCCACGCACTGTACCTGCCCAGTAGAGCGGACACATGACGTCGCCTATGCTGCCCGTCGACTAGGCAGGCACATAATAAGCTCCTGCACTTGTCATCGTGAAATCACAGGAAGCAGCAAAATCGCGGCAGGAGCGGTCACATGACCACTCTGAGCCGGGGGAGAGGTGATGACAGCAGGGCAGGTAGCTAGTCACCATCTACTCACCTGCCCCAATGTAGCCCAATAGTGTAATAAGGCTGCTTTCACACTACGTTTTTTTTAACATGTGTCATGAACGTTTTTTTGCTGCAAAAGCGGATCCTGCTTTTACAGCAACAAAAACGCATGCAAACACATGTGTTATTTTGCAGGATTTTGTCACTTTAAGTTTATGGGCGGGCATTGGAGTCATGTGATCGGGAGTGAGGTGAACTGAACGTGAAAGACTGGGAGCCGGCATCTGACAGCTGTGCAGGCTCGTAACCAAGGTAAACATTGGGTAACTTGCTTGGATACCCGATATTTACATTGGTTACGAGTGTCTGCAGCTGCTAGGAGCCGGTTCCCTGCACACGTAACCAATGTAAACATCGGGTAACTAAGACCGTGGCTACCCGATGTTTACCTTGGTTACGAGCGTCCTCCGCTTTCAGGCGGTGGAGAGAGGGAGGGGGAGAGAGGGAGGTGGAGAGAGGGACTAATCACCCGAGGCTGGTTTCTGGGCATGCTCAGTAGAGCAAGCAGGATCCTGCCTATCAGCACGCCAGCGTTCACATGCGTTTGCATGCTGTTTAGTCAGGATCCAGCAATTTGCAGTATTTGGACGCAGCTCAAAAACGCTACAAGTAGCGTTTTTGAAAACAGTTAAAAAACTGCAAGTCGCTGGATCCTCACTATAACGCACGCAAACGCAGGTGACCGCATGTTGACGCGAGTCCATTGCAAATGCATTGAAATGAAAACGCATTTGCACTGGATCCGTTTTTGCGTTAAAAAAACGTTCATGACGGATGTTAAAAAAATGTAGTGTGAAAGCAGCCTAACAAGAAAAAGGCAAAATAAGCCAGATAACCCCTTTAAAATTTCACTCACATGACTGATACTGATATCTGCTGTGCAAATCTTCCCAGAAAATGTACAGTAAGTGTGGGCACGCTCCTAGGGTCATTGACACAATCTGACCTTTTGGACTGTGTTCACACATCCACTGTACCCGCTGGGCTGCGAACTGTCTGTATATTCACAGATGGGCCACATAAAAAACAGATGTGGTCTTTCTGCCGTCCATAGAGGACAGAAGAAAAAGCACCGACCGTAATTTTTTTTCCGTTTACAAGCATTAGTATCACTCATGCTGAAATGTACAGTACAAACACACTAATGGCCAGAGTCCGACTGAGGAACCGGGACTGGGGGAGCTGCAGGAGGGAGGACAGGGGCTGCCGTTGTCACATCAGGTGTAGTACTCCAGTCTCAAATGGAGCTACAGTCAGTATTCTGCTGTTACATAATGTCCTAGACTCCAGTGTCATTCAGAGCTGCACTCACTATTCTTCTCTAAATTATGTCTTATACTGCAAATGATTGAATAAAATAAACAAACTGTCCCTAATCCGTCTCTGAATTGCCCAGCGCTCCAGCCGGAGTCATTTCCCCATTCTGGGATGTAAGCTTTTGGCGTGCTGAGCTCCATCCCACAAACTTCCCCTTCTGCCTTTGGCATCAGAACGTGAGACTTTGCACTTTCCACTGTATCTGTAGTTTCAATATAATCAGAGTTTTATCAGCAGGAGATTGAGAGTAGATGACTGTAATTTTTTTTAAAGACCTTCCACCTCCCTCTAACTTTGTCATTAGTACCAATGTGCACCATGACTGCTGGGTTTATCCCCAGCCCCACCCAGCAATCGGTCTATCCGATCAGAAATATGCCGAACCCGAGCACCCGGCAGACAACACACTGTTCGCCATTCACGGTCTCGGCGACAGATGACCTGTCTGTCCTCTTAATGATGGTGGTAGGGGACTAACATCTGTCTGGCCTTTGCCGCACTCCTATTTCCATCCTTCCTACAGCAGTCGCTTTCTTGGTTGCTAGGAGCCACGTCCTGCTGTAGGGATCCTAGTCTTGGGCCTGCTTTGCTAATATCAGCCAAACAGGCATATTTACTAGGTTGTGCCAGATCAGGACTAGGCTCCCTGACATTTTTCCCCCTACCTTTTTCTTTTAACTGTTACCCAGCTACCTACCTCTGGGTCCCGATCTTCTCCACCTCCACTCTCTTCCATAGCACTGGCCCCAGCCAGAGAAAGCTCAGTGAGCTCTAAACTCCTCTCCAGGTTTGCAATGCTGTTGAGTGTTGCAAGCTGCTTATTTAGGCCAGAATCACACTTGCTAGTGCATCGCGTGTAACTCGCACGAGTCTCTCATAGTAGAACCCGGCATGGCCGCACACTCCCCTGACAGGAGCGGGTCGGTTGCACGTATCTCTATGCAGCTCAGACGCTCCTGTAGGCAGTGTGCGGCCATGCCGGGTTCTACTATGAGAGACTCGCGCGAGTTACACGCGAGGCACTAGCAAGTGTGATTCTGGCCTTAGATCAGTTACCTGGGCTTCCAAATATGTAACATGCTGACATCGAGTGCAGACATATTCACCCTCGAACGGCTGCTCAAGACATAAATACACCCCACAAGATACACACCTGGTAGCATTGTCCATGGAGCACCTATTAAATGAGGAAAAACCATGCAAATAAAAGCAGAAAAACAATGGTAATCACCAAACTATGCTCTTGTATCAAACTATGATAGTCTATCTATGCACTTATGCCGGGGCCACACGGGGCACTAGTGCGATCCTCGCATGACACTCGGCTCACGCTGGCAACACAGCAGAGCCGAGTGTCATGCGAATGTCCCTGCGACTGAGGTCCGACTGTGCGAGTGGACCTCAACTGCGGAGAGCGGGCCAGCACTGAGGAGGGGTGGTGCTGCAGAGGGGCGGGCTGGCACTGAGGAGGGGAGGGAAGGATTTATCTCCCTCTCTCCTCTGTAGCCGGCTATTGCCATTACACCGGTGTACCGCGAGTGCAGTGCGATTTTTCTCTCGCCTCATACACTTGAATGGGTGCGAGAGAAAGAGTCTCACATTAGCCCGTGTTTGCGTGGGTTTCCTCCGGGTTCTCCGGTTTCCTCCCACACTCCAAAGACATACAGATAGGGAATTTAGATTGTGAGCCCCAATGGGGACAGCATTGCCAATGTATGTAAAGCACTATGGAATTAATAGCGCTATATAAATTAATAAAATTATTATTATTATTATTACACCTGCAGCATGCTGCGATTGTTTTCTTGGTCCGATTAGGGTTGAGAAAATAATCGCTCATGTGTGCTGACACACAGGCTATTATTGGTCCGAGTGGAATGTGATGTTTTATCGCACTCCACTTGCACCGTTTTTCTCGCCGTGTGGCTTAGGCCTTATCTGCAGCCAGCACCTAAAATGCAGGATCTTCAGAAATTGTTTTTCTAAAGATCTCTTTATGTATGCTACTAGATACAGGGACAGATAGGCCCTGTGCGCATACTGCGTTTGTTTGCCGCTGATTTGCTGTGGTATTGGGTGCAGAATTGGTGCAGTTTGTGTTCATAACCTTCATGCAGTCTTTCCTCAGCAAAGTCTATGAGAAATCCAAAATGTTGTGCGCATGTTGCTTCTTTTTTCCTTACAGGCTTTGCTGCAGATTTTCTGCAGCAAAAAGAAGCAGCATGTCACACCTTTTCTGCGTTTTTCCCTGCGTTTTGCCAATGACCATGTTAAACAAAAACAAAACGTAGGGGCAAAAATGCGGTAAAAACTCACCATAATGTGGTAAAAAACGCAAGCATTTTTGGTCCCATTTTTCCCGCCGGTAGGTGTGGTTTTCTGCCAGAGGGTGCGTTTTTCCCTTGGGAAACAAATCCGCAGTGTGCGCACATAGCCTTAGGCAGGGATTAGATATATGCACCCAGAAATGCTTGTGGCTCAGGGTGCATATTGCACCTGACAGGTTCCCTTTAAAGTGTATGTTTACATTAAGTGAAGCCCCCTGTATATTTAGCAGAGACTCGTATAGCCGCTCATGTGCATCAGTTATGAGCGTGCAGACTAATATTAAAGGGAACCTGTCACCACTTTTTTGGCGTATAAGCTGCGGCCACCACCACCGGGCTCTTATATACAGTATTCTAACATGCTGTATATAAGAGTCCAGGCCGCTGTGTAGAACATAAAAAACACTTTATAATACTTACCTAACGGTCCCTCGGTTGGCCATATGGACGTCTTCATCCTCCGGTGCCGGCGCCGCCTCTTTCGGCTATTTTCATCCTCTTTCTGAAGCCTGTGTGCATGACGCGTCCTACGTCATGCACACTCGCCGGTCCCGCGCAGGCACACTACAATGCTTTGATCTGCCCTGTTCAGGGCAGATCAAAGTGCGCCTGCGCAGGACCTGAATGCCGGCGAGTGTGGATCACGTCGGACGCGTCATGCTCCGCGGCTAGAGAAGGTGATCAAAGATGGCCAAAAGAGGCGGCACCGGACAACGGAGATGCCCATATGACCAACCGCGCGACCGTTAGGTGAGTATTATAAAGTGTTTTTTATGTTCTCACAGCGGCCTGGGCTCTTATATACAGCATGTTAGAATGCTGTATATAAGAGCCCGGTGGTGGTGGCCGCAGCTTATAGGCCAAAAAAGTGGCGACAGGTTCCCTTTAACACATTGCTAGGTCGGGATCTATTTGGCCACTCTCACCCCGGTTGCCCAGCAATAGGTAGCTCGCCATATGCGTCGGATCTGATGTATATTTGAACATGGGCTTCACTGCTGTTTTTTATCCGTTCTATGCCCCCATACATTGAAGATCTGCATAGCGCGCCCCTACATGTATAGTAAGGCTTTGATCCCCATGGTGCACCATGTTATCAGAGAGGTGTATACAGATCAACTGCGTTCAGCGCTTGATAAGTATAGTCGTTTCCATAGAAACAAGCAGCGTGCCCTCTTATAGCACCCGAGAGAGGAGCAGTCTTTCGCTTTGGTGTCATTAAAGTGTTATTTAATTCCACTTATTTGCTCATTATGACAGGCTGTTGGCGGTGTGTAATGGGTAACGTGGGCACTGTGACGTGGACGCATAGACCTCAGCTAATGACAGACTGGCTCTAGCTAGAAGGGAATCATCTTCTTACATAAAAATCTATTCTTATCTCATTAGAATGAAACGGCTTCTGCATTTTTTATATTAGCATTTTTCTCATATTAAATTAAGTATGAAAGTCTGAGACCTGAAGAGTTTTACAGATATTAATAATCTGCGATGCTGGGCTGGACGCTTCCCTTTCACTATTGTGGAGCTCATATCAATCTAATGATTATGAATGCTCTTCCCTACCACCAGTGGTGCTCAAAAGTTTACATACTCCGGCAGATTTTTTGCTTTTTTTGGCCTTTTTTCAGAGAATATGAATGATAACACAACATCCTTTTTTCCACTCATGGTTAGTGGTTGGGTGAAGCCATTTATTGTCAAACTACTGTGTTTTCTCTTTTTTTTTAAATGATAATGACAGCAAAAGACATCCAACCCTGATCAAAAGTTCACATACCCGGTGATTTTGGCCTGATAACATGCACAGAAGTTGACACAAATGGGTTTGAATGGCTAATAAAGGTAACATCCTCACCTGTGACCTGTTTGCTTGTATTCAGTGTGTGCATAAAAGCTGAGTGAGTTTCTGGGATCCAGACAGACTCTTGCAGCTTTTATCCAGCGACGAGTCATGGGGAAAGAAAAAGAATTGTCAACGGATCTACGGGAAAAGATAGTTGAACTGTATAAAACAGGAAAGGGATACAAAAAGATATCCAAGGAATATATAATGCCAGTCAGCATTGTTCAAATTGTGATTAACAAATGGGAAATCAGTTCTCTAAAAACCAAACCATGATCAGGTAGACCAACGAAAATTTCAGCCACAACTGCCAGGAAAATAGTTCAGGATGCAAAGAAAAACCCACAAATAACATCAGCTGAAATACAAGACTCACTGAAAACTAGCGATGTGACTGTTTAAGATGCACAATAAGAAGGCACTTGAAGAAAAATGGGCTGCCTGGTCTTGTCGCCAGAAGAAAGTCATATCTGCGCAAATGCCACAAAGTATCTTTCCTACAATACGTCAAACCGCACAGCGACAAGCTTCCAAACTTCTGGAACAAGGTAATTTGGAGTGATGAGACCAAAATCGAAATTTTTGGCCACAACCATAAACGTTACATTTGGAGAGGTGTCAACAAGGTCTATGATAAAAGGAACACCATTCCTACTGTCAAGCATGGAGGTGAATCGCTGATGATGTAGGGATATGTGAGCTAGAAAGGCACAGGAAACTTTGTGAAAGTTGAAGGAAAGATGAATGCAGCACATTATCAGCCAATGCTGGAGGCAAATTTGCAGTCATCAGCCCAGAAGCTGCGCATGTGACGTACGTGGACGTTCCAACATGACAACGTTCCAAAACACAACGCCAAGTTGACCTCTCATTGGCTACAGCAGAACAAAGTGAAGGTTCTGGAGTGGCCATCTTAGTCTCCTGACCTCAATATCATGGAGCTACTCTGGGGAGAACTCAAGGGCACAGTTCATGCAAGAAAGCCCAGAAATTTACAGGAACTGCCAAGAAGAATGGGAAGCGTTACCATCTGAGAAATAAAGAGCCTCATCTAGAAGTACAACAAAAGACTTCAAGCTGTCATTGATGTTAGAGGGGGCAATACATGGTATTAAGAACTGGGATATGTGAACTTTTGATCAGGGTCATTTGGATGTTTTTGGTTGTTATTATGATTTAAAAAGAGACAACACAATAATCTGACAATAAATGGCTTCACCCAACCACTAACCATGAGTGGGAAAAAAAGATTGTGTTATCATTCATATTCTGTGAAAAAGGCCAAGAAAGCAAAAAAAAAACTCTGCCGGGGTAAGTAAACTTTTGAGCACAAGTGTATCATCTTCATCCACCCCGACTGAATATCTCATCGCTCTCTGTAATTATTCACCATACCGTATCATCAGGGCTACTTTTTTATGGACTTGCAGGCCAAGTACAGCACTTTTTTAACTTAAATAGGACATGTCACCCTGTCAAAAGTGACAATTTTTTGCGCTTATTTTATTTCTCTTGCTCTCCTGGTTATTCACTTTTTTGCTTTTTTAAAATCCGCCAAATAGTTCCAGAGATGTGGGCCTTTTCATTTTATGTTATTTACCAAGGGAGCGTGGCTTAGGGGGTAAATCATGCAGAGCTGGCTAAAGAAACGCCCCAGAGGATCCTGTGAGCACCGCCCCCTTTTAAAGATTATAAAAAGTAATATTAATCAACAAGGCGCCATATCTCTTAAACCGTCTGGTGGCTTTTAAAATAGTTGAATACTCGGAAGCAGCGGGAGTAAAATAAGAGCAAAAGCTGGACACTTCACCTTGTGACAGGTCCTCTTTATAGGCCTGTTAAGGCTAGGTTCACATTTCCATTGTTTTGCATGAGTCACATGCGTTGCTTGACGCTTGTGACTGATGCGTTGTACAACGGATGACCTTTTTAAAGTTTTCTTATAGAAGGTATTCGTCCTTGCTTTTTACCAAATTCCTTGACATATATGTGCTGCCCCGGCAAGAACCGGGGTGCTCGGATTCGGGGTGATTGTGGCTCAAGGGGTCCGGACCTGGGCTCGGCACTCACTCCATTCCTTGAAAGGGGGTATTAACAGGGGAGAAGTTAGTGACGCCACCTGCGGGTTGCGGTAATGGGAGTACCACCGCTGCTGGAAGGAGTACAGGGGCAGATGGTGTGGAGCAGCAAGGTGTCAATCCCTCCACAGGTAGGGAGGGCCCTAGACTCTGGGTGAGATGTTTGGGAGCGCAGGGTGCAGGGGAAGCAGGTTACTCACTGTGGGTAGTCGTGGTGCAGGATAAGGATTATAAAGCAGACGCTCACACTGAAGATAAACCAAAGTCTCTGTGCATCACAGTCTCTACTGGGCAGCCCGTCAAGGTGTCCGCTCCCACCGGTGTCACTTGGTAATCCGGAGCCGCCTCCATGCACAATTTAGTTCTCTGCTATGGCCCTCCGGCGTGAAGCTGTTAGAGTCCCGCTCACTATATTTTAGTGTAGCTTTGCTCTTGATGGCTGGCACTTGGGATTTTAGTGGGCTGCTTTACTGGAAAGCCCTATCCCCCACGTTGTCCTGTCTCCTTCAATCTCTGAGCTCTTAGGGAAGTTCATAAAGATACTCTTCCTCCCAGGTTAATTAACAGGACGTTGAATCGGCTCCTGACCTAAGGTCCTGTACCCCGTTGTGCTCGGTACCGGTCAGTTCTTTTGGGTTTCAAATGCAGACAGTCCTCCTAGACTATGTCCGTCGCACCCTTTCTAATGTCTCTGCCACCGGTCCCCGACTCCTCTGGTCCCGGACCACCGTCTGCGACCCAACCTCAGTCTAGCTCCCCGGGAGCCACAACTCCAGCTCCTCACTCTTTGAGGGCTCTCACTGAACTCTCCTCTCTCACTTTGAGAGCTGACTCTAAACTGACTTCCTCCCTGCCACCAGTCTGCCTGACTCGTAGGTGGGTGGCCCTATTCCGCTTAATCAACCCACTGTTGTGTCTGACAGTCATGATGTGAGGTGTGATTGGGATTTGTGGTGCTGATGGTAGGGACACCGGTTTCTTAGGAACCTGGAACCATGGGGGTTAGGTCCTGCACCCTGGGTAAGGATTGCAGTACCCTGTGGCACCCTGATATACTCAGGGGCGCCACATATATAGACGTAACGATCAGATCCCACCTACATAGCCTTGCCCCTCATACCCTTACTAGTGAGTAATGGGTTATGGTATGGCTTTGTTTTGCTTCGATGGAAACAGTTAATTGAAATGCAGATTTTAGATTCCGGACTAGAAAATAAATTCCCATTACCATCTGTCTGACTGCAGCTAATATCTAATATCGCCCAGCGTAAACCAAGCCCGAGCCTCCGAATGTGCCAGTGTGCATTACTCTTCACACTAGCGTGCACCAGATCTGACGTGTGCGCCTCCATCTCCCTCGTTCCATCTCTCCGCTTTTCAGATGCATTATAATATCTTTGGCCAGAAATAGCTTTCCAGCTGCCACAATAAAATGGCATTTCATTTTCTATCGTCCCCTGACAGCCAGACATCCTATTACAGTCACCATACTGTACGGCTCCAGCTGCCGCCACCAACATTATTATTATCGGTAATTATTCCATGAAAGCGGCCGGTACATCGCGCATGAGAAAACTCATTCACGAGGACCTCGCCTTCACAACTCACTTTATTATCTAGCATTCAGGAGATTGAAAGTTCCTTGATTTTACAGGAATGAGACCCATGATAATTGTGTGTCCGCTACATAAATTCTGCAAGGATCAGCGACTTCTCCTTTTCCTAAAGGCCGCTTTACGAGGACGGATAGAATGTTAGGATTATGCTAAATTTCTCGCTTTTTGCAGTGTTCTTATGGTTACAGTTATTTCATGTAGCTTACCAGGACGACTGGTTGCAATTGAAGGAAAGATGAATGTGGCCAAGTATAGAGATATCTTGGAAGAAAACCTCTTCCAGAGTGTTCTGGACCTCAGACTTGGCCGAAGGTTCACCTTCTAACAAGACAATAACCCTAAGCTCACAGCTAAAATAACAAAGGAGTGCCTTCAGAACAACTCTGTGACCATTCTTGACCGGCCCAGCCAGAGCCCTGACCTAAACCTAATTGAGCATCTCTGGAGAGACCTGAAAATGTCTGTCCACCAACGTTCCCTATCCAACCTGACGGAACTGGAGAGGATCTGCAAGGAAGAATGGCAGAGGATCCCTAAATCCAGGTGTGAAAAACTTGTTGCATCATTCCCAAGAAGACTCATAGCTGTACTAGCTCAAAAGGGGGCTTCTACTCAATACTGAGCTGAGTGTCTGAATACTTATGACCACGTGATATTTCAGTTTTTTGTTCTTTTTTTTTTTATAAAATTTGCAAAAATTGTTGTTTTTTTTTCTGTCAAGATTTGGTGCTGAGTATACATTAATGAGAAAAAATTAAGTTTTTTTGAATTTTCCAAATATCTGCAATGAAACAAAAAAATGAAAAATTTAAAGGGGTCTGAATACTTTCCGTACCCACTGTAAATGTTGCCATCAGTGAAGACCACTGTGCTTCATAAAGCACCTGGACCATTTTTGGAGGCAACCTGAAATTTCCATCAATTTAATTTTCTGGCTTAAACTTTGTGATGCCTCATTGTTAAAGTAATCACATGGATGTAGTTGTCAGACTTGTCAACGGATCTACGGCAAAAGATAGTTGAACTGTATAAAACAGGAAAGGGATACAAAAAGATATATATAAATCTAAGGAGCCTTGGCTATTTCAGTGAGCCCCATGGCTATTTCTGCTTCGAAACTGCGGAAAGTACATGTTTTCCGACCTCAATGATGGCACCAATGATACGTCTGTGATTTTTGAAGTTGAATGAAAATCTATTTCCAATTTTCCTCCGAAGCTTACTACAATGCTGAACATATTACTAGATGGGTCCAACTGGACAGAAAGGATTCTCCCTCGCCACACGACGATATTGAATGTCATATGTTAGGCTTGTCAAATCTTGCACTATTTTGGCAATATCCAAAGAAAATATGCTCCCAATTCTCTAAATAGAAAAAAAGGCTCCAACCAACAATACACTGCAATCTTTGCCAAATCTTCGAACTTAATCTCTTTTCTCCATTTATTTCTCCCTTCTCTCCTTTCCCTCCTATATGATCAACTTGACTACTTGAGCCACCTTAAAGGGAACCTGTCACCACTTTTTTGGCGTATAAGCTGCGGCCACCACCACTGGGCTCTTATATACAGCATTCTAACATACTGTATATAAGAGCCCAGGCCACTGTGAGAACATAAAAGCTTTATAATACTTCTCCAACGGTCGCTCGGTTGGCCAGATGGGTGTCTCCGATGCCGGCGTTCCCTCTTTCGGCCATCTTCGACCTCCTTCTGACTGCTGTGTGCATGATGCGTCTACGTCATACACACTCGCCGATCCTGCGCAGGCGCACTACAATACTTTGATCTGCCCTGCTCAGGGCCTGAATGCCGGCGAGTGTGTATGACGTCGGATGCGTCATGCACCGCGACTAGAGAAGGAGGAGGACGAAGATGGCCGAAAGAGGTGGCGCCGGCATTGGAGAACTGAGACGCCCATCTGGCCAACCGAGCGACCGTTAGGTAAATATTATAAAGTGATTTTTGTGTTATACCCCCGGCCTGGGCTCTTATATACAGCATGTTAGTATGTTGTATATAAGAGCCCGGTGGTGGTGGCCGCAGCTTATAGCCAAAAAAGTGGAGACAGGTTCCCTTTAATTTTCAAGTAACAATTCCTCAAATCATTTTCACAATCCTGTGTAAACCTTTTGTGCCTTAAGTATCCAATTCTACTTCCTTAGGCCTCCTTCACACGTCCGTGAAAAACACTGACGTTTTGCACGGAACGTGTTTGAAGGTGCATAAGGCCATTCGTGTGCCGTAATTTTGGCACTGTAGTGCTCACCATGTGCTGTCCGTGATAGCACATGCAGAGCAGTAACTTCTTACTCACCTGTCCTAGGCACTGCTGTCTGCGGTGCTGCTGTCTCTATCACTGCTGCTTTCGGGTCTGCGGTGCAGTGAATCTGCAATGAGCATAATGAACGGGTGTGGAACCAAGTGACAGCAGCGCTTAAGACAGCAGCGCCGAAGACGGTATAGAAAATAATTTTATTTCAAAGACACATGTTTTCTCCAGTACATGTCACACGATCACATCAGTGTGTGTGGTCCATGTGACACCCGTGCTGCCGGAGAAAAAAACAGATCTGTCACTGTGTGGAGCACACGGACACACGTCCGTGAGAAAACAATGATACGTGCGCAGACCCATTGATTTGAATGGGTTTGCATATGTCCGTCTCTCCGGTACGTATGAAAATGGACCTCATACGTACCTGAATTACGGACGTGTAAAGGGGGCCTTAAAGGGAATGGTTCATACCAGACTTAGCCCGGAAAATTGTCAAGATGTGCCAACTTGTCCATTAAGTGGGGTCCAACTGCTGTCCTCCTCACTGACCAGTAAACTGAGGGGTGTGTACACTAAAGGCCTCTTTACACGCTGCGATATCGGTACCGATTTCGCTAGCGTGGGTACCCGCCCCCATCTGTTGTGTGACACGGGCAAATCGCTGCCCGTGCCGCACAACATCGCCCAGACCTGTCACACATACTCACGTGACCGGCGAACCGCCTCCTTTCTAAGGGGTGGTCCGTTCAGCGTCACAGCGACATCACAGCTGCGTCACTGAACTGCCGCCCAATAGAAGCGGAGGGGCGGAGATGAGCGGGACGTAACATCCCGCCCACCTCCTTCCTTCCGCATTGTGGCCGGGAGGCAGGTAAGGAGAGCTTCCTCATTCCTGCGGTGTCACACGGAGCGATGTGTGCTGCAGCAGGAACGAGGAACAACCTTGTTACTGCTGCAGTAACGATTTTTGAGAATGGACCCCCATGTCAACGATGAGCGATTTTGCACGTTTTTGCACGTTTTTGCAACAATGCAAAATCGCTCATATGTGTCACACGCAATGGCATCGCTAATGCGGCCGGATGTGCGTCACCAATTCCGTGACCCCAACGAGTTCGCATTAGCGATGTCGTAGCGTGTAAAGCCCGCTTTACTGTTCATTGCTGGATCTAGTTTTCCATTTTTTTGGGGCAACTGCATAACCATGAATGGCTCTTGATTATAATGGCAACTTGGCACCAATGTCTGAAATGTAGGTTGCCCCTTTTTAATGTTCGTCAGACTAAAAAAAATAATGTGGGAATTCATCCAACTCTGTAGCTGTAAGCCCAAAGTGTTAGTCGTCAATGCTGGGGCTACACAGCGGCAAGTGTTTCCCAACAGTGATGAGATACGTCACGAAGTTTGACTTGCCGCCTCTCAACTACTTAAGAGATATGATTTATGCTGTAGGTTAAAAACAGTCAAGTTACACGCAAGTCGTAGTCACATGTGGCTTGGATTGAAGTATTTGGCAAGTATATTGCATGTGTCTTATAACCAGAGACAGAAAATGGATCATATTTGGAAAGATTTGTGACTCAAGTCGCAGAAGGACACAGGTTGCAATGTGACTTTTTAGAAAATCATTAGAGGCAATGTAACAATGCGACGCATGATCTCAGATGTGTCACCATGTAACTCCAGTGTAGGACACTTACGCCTGTTAATTTAAAGGGAATCTGTCAGCAGGTTTTTGCTATGTAAGCTTAAGCCAGCATACTGCAAGGGTTAACACAGAGAATTCAGGAAAACCTGTCTTGTCAAGATCCAATCTGTTTATTTGCTGTGTTTATTTAAACAACACTACTTTTCATTGCTCAGACTACAAAGTCACGCGCACGGCAGTCCCACGCACCCCCTGCTGTGATTGTTACCTCACTGTCAATACTCTCTATACTAGTGAGCCTGTTGTGGGTGGCGGCAGCTTTCTCAGCTCTACTGGATTGCTAAATCTCAATACTCTGATTGTGTCAGAACGGTTGTACCCAGTAATCTAAGTGATACATCATTGAATTAAGAGTCTCTTTGCCTACAACATGCTGCTCTCAGATGAGGTAACAAAAACCTGCTGACAGATTCCCTTTTAATTTGTTGCATCTTATTCTCCAAGATTGGCATAAGAAACGCAAGTCTTGATGCATTGGCCTCTAATATTCCAATATATTAGCATGGATCTGATGAAAAGGCTTCATTTCTATAGATGGCCTACTCCTGCTTGGCTTTTAATAAATGAGATAATCCTGGATATATAAATATCTATTTGTTTCTCAGCGGAGCGTTTTATAGTCAGTACATGAGAAGATGTTGGCCTTGTTCCCAGTCTGTGACCTGAGGGACATTCTGAGGTTCTAAATAACGAGTCCTGAAAGCCTCCGGCATATATCGCACCTCCCTTTATGGAAGTTAAGAGAAATCTGGGCAAAGTCTGATTTCCTTTCTATTTTACACTTCCTAATTGCACACAGAGGTTTGTAAGGCAATTAAAAACAAGGTTCATGGAGACTTTTTTTTTTGTTTCCTAAAATCGTTTTTGTAGCCTTTTTAATTTACAGTGTCTACTTTGGAATGGATTCCACTTAAAGGGGTTGTCCACTACTTTTACATTGATGGCCAGTACTTAGGATAGGTCATCAATGTCTGATCGGCCAGTGTCCGACAACCGCATCCCCACTGATCAGCTGTTCTCATTGGCTGCAACAGGGGGACGGAAATGCTCAGTTCCGGAGTTGCTCCATCAACTGATAGCCGCCTCGGCCGGTTACTGCACATCCGCATCCCATTCAGATCAATAGGAGGCGGACATGCAGTACCCGGCTGCGGACAGTATCCGAAGACAGAGCAGCTCCGCAGTAGCACCCGAAACAGTTGACAGTAGTGCAGAGGGCCTGACCCCGGTTGATCGAACATTGTTGACTTATCCTAAGGTTAGGCCACATATGCAAACGTAGAGGACAACCCCTTTAAATAAAAAGTGGCATGCATATTTTGTTATTCCTCCACCAAGTACTTTTTCAAAATCTAAAATGGAAAGAATACGCAAAAGACTGAACGTTAGAACTGCCAAATAGTTTTTTTTAAACTATGTTGTGTGCTTTTTTTTAAATATATATATATATATATATATATTATAAAAAGCGGACCCATTCCAGAAACTCATCAAAAATCTAGTGTGTACAGTACAGACCAAAAGTTTGGACACACATTCTCATTCAAAGAGTTTTTTTTATTTTCATGACTCTAAAAATTGTAGATTCACATTGAAGACATCAAAACTATGAATGAAAACATGTGGAATAAAATACTTAAAGTGTGAAACAAGTGAAAATATGTCTTATATTCTAGATTCTTCAAAGTAGCCACCTTTTGCTTTGATTACTGCTTTGTACACTCTTGGCATTCTCTTGATGAGCTTCAAGAGGTAGTCACCGGAAATGGTTTTCTAACAGTCTTGAAGGAGTTCCCAGAGATGCTTAGCACTTGTTGGCCCTTTTGCCTTCACTCTGCGGTCCAGCTCACCCCAAACCATCTCGATTGGGTTCAGGTCTGGTGACTGTGGAGGCCAGGTCATCTGGCGTAGCACCCCATCACTCTCCTTCTTAGTCAAATAGCACTTACACAGCCTGGAGGTGTCTTTGGGGTCATTGTCCTGTTGAAAAATAAATGATTGTCCAACTAAACGCAAAGCGGATGGAATAGCATGCCGCTGCAAGATACTGTGGTAGCCATGCTGGTTCTGTATGCCTTCAATTTTGAATAAATCCCCAACAGTGTCACCAGCAAAGCACCCCCACACCATCACACCTCCTCCTCCATGCTTCACGGTGGGAACCAGCCATGTAGAGTCCATCCGTTCACCTTTTCTACAAAGACACGGTGGTTGGATCCAAAGATCTCAAATATGGACTCATCAGAACAAAGCACAGATTTCCACTGGTCTAATGTCCATTCCTTGTGTTCTTTAGCTCAAACAAGTCTCTTCTGCTTGTTGCCTGTCCTTAGCAGTGGTTTCCTAGCAGCTATTTTACCATGAAGGCCTGCTGCACAGTCTCCTCTTAATAGTTGTTCTAGAGATGAGTTGTGTCCAAACTTTTGGTCTGTACTGTATTGTGCTGTGCTGAAAGGGTTAAGTTTTCTTTTCTATCCTGCTGAGATTGATTTATAGCTGTTAATCTCCAGGACAGCTACTCCCTTCCACTATACAGACTCACTCCTCACTCTCTTTCCTATGCTCGTTTTAGCCCATTCTATAACTGACCATTTTGAAGGAGCCTGGCTATGGAGAAACTGAGGTGTTGTTTCTGTTGCAGCGGAGAGGCTTCCTGCTTGAGTAGCTGTGGAGCACTATTTGCTGCATCTTTTCCCGGTTTGTCCTACCTTCCTCTTGCTGTTTTTTTTTTTTGTAGTGGCAAGACTAGCGTCTCGCTGGCCTTCGCACTAGTCAGGGTGAGTTCAGGGCCAGTGAGGGTCTAGGCATTTGACGGCGCACGGGTGAAGGACCTGTCTAGAGATATTAGGGAGTGCAGGGATCAGCCTTGGTGAGTGTTCGGATGGCCCTGGAGCTAGGGAGAGGGGAGCAGGGTCACATCCTTTGTATTGTTTCTTCGGTGTACCCTTTGTGTTGTCGCTCGCCTCTCATCCCCAGTGTGACAGCTTCCAGCTACAACAATGAGGTTTCCACAAATGCAACCATTGCAGTAAGTTATGACACATCTTTGCTAAAGACCAGTAAACTAAAACCAATAGAGTCAAGGAAGCCTCAATATGGGGTGAGAGAATATAGAACCATACCACTCTTTAATGTACGCAATCTGCACCATTAGGATTTCATTAAGGAGCTTTACTTTACCCTTGAAGTCATTAGAGAACATCTGCACCGAATTCTTACCTGGTCAGTGTCCAGGATTGATGTGCTGTGACTTTACTCCACAGCCCAGGTCGGATTTGTGAAATATTTTGCAGCTGTGGATGAGATTTAATATTTTACCCACTTTCCTGCTATATATGCAGCGTCTTTGTTTTAGTCTTCATTTACTTTAACCTAAAGGAGTGTAAGGCAATCTGTAATTCCGGTGGTCTCACCAGAGGCTCAGGCTGGCTATCTGCCGTCCCCCATGCTTTACACTGCAGCTCTTACCTGGGAATTTGAAATTTAATTTTGTAGACCAGACAAGTGTTTTTTAGACCGTGTATGGTGAGATGAATGGATGCCGTGTCTTCTTTACTTGCCATGCATTATTTCTTCTGTAGGACCATTCTACCCAGACTCCCATTGTTTGCTCCCAGCTTCCCCTCCCCAATCCCAAATCTTGCATTGTTCCCTCTTGGCTGATATATTGCGGTGACCTCTTCCTCACTGACCCTTCTGCGTCTTTCCTCTCCAGACTTTCATACTGATGTACATCTTTATTTTTTTCTGCAGTATGAATTCAAAGCAAAGAACATCAAGAAGAAGAAAGTGAACCTTCTGGTGTCTGTGGATGGAGTGAAAGTCGTCCTGAAGAAGAAAAAGAAGGTGACTGACGTGTTTTCTGTATGTTCCTTTCAGTTTTCTTAAGCTATTAGAACAATTTTAATCTCTTAAAGGGGACCGTTCACTGTATTTTTTTTAATTTAAAGGGAACCTGTCACCACTTTTTTGGCCTATAAGCTGCGGCCACCACCAGGCTCTTATATACAGCATTCTTACATGCTGTATATAAGAGCCCAGGCCGGGGGTATAACATAAAAAACACTTTATAATACTTACCTAACGGTCGTGCGGCGGGCCTTATCGGCGTCTCTGTTGTCCGGTGCCGGCGACACCTCTTTCGGCCATCTTTGTCCTCTTTCTGAAGCCTGGGTGCGTGACGCGTCTACGTCATATACACTCGCCGGTTCTGCGCAGGCGCACTACAATACTTTGATTTGGCCTGCTCAGGACCTGAATGCCGGCAAGTGTGAATGACGTCGGACCCGTCATGCACCGCGGCTAGAGAAGAAGGAGAACAAAGATGGCCGAAAGGAGGCGCCGGCACTGGACAATGGAGACGCCCATAAGACCCACCGCGCAACCTTTAGGTAAGTATTATAAAGTGTGTTTAATGTTATACCCCCGGCCTGGGCTCTTATATACAGCATGTTAGAATACTGTATATAAGAGCCCGGTGGTGGTGGCCGCAGCTTATACGCCAAAAAAGTGGTGACAGGTTCCCTTTAAGCAGAGTACCGCTTCCGATTGCCAGCGCTCCATTAATTCTGGAATTTTTTTCTGTGGTTGTCCATTCCAAAGTTATGCCCCTACCCCTGTAATAATGAATTCTTCCTTCTACCAACTGGGTGTGTCCCACAGAACTTCTCTGCGGCTGTTTCCTTTTTCTTCTCTGATGCTGGCCAATCAAAACACGGCCACACCCACAGACGTTCCGTGGTACACGCCCAGTTGGTAGAAGGGAAAATTTTGCGCCTTTACATCCAGAGAGCATTACTTTGCAATGGAGGGAAACCGAAAAAAAAAAAGGAACTGTTCCAGCGTTGCCTTAGGCTGGCCTTCATATAAGTAGACACGGGCTTTCGTTGAGCCCTTATTTTTCATTTCCATCTATTATCACCCTTTCATTGTGTCATATGGGAACAAATGGCTGTTGGAAATGACTGATGCTATTCTAAATCCTTTGAAATAACACTGTCACACCTGAGAGTAGTATATAAGTGGTCAGAGGGAACCAACTACCAGGATTTTGCTCTATGAAGTAAAGGCAGTGCCATACTGGCACTAGGATGCTGTATCCAGGCATACCTGTTATACAAAGATCGGATGCTCGATTGCGGAAATATCTTTAATCAAAGTTGCAGAAATGCCCTGCACTTTGATATTAGAAACGCTAGAGCAAGTCAGATCCTTGCTGTTAAGTTCTCCTCCAGCTTCCTTTATGATGTTCCCCCTTTTCTTTATTTGAATCTCGCGCCACCATTGCTGTTGTTGGCGGCGCGTGTGCATTGACACAATTATTCTGTCTTCATTACAATGGCGCCGGAGTCTGCGCATGCGGGTACTGCGGTCTCTGGCACCATTTTATTGAAGACTATGAGCGGCAGGGGTGCGTGCACAGGTGTAAAAACATAGTTACATAGTTACATAGTTACTTAGGTTGAAAAAAGACCTAGGTCCATCTAGTTCAACCTTCCTCCACCAGTTGTACATTTAGTCACTAAGTCATTTATAACCAACAATGTTGTGTGTACTGAGGAAATCATCCAGCCCTTTTTTAAAAGCTGTTATAGTATCTGCCATTACTACCTCTTGTGGTAGGGCATTCCACAGTCTGACCGCTCTAACTGTAAAGAACCCTTTCCTATTTAGGTGTCGGAATCGCTTTTCTTCCACTCGCAGTGAGTGCCCCCTGGTCCTTAGTATTGTTTTCGGAAGAAATAAGTTATGTGCCAGTCCTTTATATTGACCACACATGTATTTATACATATAAATGAGATCTCCTCTGAGACGTCTTTTTTCTAAGCTAAACATATCTAACTTTTTCAATCTGCCATCATATGGGAGGCCTTCCATTCCTTGTAATAGTCTAGTTGCCCGCCTTTGAACTGACTCTAACTTCTGAATGTCCTTTTTAAAATGTGGAGCCCAAAACTGGATCCCGTATTCCAGATGTGGTCTTACAAGTGATTTATAGATGGGTAACAATACGTTGGGATCACGGGATCTAATCTCTCTTTTTATACACCCTAGAATCTTGTTTGCTTTAGCAGCTGCTGCTTGACATTGAGTGCTGCTGCTCAGCTTATTTGTAATGAGAATACCCAAGTCCTTCTCCTGTTCTGTAGTCCCGAGTTTACTTCCATTTAATGTATACGCAGCTATAGGATTACTCCGTCCTAGGTGCATTACTTTACATTTATCAACATTAAATCTCATTTGCCAAGTATCTGCCCATTCTGACATCTTATCCAGATCTTTTTGTAATATTGTACTATCCAGGTCAGTTTTTAATATCCTACATAGTTTGGTGTCATCGGCAAAGACTGACACTGTACTATCAATCCCATCCACAAGGTCATTAATATAGAGAGTAAAAAGAATTGGTCCTAGCACAGATCCCTGCGGCACCCCACTGCTGACTATAGCCCATTTAGAGAATGTAGCATTTATGACTACTCTTTGTTTCCTATCTTTTAGCCAATTCCTTACCCAGTTGCATATTGTGTCCCCTAGTCCTTGCTTCTGGAGCTTTAGTATAAGGCTATTATGTGGTACAGTATCAAATGCCTTTGCAAAGTCCAAATAAATCACATCAGCTGCATTACCAATATCCAGGTTTGCACTTACCCCCTCATAGAACCCCAACAGGTTGGTTAGACACGACTTATCTTTCATGAATCCATGCTGTTTGTCAGTTATCATATTATTTTCTGCAATATATTTTTGCATGTCATCCCTTAAAATGCCCTCAAAAACTTTGCATACTACTGATGTCAGGCTTACTGGACGGTAGTTGCCTGGATCTACCCTCTTACCTTTCTTAAATATCGGTACCACATCAGCAATCCTCCAATCCTGAGGCACCAACCCTGTTACAAGTGAGTCTAAAAAGATGAGATACAGCGGTCTGTCGATTACGGAGCTCAATTCCCTCAATATTCGTGGATGAATGCCATCTGGCCCTGGGGATTTGTCAATGTTTAATTTACTCAGACGTAGGCGTACTTCATCTTGTGTTAAATTAATTATATCGGGTGGTGGACTTTGATTTTTCACTTGTTGAATGATCCCTGGTACAGTCAGTTCCTTGGTGAATACAGATGAGAAATGCCTATTTAATATCTCAGTCTTTTGTTTGTCCTCTATAACTAACTTGTTATTATATTTTAAGGGTCCGATACTATCCTTTGTTTTCCTTTTGGCATTAATGTATTTATAAAAGATTTTGGGATTTATTTTAATGTCATTGGCGATTTTTGTTTCAGTAGCTAGTTTTGCTTGTTTGATTTCTTTTTTGCATTGCCTATTGATATCTTTATACTCCTGCAATGCTATTTCTGTATTCTCAGTCTTTAAGATGTTAAACGCCCTTTGTTTTTGTTTT
The DNA here is from genome assembly GCF_048569485.1 of Anomaloglossus baeobatrachus. Taxonomy (NCBI): domain Eukaryota; kingdom Metazoa; phylum Chordata; class Amphibia; order Anura; family Aromobatidae; genus Anomaloglossus; species Anomaloglossus baeobatrachus. Next base: position 179,889,163 of record NC_134360.1, on the reverse strand, counting down.
ATTATACTTTGTACAGTCTTATTTATCCATAGTGGTTTCTTTTTATTCCTGGACATTTTATTACCAGAGGGTATAAGTTTTTTTACAGGACTCTAGCAGTATATCCTTAAACTTACCCCATTTATGTTCGGTATCCCCAGTTACCATGACTCTGTCCCAATCTACACATTTAAGCTCTTCCCTTAATTTGTTGAAATCAGCTTTCCTAAAATCCCAGGTTTTAGCATTCCCCCTTTGAAATGTTCTATTGAATATTATGTCGAAGCTTACCATATTATGATCGCTGGTGCCCAAGTGCTCCCGGACCTGTAGATTTGAAATTGTATCCGGTCTATTTGACAGGACCAGATCTAGCAAATTATCTCCCCTGGTCGGTTCATCTACCATCTGAGAGAGGAAAGGGTCCTGAATGGTAGATAAGAACTTACAGCTTTTAGCAGAACCAGAAGATTCTATGTCCCACTGTATGTCTGGATAGTTGAAATCCCCCATAATAAGAACCCGATTATTATTATTAGCTGCCTTTTCAATTTGTTCCAGCATTTCACCCTCTATTTGTTCAGGTATGTTAGGAGGCTTATAGCAAACTCCAATTAGCATTTTTCCATTATTCCCCTCCCCATGTACATTTACCCATACTGACTCTACATTGTTGCTGTTCCCCTCAATGTCATCATACAACACAGGTTTTAGGTTAGATTTGATAAATATACACACCCCACCACCTTTTTGGCCTTTCCTGTCCTTCCTAAATGTACTATAACCCTGTATGTTTGTCACCCAGTCATGGCTTTCATCCAGCCAGGTTTCCGTAATGCCCACCACATCATAATCCATGGTTGACATAAGAGTCTCCAATTCATTCATTTTGTTTGCAAGACTTCTTGCATTTGCCAGTAGACATTTAATCCTATTAACACCTTTATTACTCCTAGCCTCCCTACGTTCCTTGTATGTCCCATCCCCCCCTAATCCTTCATTGACCCCTACCGTCTCCCTGTCTCTATCTGCTCTATCTATCCCCTTATTTGCTCCACTACCCTCCCTCCCCCCCGATCCTAGTTTAAAAGTTCCTCCATCCGTCTGACCATTTTCTCCCCCAGCACAGCTGCACCTTCCCCATTGAGGTGCAGCCCGTCCCTACCGTAGAGCCTGTAGCCGACTGAGAAGTCGGCCCAGTTCTCCATGAACCCGAACCCTTCCTTCCTGCACCAATTTCTAAGCCACATATTTATCTCCCTAAGCTCCCGCTGTCTTTCTAGTGACGCTCGTGGCACCGGTAGTATTTCTGAAAACACCACCTTGGAGGTCCTGGACTTCAGCTTCTCTCCTAGTTCCCTGTAATCATTTTTAAGGACCTTCCACCTGCCTCTAACTTTGTCATTAGTACCAATGTGCACCATGACCGCTGGGTTTTCCCCAGCCCCACCCAGCAATCTGTCTATCCGATCCACAATATGCCGAACCCGAGCACCCGGCAGACAACACACTGTTCGGCATTCACGGTCTCGGCGACAGATGACCCTGTCTGTCCGCCTAATTATAGAGTCCCCTACCACCAACATCTGTCTGGGCTTTGCTGCACTCCTATTTCCCTCCTTCCTACAGCAGTTGTTTTCCTGGTTGCTAGGAGCAACGTCCTGCTGTAGTGACCCTAGTCCAGGCCCTTCATTCCTAATATCAGCCAAACAGGCATATTTACTAGGTTGTGCCAGGTCAGGACTAGGCTCCCTGACACTTTTCCCCCTACCTCTTCTTCTAACTGTTACCCAGCTACCTACCTCTGGGTCCTGATCTTCCCCACTTCCACCCTCCTCCATATCACTGGCCCCAGCCAGAGAAAGCTCAGTGAGCTCTAAACTCCTCTCCAGGTTTGCAATGCCCCTTAGTGTTGCAAGCTGCTTATTTAGATCAGTTACCTTGGCTTCCAAATACGCAACATGCTTGCATCGAGTGCAGACATATTCACCCTCGAACGGCTGCTCAAGGCATGCATACATCTGACAAGATACACACCTGGTAGCATTGTCCATGGAGCACCTATCAAATGGGGATCAACAGTAAAGTAGAAAAACAAAGAGAAAAAAACGAAAGAAACCCAATGGGAAACGTATAAGGATAAATTCAAACTATGTTCTTGTGTCAAACTATGTAATTGTGTTGAAACTATGCACTTATCTTAAATTCAGCACTTTACTTGAATTCAGCACCTCGCTCGCTCAGCCCCCTCGCTAGTACTGGCTGGTTTATATAGATGTACAATGAGTATCAGAAGCTGCTGGAAGCTTCTAGAAACAGGTGTGACTAATCCTACTAATTAAATCACAAGACTAACCTTTTTTTTTTTTTTTTCCCTTTTCACAGAATCACAAACAGACACACAATTCCCTAATGAAATTCAACAATTACAGTTATCACCACTATGTAATTGTGTTGAAACTATGCACTTATCTTAAATTCAGCACTTTACTTGAATTCAGCACCTCGCTCGCTCAGCCCCCTCGCTAGTACTGGCTGGTTTATATAGATGTACAATGAGTATCAGAAGCTGCTGGAAGCTTCTAGAAACAGGTGTGACTAATCCTACTAATTAAATCACAAGACTAACCTTTTTTTTTTTTTTTTCCCTTTTCACAGAATCACAAACAGACACACAATTCCCTAATGAAATTCAACAATTACAGTTATCACCACTATGTAATTGTGTTGAAACTATGCACTTATCTTAAATTCAGCACTTTACTTGAATTCAGCACCTCGCTCGCTCAGCCCCCTCGCTAGTACTGGCTGGTTTATATAGATGTACAATGAGTATCAGAAGCTGCTGGAAGCTTCTAGAAACAGGTGTGACTAATCCTACTAATTAAATCACAAGAATAACCTTTTTTTTTTTTTTCCCTTTTCACAGAATCACAAACAGACACACAATTCCCTAATGAAATTCAACAATTACAGTTATCACCACTATGTAATTGTGTTGAAACTATGCACTTATCTTAAATTCAGCACTTTACTTGAATTCAGCACCTCGCTCGCTCAGCCCCCTCGCTAGTACTGGCTGGTTTATATAGATGTACAATGAGTATCAGAAGCTGCTGGAAGCTTCTAGAAACAGGTGTGACTAATCCTACTAATTAAATCACAAGAATAACCTTTTTTTTTTTTTTTCCCTTTTCACAGAATCACAAACAGACACACAATTCCCTAATGAAATTCAACAATTACAGTTATCACCACTATGTAATTGTGTTGAAACTATGCACTTATCTTAAATTCAGCACTTTACTTGAATTCAGCACCTCGCTCGCTCAGCCCCCTCGCTAGTACTGGCTGGTTTATATAGATGTACAATGAGTATCAGAAGCTGCTGGAAGCTTCTAGAAACAGGTGTGACTAATCCTACTAATTAAATCACAAGACTAACCTTTTTTTTTTTTTTTTCCCTTTTCACAGAATCACAAACAGACACACAATTCCCTAATGAAATTCAACAATTACAGTTATCACCACTATGTAATTGTGTTGAAACTATGCACTTATCTTAAATTCAGCACTTTACTTGAATTCAGCACCTCGCTCGCTCAGCCCCCTCGCTAGTACTGGCTGGTTTATATAGATGTACAATGAGTATCAGAAGCTGCTGGAAGCTTCTAGAAACAGGTGTGACTAATCCTACTAATTAAATCACAAGACTAACCTTTTTTTTTTTTTTTTTTCCCTTTTCACAGAATCACAAACAGACACACAATTCCCTAATGAAATTCAACAATTACAGTTATCACCACTATGTAATTGTGTTGAAACTATGCACTTATCTTAAATTCAGCACTTTACTTGAATTCAGCACCTCGCTCGCTCAGCCCCCTCGCTAGTACTGGCTGGTTTATATAGATGTACAATGAGTATCAGAAGCTGCTGGAAGCTTCTAGAAACAGGTGTGACTAATCCTACTAATTAAATCACAAGAATAACCTTTTTTTTTTTTTTCCCTTTTCACAGAATCACAAACAGACACACAATTCCCTAATGAAATTCAACAATTACAGTTATCACCACTATGTAATTGTGTTGAAACTATGCACTTATCTTAAATTCAGCACTTTACTTGAATTCAGCACCTCGCTCGCTCAGCCCCCTCGCTAGTACTGGCTGGTTTATATAGATGTACAATGAGTATCAGAAGCTGCTGGAAGCTTCTAGAAACAGGTGTGACTAATCCTACTAATTAAATCACAAGAATAACCTTTTTTTTTTTTTTTCCCTTTTCACAGAATCACAAACAGACACACAATTCCCTAATGAAATTCAACAATTACAGTTATCACCACTATGTAATTGTGTTGAAACTATGCACTTATCTTAAATTCAGCACTTTACTTGAATTCAGCACCTCGCTCGCTCAGCCCCCTCGCTAGTACTGGCTGGTTTATATAGATGTACAATGAGTATCAGAAGCTGCTGGAAGCTTCTAGAAACAGGTGTGACTAATCCTACTAATTAAATCACAAGACTAACCTTTTTTTTTTTTTTTTCCCTTTTCACAGAATCACAAACAGACACACAATTCCCTAATGAAATTCAACAATTACAGTTATCACCACTATGTAATTGTGTTGAAACTATGCACTTATCTTAAATTCAGCACTTTACTTGAATTCAGCACCTCGCTCGCTCAGCCCCCTCGCTAGTACTGGCTGGTTTATATAGATGTACAATGAGTATCAGAAGCTGCTGGAAGCTTCTAGAAACAGGTGTGACTAATCCTACTAATTAAATCACAAGACTAACCTTTTTTTTTTTTTTTTTTCCCTTTTCACAGAATCACAAACAGACACACAATTCCCTAATGAAATTCAACAATTACAGTTATCACCACTATGTAATTGTGTTGAAACTATGCACTTATCTTAAATTCAGCACTTTACTTGAATTCAGCACCTCGCTCGCTCAGCCCCCTCGCTAGTACTGGCTGGTTTATATAGATGTACAATGAGTATCAGAAGCTGCTGGAAGCTTCTAGAAACAGGTGTGACTAATCCTACTAATTAAATCACAAGAATAACCTTTTTTTTTTTTTTTCCCTTTTCACAGAATCACAAACAGACACACAATTCCCTAATGAAATTCAACAATTACAGTTATCACCACTATGTAATTGTGTTGAAACTATGCACTTATCTTAAATTCAGCACTTTACTTGAATTCAGCACCTCGCTCGCTCAGCCCCCTCGCTAGTACTGGCTGGTTTATATAGATGTACAATGAGTATCAGAAGCTGCTGGAAGCTTCTAGAAACAGGTGTGACTAATCCTACTAATTAAATCACAAGACTAACCTTTTTTTTTTTTTTTTTTCCCTTTTCACAGAATCACAAACAGACACACAATTCCCTAATGAAATTCAACAATTACAGTTATCACCACTATGTAATTGTGTTGAAACTATGCACTTATCTTAAATTCAGCACTTTACTTGAATTCAGCACCTCGCTCGCTCAGCCCCCTCGCTAGTACTGGCTGGTTTATATAGATGTACAATGAGTATCAGAAGCTGCTGGAAGCTTCTAGAAACAGGTGTGACTAATCCTACTAATTAAATCACAAGAATAACCTTTTTTTTTTTTTTTTTTTTCCCTTTTCACAGAATCACAAACACACAATTCCCTAATGAAATTCAACAATTACAGTTATCACCACTATGTAATTGTGTTGAAACTATGCACTTAGCTTAAATTCAGCACTTTACTTGAATTCAGCACCTCTGCTTTTCATAGTCTTCACCACAGTGTCTTCAATAAAATGGCGCCGGAGATCCCGGTTCCCGCATGCGCAGACTCCAGCGCCATTTTAATGAAAACAGAATCACTGTGTCAATGCGCATGCGCAACCACCAAAAGCAATGGCGGTGCAGCATGAGATTTAAATAAAGAAAAGGGGGCACATCCTAAATGTAGCTGGAGGAGGACTTTACAGCGAGGACCCACAAAGACCCGTACCCGTTGCACCTGTCAATCAAAGTGCAGTGCATTTCTGCAACTTTGATTAAAGATATTTCTGCAACCAAGCAGCCGATCTTTCAACAGCAGGTATGCCTGGATTCAAGATCCTAGTGCCAGCATGGCACTGCCTTTACTTCATATAGCACAATCCTGCTGGTTGGTCCTCTTTAAGTTGTTACATCTGGAGCTAGTACAGAACTGTACCCAAGCTATATGGTGATGCCTTGGCTCCTGAACTATCTCCATTTAGCGATGGCGCACATATCCCTGTTATTGTATGGCAACCTTCACTAAACGGTTAATAGGGTCTTTTTACACGACAAACATCTATTAGATATTCACGGAATAGGTGATAAGTGTCTGGTTGTTCGGGGTCCCACAATTTACTAGGAAATGTGTCCAGAGTACACAGCACCATGCCCATGCGCAGCTAAAAACCTTAAACACTGCTGACCAACATTTCTCAATCAATATGGGGCGGGGTTATGGGTGGGGGAAGGGGTGAATATTCGTTTTGCATTAACACATGTTTAACCGACGCACGACTATGAATTTTAGTATTATTAGTATGGTGAATTAGTATAATGAACCACAACAAGGGCTTATTTTGAGGGTAGGGCTCATTTTAAGTATGCTCCAAAAAGGAGGGTTGGTCTTATATTCGGAGAAATACGGAATATTGGGATAGGTTATTGGAGATGGGAATACAGCTGTAACTATGCAATCTTTTATCCTACTACCGTATTAATCAAGACAAGCATTGAATCTAGATCAAGAGAGGTCATTATTCCCCTATACTCTGCCCTGGTCAGACCCCACCTGGAATACTGTGTACAGTTCTGGGCGCCCCAATTCCAGAAAGACATCGATATATTGGAGCAAGTCCAGAGAAGAACAACCAAGATGGTAGAAGGTCTGCACACAATGTCATGTGAAGAACGGATAAAAGAACTAGGGATATTTAGTCTGAAAAAGAGAAGGCTGAGAGGAGACTTAATAGCGGTCTACAAATATCTAAAAGGCAGTCACAGTGCAGAGGGAACTACCCTATTCTCATTAGCACAAGGAAGTACAAGAAGCAATGGGATGAAACTAGAAGGAAGGAGATTCAGATTAGACATTAGGAAAGACTTTCTGACAATGAGGGCAGTCAGGAAGTGTAACAGGCTACCACGGGAGGTGGTGAGGGCAGTCAGGGAGTGGAACAGGCGACCACAGGAGGTAGTGAGGGCAGTCAGGGAGTGGAACAGGCTACCACAGGAGGTAGTGAGGGCAGTCAGGGAGTGGAACAGGCTACCACTGGAGGTAGTGAGGGCAGTCAGGGAGTGGAACAGGCTACCACTGGAGGTAGTGAGGGCAGTCAGAGAGTGGAACAGGTTACCACGGGAGGTAGTGAGCTCTCAATCAATGGAAATCGTCAAGCGGAAACTGGATAAAAATATAGCTGGGATGATTTAGGAAAACCTGCACTCCCAGGGGGTTGCACCCCTTTGCCCCCCGTTGCCAGGGGGATGGCCCTTGAGGTCCCTTCCAACTCTATTATTCTATGATTGTAATCAGATTTTTGTAGTGCATGTAAGTGTATATAGTGAGATCACTTATAAAATGTCCAGACATTGAGGGTGCACATTATCTAGGACTACCATAGGTGGCCGTGTGTCGTTCCTTCATCATTACTGACTGACCATGTCTTGTTACAGAAGAAGGAATGGGACTGGGATCAAAACAAGATGTTGGTCATGCAAGATCCGATCTACAGGTTGGTGCCTGCGACATATAAAAAAATTACCGTAATTCCGTTTTGCCAGTGGAAAAAAAAAGCAATTAATTCTAGAAGGAGCAGAGGAATTTATGTGACTTGTACCGTGACTGTGTTAAGTGCATCATCAGCAGCAGATCAACAATGCAGAAAACAGATCTTATGTAATCCAATGCCAGGATTGCTGCGTCCTATGACCGAGCTTTCTTCATGGAAAGGCAATCGTCTGACTGGCAAAGTGATTGTATCTTCAGATATGTAGTCTCTTGGGTTTTTTTGCTAATTTTTTTTTCCCAACTCATGGAATCGTTTTACATAGTGACTATTACCTAGAAGCAGAATTATTTATGTGCAACAAAGCTACAACCTTTTTAAAGGGAACCTGTCAGGTGCAATATGCAGCCAGGACCACGTGCAGTTCTGGGTGTATATTGCTAATCCCTGCCTAACCGTCCCTGTATACACTAGCATAGATAAAGAGATCTGTAGAAAAAGGATTTCTAAAGATCTTTTATCGAATGCTAATGAGCGCGGGGACTAGTCCCCTGGGCGTTAGTTCCCCTGGCTAGTCGCCCCTCATTAGCATGTTAGTACGCCCCTGTGGGTGTGCTATCATGCTAATGATTACACGGTATCACAGGATGATCTCACTCACCTCTCCGCTGCCATCGCCGCCCGACACTGGATTTCGGCTCAGTGCTCATGACCCCGGAGTTTTGGTGATGCGCACTATGAAGCCGGGTGTAGACGTCCTGGCTTCAAACTGAAGTAGTGCGCATGACCGAAAGTCCAGGATCATGCCCACTGAGCCGAAATCCCCCTTTGGATGCGATGGCGGCGGAGAAGTGAGTGAGATTATCCTGTGACGCTAAGCATTCATTAGCATGATAGCACGCCCACAGGGGCGTACTAACATGCTGATGGGGCTGACTAGCCAGGGGAACTTATTGCCCTGCAGACTAGTCCCCACGCTCATTAGCATACGGTAAAAGATCTTTAGAAATACTTTTCAAAAGATTCCATATATATATATATATATATATATATAATATATATATAATATGCATATGCATGCTACCAGATAAATGGACGGTTAGGCTGGAATTAGCAATATGCACCCAGTGCTGCTCGTGGTTCTGGGTGCATATTGGACCTGACAGGTTCCCTTTAAAAGCAGATTTCCATCTTCATAAGTAGGTATTTTTAGATTCTTATTTTTCTTAAACTATATTCTTTATTAAATATGTCATCCTTTCTTGTGATATTAACAAATGTATTGTCTTTTGTTTACAACTCATTTCTTTGGAGTCTCACCACTGCTGCTAGACAGCAGAACATGCGCAGTGCTTACAAGCTCTATTCTCTTGAGCTTGTAAGCACTGTTTTGTTAAGTTGGCCAATATTGCCAGAGCAGGCGGTTACTCCTAATCTGTTCAGCTTCCGCACAGTGCTAACATGCTGGACAGCAGCGGTGGTCGGTCTCCTAGGCAACAAGCTGTAAACAAAAGGAGAGTTAAGGCAAAAAAGGCAAGTGTTTTTGTTTTTTTTGTTTTTTCTTTCAAGAAATATCTGACATCCACCTATGAAGAGAAGTTTAACCCTTTTAGCTTGGGGCATAAGCTGTGGATTGTTTTTTTTGTCTGTTCCAGCATTTTGGATGAGATTCTTAGAGATCCTGACATCTGATACACGCTGCTCAATACATGGGTAATGGTTGTATGAAGGCAAACAGGCATATACACATACGGTAGAGACCGGTCAATCAACAGCCGTGGGTGGGAATAAGCCGGTTTCTGACCCATCTACCATATTTTTCGGACTATAAGACGCATCGGACCATAAGACGCAGCCTGGTTTTAGAGAAGGAAAATAAAATTTTAAGCAAAAAATGTGGTCATGACACACTGTTATGGGGCGAGGATCTGCTGCTGACACTATTATGGGGGTAATATCCCCAAATTCTCTACTGAGGTACCCCATCCTGGTAATGATCCTCCTGCCTTGTGTATATATATATATATATATATGTCCCTCATCCTGGTATAGCCCCATCTTGCTATATACTGTATCCTGGTATGTGCTCCCATCCTGCTATATACGCCATCATCCTGCTCATATACCCCCATCATCCTGCTCATATACCCCCATCCTGCGGCACACACAAAAAAATAAATAAACGTTTACACTCGCCTTTCCTCGTTCCACGCAGCGTCGCTCCTCCTCCTGTCTGTGCCGGCAGTGCTGTGTTGAGCCGGTCACGTTCCCTGCAGCACTGCGATGTATTGTCCTCCAGTCTGCCGACGCGGCTGTAAAGACAAACGTGCGCACAGCGATGACGTCATCGCTGTGAGCACCGCTAGTCTCCAGTCCACACAGCACGGCAGGCAGACTGGAGGACATCGCGATGCTGCAGGGGAACGGTGAGTACATTGATTCACTGCACCCCGTGCTGATGATGATGCGCGGGGAGCAGTGAATGCAGCCGAGCATGATCACTCCAGGCTGTCGTTGCCAGGGGTGATCACGGCCGGCTGTTAATTATGCGCACGTCCCCGCCCATCATCCCGCCCACCTATCAGCCCCGGCTTCAGCGCTGAGAGATGGGCGGGAGGATGGGCGTGCATATGTAATGAGCGGGCCCACGTGGTCACGGCAGGTGCTGCCTGCTGCCTGCTCGTGCCCCCGATGACACGCTCCACCGCAGCACCCTCATTTTCCGGGTGCAGCCCTACATTCAGACCATTAGATGCACCCCCCACTTTCCCCCAACGTTTGGGGGAAAAAAAGTGCGTCTTATGGTCCGAAAAATACGGTATCTGTCTATTCTACAGTGCGGCTCAGTCCCCGAGGCTTATAAAAGTATATATCTTTCTGAAATGCGGAAGCGATTCAGGGTCAAACGTATCTTGCCGAGATAATGCAGCCAGCGACTGATTCATTCTACCCATGGGTTATACAGCGTGTATCAACTGTCAGGTTCTCTTTAAAGGGTTATTCCCATCTCCAAGATCCTATTCTATTATATAGTAGGTTTAATAATAATAATAATAATAATAATAATAATAATATTTGCTAATATTATTATTATTATCTCCAATTAGAAATGTAGTCTAGTTCTCCTGATTCACTGTCACTTACCTCATGTTCAGGGCATTGCAGGACCTTAGGTATCCATGGTTAAAACCACAGATGTAGGGATAGTTAGTTGGTAGTGGTCGTAACTATGGATACCTAAGTTCTTGCAATGCCCTGCACATGAGGTAAGTGACATAGCTAATCAGGAGACCATACTACATTTCTATTTGGATGTATGTGCTGCTATTAATAATAATAATAATAATAATAATTAATATCATCATCATTGCACCTACTACATATTTGGATAAGATCTTGGGGAAATCTTAACCACATGCTGTGTAGAAAATCTACAGTGAATAGTAAAATCTGCCATATTTCTGCCAGAATATTTGCATAAGTTGGTCCTGCCTCTGTGGACGGTCCGGTGGGCGTCGCTCTGCAGATCGTGCAGCTAGACTATATCGGGCGGATTGCATTTGTCTGCCGCACGTGTTGTATTGGCTCGCACTGTTGCGCACCCGTTGCCCGCTCTGATGCATCTGATCCCCTTTATCTATTTCTTTGATGCAGAATATTTTATGTGTCTCATGACTCCCAAGACCTGAAGATCTTCAGTTACATCGCCAGGGATGGCTCCAGTAATTCCTTCCGCTGCAATGTATTCAAGTCCAAGAAAAAGGTAAGTGTAAAGGATCAGCCCCTGGTTATATATTACATTGCATAGAAAAAACTGTGTGTGATAGCGGTAACCATACAGCAGGGTAGTGGATAGAAAATCTAAAAGGGGCTGTCACCTACTCAGGCCACCTCTTTTCTATCCCTATGTTTTTTCCTTGAAACCTAATAACACTTGTACTCCCCTCCGGTGCTGTTCCAGCGGTACTGTATCTTCCTGTAGCCAAGCAGCGGCCTCTTGACTCTCCCTCACCATCGGACGTATCACATATGTGTGAAGGAAGTAGGAGATGAGCAGCTGTCGCTTCCTCCGAATGTATGTGCTTTAGGCTAGGTTCACACTTCCGTTGTTTTGCATGAGTCACAATCCGTCGCCTTGAGGAATTATGGTATCCTGCAAAATATTTTGCAGGAATCCAGTTTTTCCCCATAGGCTTCTATTAGTGACGGATTGCGACTGATGATGCTGCGTTGCATCCGTTGCGTCGCGGTCAGTCGTTTTTTAACTGACCGCCGGGCGGGAGCAACGCAGTCTGTAACGTTTTTTGAGCAGCGCAATCCGTAGGATTTTGCTGCACATGCGCTCTCTGGCTCCCTGCACCCGTAACCAGGATACACATCGGGTAACCAAGCAATGCGCTTTGGTTAGTTACCCGATATTTACAGTGGTTACGGGTGCAGGGAGCCAGTGCTAAGCAGTGTACGCTGGTATCCAAGATAAATATCGGGTAACCAAGCAAAAAGTGCTTTGCTTTTAGTTACCCGATATTTACCCTGGATACGTGTGCAAGGAGGCCGACACTTCCCCACTCTGCTCTGCCCCCTCCCGCACGCCGCATGTGTACACACTCACACACACTCTCACACACACACGCTCACTTGTCCCCAGCCCTGCAGTCCCCGCGGCACTGACGTCCTCAGCGCCACGGCCCCACTCGGCTCCGCCCCCTCACGCTCCGCCCCCCGCACACAACGGAGTCCGACAATGATTTCTGTTCTTTGTCATCCATGTAAAAAACGCATCTGTCACATGCGTCAAGCAACGCATGTGACTGATGCAAAACAACGGAAATGTGAACCTAGCCTTATCCACAGCAATCCTTGATTACCTGCAGGGATCATGTGACATAATAATGTCATGCTATCCCCAGGAGAGACAGTGCCGACACCACTGGAACAGCACCAGCAATCACCAGAAGTGATATTTTGCAAGGGGGAAAGTAGTGGACAGCACTTTTAAGGTTATTCCCAAGATTAAAAGTTCCCACCTACCATAGTATAGGTCATTTTCTGATTGCTAGGAATTAGTGATGAGCGAGCACTACCATGCTCAGGTGCTCGTAACTAGCAGTTAATGCTCGGATGGGCGCGACTCAAGTGCCCAAGTATAATGGAAGTCAATGGGCAACTATAGCATTTTTCCTGGAAATCTAGAAAAATGTTTGCGTTTCCCATTGATTTTCATTATACTTGGGTACTTAAGTCGCGCCCATCAACTGCTCTTTACGAGAACCGAGCATGGTAGTGCTCGCTCATCACTAGTTACGAGTACTGAGCACCCGAGCATCGTAGTGCCCGCTCATCACTAGTTAGGAGTACTGGGCACCTGAGCATCGTAGTGCCCGCTCATCACTAGTTACGACTACCGGGCACCCGAGCATGGTAGTGCCTGCTCATCACTAGTTACGAGTACCGAGCACCCGAGCATGGTAGTGCTCACTTATTTCTAGTTACTAGTACCGGGCACCCGACCATGGTAGTGCCCGCTCATTACTAGTTACGACTACCGGGCACCCGAGCATGGTAGTGCCTGCTCATCACTAGTTACGAGTACCGAGCACCCGAGCATGGTAGTGCTCACTTATTTCTAGTTACTAGTACCGGGCACCCGAGCATGGTAGTGCACGCTCATCACTAGTTACGACTACCGGGCACCCGAGCATGGTAGTGCTCACTCATTTCTAGTTACTAGTATTGGGCACTCGAGCATGGTAGTGCCTGCTCATCACTAGTTACGACTACCGGGCACCTGAGCATGGTAGTGCTCACTCATTTCTAGTTACTAGTACTCGGCACCCGAGCATGATAGTGCTTGCTAATTACTAGTTGCGAGTACAGAGCACCCGAGCATGGTAGTGCCTGCTCATCACTAGTTACGACTACCAGGCACCCGAGCATGGTAGTGCTCGCTCATTTCTAGTTACGAGTACTGGGCACCCGAGCATGATAGTGCACGCTCATCACTAGTTACAAGTACTGAGCACCCAAGCATGTTAGTGCTTGCTCATCACTAGTTGTGAGTACTGACCACCCGAGCATGGTAGTGCCCATTCATCACTAGTTACGAGTACCGAGCACCAGAGCATGGCAGTGCTTGTTCATTGCTAGTTACGAGTACTGCGCACCCGAGCATGGTAGTGCCCGCTCATCATAAGTAGCAATTCAACTACTGAGACCCCCATGATCACACGAACAGGACTCTGTCTAGTTACAATAGAGTGATGGCCGAGTACGGTATGTGCGCCCCCGCTCTACTCCTCCTCTATAGGACTGTTGGCTTTTTCTGACCATTACACAATGAGTGGAGTGGTGGGACACATGCGTGCCCACCACTATATACCAGTGGGCATCACAGTGCCCTGTCATTGGGATTACTGGTGTTCCAAGCTGCCAGACCCCACTAATCGCCTCGTTATTGTCTCTCCCTTGTACCCATAAAGAAGACTTGATAGAACTTCTAACAAATGACCAGATGAAGACATCCCAAGGACTCCCATGGGGAATGATTGTTTTGATTTTTTATTTGTAAATATCTGTTATAAAATGATTTATTCTTAATAAATCCAATCAGATGATATTTCCATTTATGTAGAGATGTGGCTACAGAAAATACAGCTTAGTTGTTGTTGTTGTTTTTTTAATTTTATTTGAAAGGGTTTTATATAGTATAGCTTGTTGTACCAAAGTAGAAACATTGTAACGTGATTCACCTAAATATGAAAAATGTAAGCAATGTGTGATGTCCCAGCCGCCGCCTGCAGGTGTGAGCTGCAGACTATGAGCCGGATTCTTGGGCTTGAGCCTAATACTTTCTATAGAAGACGTTGCACAAGTGGCCCATCAGGTTGGCCTCCTGTAGGCCAGATGCAGACAGGCATTTTCCGTTGTGATTTATTTTTATTTTTTTTCTGCTGCCGGATGTTCTTTAAAACCTACAATGTTTTAAAATGTATTCCATTCGATGAGATTTGGTTTGGGCATTTTTTTGATGCACTAGGCAGCATGTACTGGACATCGCGGATTTGGTGCATTTTTATATAGCTGAAAATTTAACCGCAGATAAACACAAAATGCATTCACATCAGGTAATGCAATACAGCTCTATGACACTTTGCAGGTCTTTGAAAGGGTGCTCTTTCCTCCCCCCCCAGTTTGCCCATGTTATATACATATACAGTGATCTGTTCCTGGGGCCGTTTTCTGCCATGCTTGTGCCCTTCTCTGCTTTATTCCTTTGCCTTGGTGCCTCCCAGTATTACTTCCTATACTGTATAAGTTTTCATGAACTTTTCCCCTGGTTCAGGCACTTATATGTATAGGTCTAGTTTAAAGGGTTTCCAGGTTTTAGCTAAATGTATGTGCAGTATGCACATTGTCAGGATTCTCATTAAAGGGAATCTGTCACCAGGTTTTTGCCACCTAATCTGAGAGCAGCATAATGAAGAGACAGGGATCCTGAATCCACTGATGTGTCACTTACGGGGCTGCTTATTATTATTTATTATTATAGTGCCATTTATTCAATGGCGCTTTACATGTGAAAGGGGCATACATAATAGGGACAAGTACAATAATCATAAACAATACAAGGCACAGACATGTACAGGAGGAGAGAGGTCCCTGCCCGCGAGGGCTCACAGTCTACAGGGGATAGGTGAGGACACAGTAGGTGAGGGTAGAGCTGTTTGTGCGGCGCTGTATCAGACAAGGGTTACGGCAGGTTGTAGTGCAGTTTTGATAATCTCCTGCTGATTAATCAGTGATTTTTATCATTACAGGACTACTTGGCGTGCTGCCAGGTAGTCCAGCATATTCCTGAGCTCTGTATAACTGCTAGAGCTCCAGCAGAAAAAACATTGATTTTATCAAAATGACAGCAAACAGCTCAAAAAGTAACACATCGCTGGAATCAGGGTCTCTGTCTCTACATTATACTGCGCTCAGATGGGGGACAAAAACCTGGTGACAGATTGCCTTTCATAGCCAGATTGGCCAGTCACGTGACTGCCCGCATGTACTATTGAGAGAAGCAGATGAGAATCTAATCATAAAATCTCATATTGGTAGTCACGTGAGTGTCTGTTTTCTCCAACAATTGAGGAGGATCCTGACAGTTTACACAATACACGCTGTCACTCAGTGTCTGGTGCTTCACGTGCCCATCCTGTTTTTTCCTCTTTATGTATGGGCTTCTTATTGTTGATTTACTTTAATAATTAGTGCCAAAAATTAACCTTGAGAACATGCCCTAAATGTTCAGCGGTACATAGACTCACGTGTGGGCTTTTCTTACGGGCTCTTCTTGCTTCTCATGGCCAAGTCTACACAAGATGACTAATTGCTACTAATTAAAGGGAAATGTCTGTGTCATAACCTGGGGTGTAGAAGGATTTTGGTTGTTTTTGGCTCCAGGTTACTGTTTTGTATAATATATATGGCCATATAGTAACCCATGTATACTGGCAGTAGCTGTATTCCCAGTGTTCTGTATGCACAGTATATAGTCAGTCTTCTGTCTGGGGGTCTCCTTGCTTTTGCGGCTGCCCATCGGCTACAAAGCCTTTCATGCCGTTAATGAGCGGCCATAGCTTCGGCTTCCCCTGGCTACTCGCATACAAAGCGCCGGCCTCCAGCTGTTCCCCTCACCTCTTCCTCTCTATAAAGTTGCCAACTGGTTGCTCATGGCCTTTCCGCTGCAGCTTCCTGATGTGTACAGTTCAGCATTCAGGAGATCCGCAGTTATTAAAGGAAGACATTGTTGTCCCTTATTTCATTATTGCCAGTTTCCATGGAGAATTTAATATCTTAAGTCTCCCGGGTCGCTGCTAAAATAAATCTGTGTTTGCCGAAGTTTGTTTTTCACATTGTTCTGTGCGGGGGTCAGATATTTTAGCGAGCAGCGCCAGATCATTTTAATTAAATCCCTTTTTCCCTTTGCACGTCTATATGCAGCTATGTGAGTATATAGTTACATACTTCAAAGGTGTGAACAGAGCCAAGAGCCATTGTCCTATTTATAATAATGCTATGGAAAAAAATGAACCCGTAAAAGGGGTTTAATTTCTGCTTTCGGTAGCTAAAGATGATAACATTTTTCTTGCTCACCCTCCCCAGGTCCAGCGCTGCCTCAGTTGCTCTGGTATTTGTTGATGGGCTGCACCGGTGACGTCACAACTGGGGCAAACATGACCACTGCAGCTAATTATTGGGCTCAGCGACTCGTGCCACGAGCGTCGGCTGAGCAGCTGAGCTCACTGATTGGGCGCCATAAGGTTGAGATCAGGGTATCCCTTTAATGATAGCATGTGTACCCGACACCCCCTGTTTGAGCGGTATTCACTACGCTATATTACACACCTTTTATTTTTCTTTTTTCGCTGCATGGTTAGTAGGTTTTTCTAAATCCAAACTATATTTCCACTTGTATACACGGCTCCCATGTAAGGTTCATCATCCCATTCTTCTGCATTCTTCTAGGCTCTTCTGTACATTCAAACAATTGGTCTACCCGTTCCCTTTTAGGAACAAACAAAAAGAATAACAGATTCATTGTATCAGTTATAAAAATGGAAACAGAGGTGACCCCGTTGATTATCATGGGCACTAAAAACATTTTAGTGGGTCTGTAGACTTTTTTTTTCCCAAAAGGTAATATGCCAAATGTCAGGATTGTCCTTTTAATGGGTGTGCCTTAATAAAGGACAGTCTTGACATTTGGCCTACTACCGTCCCAAAAAAGGGATCTATGTGTACAAGGCACAACCTGTTCACGTACTATATTGTACACAGTGAAATTAATATAAATTCAGTAATTTCTGATGTGCCTCAACTGAGAAAGATTTCACAATCCAGGGATCAATATTTGTATCAGAGTTCGGAATGGGGGACTTGCACTTATACTACTCACAAAATGTTATGTTTGGCTTTTGGGTGAAATTTATGGAAAATGTAAAAAGTTCATGCCACGGGGATATTTTATCATGATAGTCGGGCATTTAGGTAGAAGCATCAATGGGGATTTCATCATCTCAAAGAATTTTTGAAACAAAAACCAACAACAATGGTTGGGTATACCGCCCCAAAATGTCAGTGTTTTAACAACTTGGGCATGTGGCCTTCAGCACCAATTACAGCTGACAACGACATCTCCTGACAGTCACAAGTGGAGATATTGTCTGCGGAGGCATGACATCCCAACCTTCTTGAAGGGCGGCCCTCAGGTCATTGAAGTTCTGGGGTACAGAATTACGACCTTCTACATGGCGACTCAGCTGATCCCATAGGTTTTCTATGGAATTCAGGTCTGGAGACAGTGCAGGCCGCTCCACCAGTATCTAACAGCCGTTCCCTAATGATGCAACCATGATGAGCTGAAGCGTTGTCGTCCATGAAGATTAAATTAGGCCTGTGTTGTTCATGGAGAGGCACAATGACTGGATTAATGACGTTATTCAGTAGTAGGGGCTGTCACTGTACAATTCACAAAGTGTAGGGCAGTTTTGTAGTAACTTGACACACCTGCCCTCTCTGTAACACCACCACCACCAAAGGCGTGTCTGGTGACAGCAGTGGCTAATGCATAGCGCTTTTGATGTCTCAACATCGTTGGCGACCATCATTTCTGCTCAGCGTAAATTGACTTTCATCATTGAACAGCACTGATATCCCCTGGTCCCTCATCCAGTGTAGATGACGCCTGTGCCTGGTGGTGTGGTTATGTACCCCTTGCAGGTTTTCTAGTACACAGACCACCCTGATGTAAATGGTTTAGAAAGGTCTAACATGACACTTGGGTTGCCTCTCACCTCCCTTAAATGTGCCTGGAGTTGTGTGTAATTCATCATCTGGTTCATTGTTCACAATGAAGTAATCACCATTGTGTGATGTGGCCAAAGGACGTCCACTTCAATGCCTTTTTGTGAATCTTCCAGTCTCTCTGTATCTCTGTAACAACCTGCTGATGACACTCTGTGACACTCTAGGCTCAGTGGCCTCTTCCATCTGAGAACATCCTGCTTGAAGCCTCACAATGCAAGCTACTGCAGATCAATTGTTAGGTGTCATCCTGGTTTCATGATGTCAAAATGTGAACAGCATCATGAGGAGGCCCAATTAACACCAATTCTAATTGAACCCCAAAATGTATTGGGCGATTCATGGATCAAACACCTGTTGTGAATTTTGCCATTAAGCTCCTTGTTAGAGAACAGCAAGTTGTGCAAAAAGTACTGAAAAAAAGTTGGACATGTGCATTCAAAACTTTAAGGAAGGTCACCTGAAAAGGTTAGAGGGGCATTTTAGGATCATCCTGAAATTTCACCAGAAAGCCAAATATCCCTAACTTTTTGTGGTTAATGTATGTGACTGGAGCGGATAAATGCAGAATGGTGGGAAGAAAACCTTGGCACACATGCAACCAGGAAAATCCAGAGTAGTGGATGTCCTCCGTCGCCCTGCACCTCCTCTCATTAGCCCTGTAGGGTCACCTAACCCTGGCTAATTAACGTCCTGTTATTTGCATCTTGGCACTTGTGTAGTGAGTGAATTTGCACAATCTCCTAGTGAACGTTTATCCTTCACACGTTGCACAGAGTTGTAGGAACCCTCCCGACATTCATTGCTTTGTTATACTACATTTACATAATCTTTTTCGTAGAGCCAAGCCATGCGAGTTGTGCGGACCGTGGGCCAAGCATTTGAGGTCTGCCACAAGCTGAGTCTGCAGCACACAGAACAAGGCGGGGATGGACGCGAGGATATCGAGAGTGAGAAGAGCACGGATGACTCCGGCGTGCCCGGTAAGTGTCACGAGAGTGTGAGGAGCCACATATACTTGTATCTAAACATGGTGTGGCAATTATCTATAGTTACATATTGGTAATTTTTATTCTGTAAAATTTCAATATTTTGCTGTGATTATTCTCATTCCTTGCATTAAAGAGTTTATTCCCAATATGGAAAGATAACCTGTGGATCAGTGGTGGTCGTAGTGGTCCGAGTCCCTATGAACCACAGGTTAATGCCCCTCAGAGCAATGGCTGCGCTCGTCTGCTCCATTTAGTCTCTTTACAGCTGCCAGAAAAAGTCTGGTGCCCTATAATATGATTATTATTATTATTATTATTATTATAGCGCCATTTATTCTATGGCGCTTTACATGTGATAGGGGTATACATAATAGGGACAAGTACAATAATCATAAACAATACAAGGCACAGACTGGGACAGGAGGAGAGGGGACCCTGTACACGAGGGCTCACAGTCTACAAGGGATAGGTGAGGATACAGTAGGTTAGGGTACAGTTGGTCGTGCGGCGCTATATCAGACTGAGGGTTACGGCAGGTTGTAGGCTTGTCAGAAGAGGTGGGTCTTCAGGTTCCTTTTGAAGCTTGTCAAGGTAGGCGAGAGTCTGATGTGTTGTGGCAGAGCATTCCGGAGTGTGGGGGAGGCACGGGAGGAATATTAGTTGCAATGCTGGGAAGAGGAGATAAAAGAGGAGTAGAGAAGGAGATATTTTGAGGATCGGAGGTTACGTGCAGGTAAGTACCGGGAGACTAAGTTACAGATGTAAGGAGGAGACAGGTTGTGGATGGCTTTGTAGGTCATGGTTAGGGTTTTGAAGTGGAGTCGTTGGGCAGTGGGAAGCCACTGAAATGATAGGCAGAGAGGAGAGGTCAGGGTGTAGCGGGGGGACAGGTGGATTAGTCGGGCAGCATAGTGTAGAATAGATTGTAGGGGTGCGAGACTGTTAAAAGGGAGGCCGCAGAGCAGGAGGTTGCAATAATCCAGGCGGGAGACAATAAGGGCATGTACTAGGGTTTTTGCATCTTCTTTGGGAAGGAACATACGAATCCGGGAGATATTTTTGAGTTGGAGGTGGCAGGAGGTGAAGAGGGCTTGGATGTGTGGCTTGAAAGAGAGAGCAGAGGCTAGAGTTCCCCCAGAGAGCGAACGGGGAGTGAATAGGGAGGGGGGCCACCGTCTGTTCCTACAAAGCATTCTAGAGTCTTGTTTTTGGGATTGGCAGTGGTCCTAGTGGTTGGACCATCACTGATCTGCAAGTTTTGGTTTACTTGTTGAGAATAGTGGTTTGACCTGCTTCCTATACCTGTGTTTCCCTTGATGTGTGTTCTACGTCTTCCCTCCAGTGACTCATGTAGTCGCCAGCGTGGATCACAATGCTGACGAGACCGATATCGACGCTTTGGACAGTCCTCTGCATGGAGACCAGCGTCCCAAATTTAATCGTGGAGTTACGGATTTGGATGCAGTGAAAAGGGAAAGCGACTGTCCTGATGAAAAGAAGGTACGTGGAAAATTCCTTTTAGTCATTTATGTTATTGGGGTCTTTAAAGGGAACCTGTCACCAGATTTGGTCCCTATAAGCTGCGGCCACCACCAGTGGGCTCTTATATACAGCATTCTAACATGCTGTATATAAGAGCCCAGGCCGCTGTGTAGAACATAAAAATCACTTTATAATACTCACTTAAACAGTTGGTGCAGTGCAGACTGGTCAGATGGGTGTCTCCGTTCTCCGGATGCAGCGCTTCCTCTTTCGGCCATCTTTGTCCTCCTTCTTATGAAGGCTGGGTGCATGACGCTTCCTACGTCATACACACTCACCAGCATTGAAGTCCCGCTCATGCGCACTACAATACTTTGATCTACCCTGCTCAGGGCAGATCAAAGTGCGCCTGCGCAGGACCTCAATACCGGCGCGTGTGCATGACGTAGGACGCATCATGCACCCAGCCTTCATAAGAAGGATGACAAAGATGGCAGAAAGAGGAGGCGCTGGACCTGGAGAACTGAGACACCCATCTGACCCATCTGTACCGCAGCGACCGTTTAGTTGAGTATTATAAAGTCGTTTTTACGTTCTACACAGCAGCCTGGGCTCTTATATACAGTTTTCTAGAATGCTGTATATAGCAGCCCACTGGTGGTGGCTGCAGCTTATAGACCCCAAATCTGCTCACAGGTTCCCTTTAATATACCTCCAATTCCGTGCAGATAGCACTTATCCTATTTCCTCGCTACTTATGTAGCACCAACAGCTTCTGCAGCATTGTACAAAGATGGTCATTACACACCAGCCCCTCACCGAATGCCGCAGCATAGCCTGTACGTCCGATGTCCTCTTTTTCCTTCTCTACAAAGCAGCCGATACATTGTTTTCTACAATAAAAGCCATGTGAGCGTAAAATGTAGGCAGATTACATATTACATTATAGAACCCCTGGAAGGGCCTTTATTTAGAATCAAAAATTCTCCCATTATCTCCCATTATCATGTGAAAAAATTTAATACAGAGATAATAAATGTCGTGGGCTTCAGTGCTTAAAGGGGATGTCCATCTTTTGAAACTTTATTTGTATTTTTTTTGCTTCAATGGATGTATTTAGGGCTAAAAATGAGTTTTCCAACTGATCTCCATTAACACATTTGCACCGTTTTCTGCCTCTAGCCTTTTTACTGCACGGGCTACTGCAGACTGAAGAGTGAGGTATCTGAGAAGCTGTCAGTGAGCACGTTCTGTCAGGAGAGTAGGTAATTCTTATCTCTCTTTTTCTGACCTCCTGTCAGTGGAATATCATCACAAACCACTTCGCAGTTGAAAGTGCAGTGAAACAAAGAGCCTGTAAAGGCAAAACGATGCAAAATGTAAACATTTTTTTCAATGTTACCCAAATTCCAAAATCACTTTGATCTTAAAAATAAGCAATTAAAGGGAATCTGTCACCAGGTTTTGCTCCCCCATCTGAGAGTAGCAATGTAGAGACAGAGACCCTGATTCCAGCGATGTGTCACTTACTGAGCTGTTTGCTTTCATTATGATAAAATCAATGTTTTCTCTGCTGCAGATCTAGCAGTTATACAGCGCTCATGAATATGCTGGACTACCTGCAGCACACCAAGTAGTCCTCTAATGATAATCTCCTGCTGATTAAACAGTGACTTTGTCAAAACTACACTAAGCAGCCCAGTAAGGCTAGTTTCACACTTGCGTTCAGCGCAGTCCGTCACTATGGAGAATAGTGCAGTCCGTTAACGCTCTGCGCTATTCTCCATAGACTTGTATGGACGACGCACTGTAACGCAAGTGTCTGCGTTGCATCCGCTGGACAACGCAGCGTCGTTATTTTGACGCTGCGTCGGGCGGATGGAACGCAGCATGTAACGTTTTTCTGCGCTTGGCGGAGTGTCAAAAAAAACGCAATCTGCAGGAATCCGTTAGGCGTCCGTTGTTTTTATAATGGACGCCTATGGTGGCAGATTCCGTTAGATTGCGTCATTTGACGGATTCCGTTAACGCACCTGACTTTACACAACTGCGCATGCTCAGATGTGTAAAGTCAAGGAAAAAAAACTACAACGGACTGCGTTATTTTGTATGATCTGTAGCATGCGTTGTGCCACTATATGCAACGCATCCGTTGCATGCGTCACACAATGCAATGCTACGGATCCCGTTCAACGCAGGTGTGAAACTAGCCTAAGTGACACATTGCTGGAATCAGGATCTCTGTCCCTATGTTATACTGTTTTCAGATTAGGTGGCAAAACCTGGTGACAGATTCCCTTTAAAGGGAATCTGTCACCAGATTTCATACCCCAAACTATTTATATGCATATGTGGCTCTTTCAAGGACTGTTCCAGCAATACCTTTTACATGGCCACTCCATTCCTCCATCACTGAGAATTCAGCACTTGAATTGATATGTAAATGCAAAAAAATAGCAAAATAAAGAGGAATAAAAATCCACCAAAGATTAAGCACTTGCAGCAAATAAAGGCAGCAGTGTGTACATTGCCCAGGCCAAAACCTACTACTCCAGCAGGATACAGCTAAACCCCCACTAAGTGGAGGCATCACAGGTGCAGGAAAAGCAAATCACACACACGCTTCCAAAACATGGAGGGGCGATTGCTGGATGGTATAACTGTGCACCATACGAGGACAGGACTCTAATATGAAAGGCCCAACAGAAAGGGGCCTGGCTGCATCCTGTACAAAAAAAAAATGAGGTTTTAGTTGGTATTTTTTGGAGGATTTTTATTCCTCTGTTGCTATTTTTATATTTAGTGTAGGGACCTACAAACATGAGGTCCCGTGACGAGGGTTGTAGGCTTCCGTATTCTGGCCATAATCCAATTAAAACCTCATATTTTTTGTACAGGATACAGCCAGGCCCCTTTCTGTTAGGCCTTGCATATTAGAGTTCCTGTCCCTGTATGGTGCACAGATGGAGTACGGCTTGGCAGCCCGCCTGATCTAATAGTATGGGCGCCACCTAATAGGCTGTGGGCTTGTGACTGTGCATCTGCATGTGTGAACAGCGCTCTATACAAGCTATTTGTGGGCAATTTTATCATCCAGCAATGGCCCCCTCCATGTTTTGGAAGTGTGTGTGATTTGCTCCTCCTGCACCTGTGATGCCTCCACTTAGTGAGGGTTTAGTTGCATCCTGCTAGAATATTAGTTTTTGGCCTTGGCGGTTTATATCTGCTGTCTTTCTTTGCTGTAAGTGATATATAAATGCGACTGAAGAGCTACTGTAGATCTGAGGCCTCCGTCACTCCAGCTCTATTCCTTTCATTACTTCCTCCTGCTTGACTGACGACTCCTTTACTTGAAGTCACATAGCACAAAGGCCATTGGTCAAGGAGGAGGAAGCAAGGCTTGGAGTAGAGCTAGAGTGACGGAGACTTCAGATCTACAATAGCTCTTCAGCCTCATTTACATATGAACTGAGACCCTAATTTCTCATGAATGGTGGAACAGATTCACCATGTAAAATTACTGCTGCTCCATCACTCCAGCTCTATTCCCCACATTGCTTCCTCCTGCTTGACTGACTGCTCCTTTGTGTGGAGTCACATAGTACAGAGGCTGTCAGTCAAGGAGGAGGAAACAAGGCTTGGAGTAGAGCTGGAGTGACGGAGGCTTCAGATCCAGAATAGCTCTTCAGCCTCATTTTCATATCAACTCAAACCCTGATTTCTCAGTAATGGAGAAATGGACTGGCCGTGTAACAAAACTGCTGGACTGATCTTTGAAGGAGCCATGTGCACATATAAATAGTTTGGGGGTGTTAAATTCTGAGGACAAATTATTTTTTTATTTTTTTTACATTAGTTTCTGAAGGTGGACTATCACTTTTAAAGGCCGCAGTGGTAGTTGTAGGTCTCATTTACTGACGTGGTCTTTTCTCTTCAGGATAAAGTCCTCGCCTCTCCCAGGATGTTGCTCCCCTCCGATAGCCAGCTTTCCCCAGGCACCGCACTGTCCGTCCACCACCAGATCCAGCTACTACAGCAGCAGCTGCAGCAACAGCAGCAGCAGACACAAGTAGCTGTTGCCCAGGTAAGAGAAGAGCGAGACATTCCACCGTAGCTCTACCGCTGTTACAAGGTGCACAGAGTAATGTGGTGTGCTCTACAGGTCCATCTGCTGAAGGACCAGCTGTCTGCAGAAGCGGCCGCCCGGCTGGAGTCCCAGGCCAGAGTGCACCAGCTGCTCCTGCAGAACAAGGACCTGCTGCAGCATATCTCCCTGCTGGTGAAACAAGTGCAGGAGCTGGAGTACAAGGTGTCTGGAAAAAACGCCAGTAAGTCCTTCTACAGATGGTCAGCTGTGATTGTTACTTTATGGTGGCAGAGGCGAGAAGTATGTGCATTCACATTAAAGGGGACCTGTCACCAGATTTGGGGCCTATAAGCTGCAGCCACCACCAGTGGGCTCTTATATACAGTATTCTAACATGGTGTATATAAGAGCCCAGGCCACTGTGTAGAACATAAAAATCACTTTATAATACTTACCTAGGAGGTCGCTCTGGTGCAGACTGGTCAAATGGGTGGTTCCAGATGCGGCGCCTCCTCTTTCAGCCATCTTTGTCCTCCTTCTTCTGAAGCCGGGGTGCATGACACGTCCTACTTCATCCTCACTAGCTGGCATTGAGGTCCTGCGCAAGTGCACTACAATACTTTGATCTGCCTTACTCAGGGCAGATCAAAGTGTGCCTGCGCAGGACCCCAATTCCGGCGCATGTGCATGTCGTAGGACGCATCATGCACCCAAGCTTCAGAAGAAGGAGGACAAAGATGGCCGGAAGGTGCTGCACCTGGAGACTGGAGCCACCCATTTGACCAGTTTGCACCGCACCAACCATTTAGATGAGTATTATAAAGTGATTTTTACGTTCTACACAGAGGCCTGGGCTCTTATATGCAGCATGTTAGAATACTGTATATAAGAGCCCACTGGTGGTGGCCACAGCTTATATGCTCTAAAGCTGGTGACAGGTTCCCTTTAAGGCTATGATCACACAGGGTGTTTTTGGTTCCTTTTTTCTGCAGCAAAGCCTTATCTTGTTTGTGGCAGGAAGTCTCCCTGTGATTTTCTTCGTTTTTGGTGTGGCTTTTACAGTGTTTTTGCTGCGTATTTTTAACTGCTTTTTTTTTTTGCGCTTCCTCAATGACTTGTAGGGTTAAAAACTGTGGCAAAAACGCTGCAAATAAGTGACATGCTCATGCTTATTTGTGTTTGATATTGTGTGATGTAATGCGATAAAATGTTTCATTTTTTCTTTTTGTCAAAACTGTTTTATTTACAAAATTTGAAGACCTAATAATGAATCACAAAAAAGCAGCAAAAACCAAGGAGGCTGACAAAGCAGTCAGGAAAGAAACGCGTGTGTGTGTGTGTGTCTGCGCGTGTGCGCGTATGTGTGTGCGTGCGTGTGTGTGCGTGCGTGCGTGTGTGTGCGTGCGTGCGTGCGTGCGTGTGTGTGCGTGTGTGCGTGTGTGTGTGTGCGTGCGTGTGTGCGTGTGTGCGCGTGTGTGTGCGTGTGCGTGTGTGTGCGCGTGCGTGTGTGTGTGTGTGCGTGTGTGTGTGTGTGCACGCGTGTGTGCATATGTGTGCGCGTGTGTGTGTGCACACGTGTGTGCATATGTGTGCGCGTGTGTGTGCGCGCGCATGTGTGTGTGCGCGCGTGTGTGTGTGCGCGTGCATATGTGTGTGTGTGTGCATGTGTGCGTGCGTGTGTGTGTGTGCGTGCGCGTGTGTGTGTGCGTGCGCGTGTGTGTGTTTGCATGTGTGTATATGAGATTTCAGGGTCTCATAGGCTGTGCTGGGACTGTGAAAGCAGAGTTTCATTATTCATGAATTTGCATAAAACCAAGGCAAAAACAATGCTAAAAAAATGAAAAAGAAAAAGAAAATCAGATTGCACTCAGACCAATGTTAATCAATGAGTCAGCGCTGATCTGTTTGTTTTTCTTGTTTTTTTTTTTTTTTTTTCTCACCTATTTTCGGCCTGAGAAAAACATCTCTTTATGCTGTGTACGGGCGGATAACACGGCCGAGACTCGTCAATGGATGGAAGAAAAAAAAACCCAGACCATCTGTACGGCGTCTGATTTTTTCGGCTACATGACCATTCTGCAGCATAAAATACTGTATATGGTCCTGTAAATGATTGTGGGATAATAGCTGCTGAGAAAAAAGCGCATATCATATGGATTCTAGGGGAGTAAATAAGTGCACACTCACATGAGATATGGGACGGTATACGCATGACACTCAACCATCTTTTCTGGATGAAAATCGGACCGAGAGGATCATCATAAAATGACTGTTCAAACCAAGCACACATGCTTAGTGCACCCTTAGCAGAGCAGAGCAGTCCCCTTTGACACCTACTTGTTTTCTGTCTGCCTGCTTCATTGATCCGTGACAATCTGGCTTTATAGGAGCCAAAGGAGAACGACGATGGAGGGAAGAATGTGGCTGGTAACATGCACAGAATTTCTCGGCCACCCCAAGGGTGCACCAAGTGCCTATGTATCCTTGGTTTGCACAGTACTTTTCTGCTGACAGACCCTATTAAAGCAGAAACAGCTCTTTAATCTGTGATCAATCCAGTAATCTGCTTATTGCCTCCTAGAAACAAAGGAAACTTGCTTAGTGGCCGGGGATTATACAGCTGATTATTGTGTCCCCTGCAGGGGCCAGTCCACCGTAATACATGGACCTGCTCTACGTAGCAATATTATGCATCTATTGTTGGCCATTTTTGATACAGATGTTCTTATAAAGTCTTCGGCATCTACAGATCTTTTTTCCACTGAAGCCTCCTCCACAGCAAACCGGAAAACCAATCTCCCCGATACTGTGTGGCTGTGGCATCATTTTGTAGCTTTGAAAGGGAACCTGTCACCAGATTTGGGGCCTATAAGCTGTGGCCACCACCAGTGGGCTCTTATGTACAGGATTCTAACATGCTGCATATAAGAGCCCAGGCCGCTGTGTAGAACGTAAAAATCACTTTATAATACTTATCTAAATGGTCGCTGCGGTGGAGTTGGGTCATATGGGCGTCTCCGTTGCTGGCGCCTCCTCTTTCAGCCATCTTCGTCCTTCTTCTGAAGCCTGTGTGTATGCCACGTTCCACGTCATCCACACTCGTCGGTCCCACGCAGGCGTACTACAATACTTTGATCTGCCCTGCTCAGGACCTCAATGTCAGTGAGTGTGGATGACATAGGACGCGTCATGCACACAGGCTTCAGAAGAAGGACAACAAAGATGGCCGAAAGTGGAGGCGCCGGGACCGTAGAATGGAGACGCCCATATGACCCAACTGCACCGCATCGGCCGTTTAGGTGAGTATTTAACGTGATTTTTCTGGTGTACACAGCAGCCTTGGCTCTTATATACAGCATGTTAGAATGCTGTATATAAGAGCCCAGTGGTGGTAGCTGCAGCTTATAGGCCCCAAATCTGCTGACAGGTTCCCTTTAAATCCCCTTCTGATTTGCAGGGTGAGTTCTGTGAATTCTTCTAAGGCTTTGCACACTATGACATCGCAGGTGCGATGTCGGTGGGGTCAAATCGAAAGTGACGCACATCCGGTGTCGCAATCTATATCGTAGCGTGTAAAACCTTTTTGATACGATGAACGAGCGCAAAAGCGTCGTTATCGTATCATTGGTGTAGTCTCCGACATTTCCATAATGCCGGTGCAGCGACAGGTACGATGTTGTTCCTCGTTCCTGCGGCAGCACACATCGCTGTGTGTAAAGCCGCAAGAGCGAGGAACATCACCTTACCTGCGTCCCGGCTGCTATGAGAAGGAAGGAGATGGGCGGGATGTTTACATCCTGCTCATCTCCGCCCCTCCGTTGCTATTGGCTGCCTGCCGTGTGACGTCGCTGTGACGCTGCACGGCCCGCCCCCTTAGGAAGGAGGCGGGTCGCCGGCCAGAGCGATGTCGCAGGGCAGGTAAGTGCATGTGAAGCTGGCGTAGCGATAATGTTCGCTACGGCAGCTATCACAAGATATCGCACGTGCGACGGGGGCGGGGACTATCGCCCTCGACATCGCAGCATCGGCATGCGATGTCGTAATGTGCAAAGCCGGCCTAAAACTAACGTGCAATTGATGATTTATGTTCTTTTCAAAGAATATTTATGAAATATTATAAGGGACTTTGCTTCCTCTTTTTTTTTTTAATAATGAAAGGGAACCTGTCACATTGCTCATGCAGAGTCCGATCTATAGGCAAGGAATCTTTCCTGGTCATTCAGGGGAGCATTTGTGAGGTCAGACACTGATTCTGGACGAAAGAGTGTTTGTTGGGGTTGAGCTCAGGGCTCTCGGCTGCCGACACTAAACTCAACATGCCTGTATGAACCTTGGTGTGTGCACTGGGCTCAGTAATGGGGAACAAAAAAGGGCCGCCCCAAACTATTCTCACAAAGTTGGAAGCTGCAAAGGGACAAAATGTCTTGTGTGCTGAAGCATGAAGATTTCCCTTTATTGATGCTGACCCCTGAAAAACAAGCCCGTAACAATATCCCTCCACCACCAAACTTTACAGCTGGCACAATGCAGTCATACATTTAATGTTCTCCTAGTATTCAAAAAGTCCAGGCTCCTCCATCAGATGTTAGACATATGATCCGCCACTCCACAGAACACATTTAATTCAAGAAAGACATCGATATATTGGAGCAAATCCAGAGAAGAGCAACCAAGATGGTAGAAGGTCTGCAAACCATGCCATATGAAGAACGGCTAAAAGCTAGGGATGTTTAGTTTGAAAAAGAGAAGGCTGAGAGGAGACATAATAGCGGTCTACAAATATCATTAGCACAAGGAAGTACAAGAAGTAATGGGATGAAACATAAAGGAGTGAGATTCAGATTAGACATTAGAAAAACCTTTCGGACAGTGAGGGCAGTCAGAGAGTGGAACAGGCAGCCACGGGAGGTAGTGAGCTCTTCCTCAATGGAAATCTTCAAGCGGAAACTGGATAAACATATAGCTGGGATGATTTAGGAAAACCTGCACTCACAGGGGGTTGGACCCGATGGCCCTTGAGGTCCCTTCCAACTCTACTGTACCATTCTATGATTCTATGACATTTCCACTACTCCAGTGTCGTATTGATTTACACCACTCCACCCGATGGTTGGCATTGTGCTTGATGTACGGCTTCTTACAACTGTTCCGCCATGAAGCTCTCGGCGGGGTCGCAGTGTTTGTGCTGAGGTTAATACCAGAAGTTGTTTGGTCTCTAGAGTTATGGAGTCACTAGAGCATTGGTGACACTTTTGCCCTCTGCTCCTCAGCACTCGGTGACACCATTCTGTAACATTACGTGGTCTCCACTTTGTGGCTGAGTTTAGGCGGTTCCTTCCTTTTTTTTAATATCACTGAAAGGTGATTGGGGAATATAAAGGAGGGAAGAAATGTCATGAACGGACTTCTTCATATTACAAGAATGTACCGGTATCAGTGAGCTCTTTACCACGACACATTCTTTAACAACTATCAGTAAAGGTAGAGGGCATGGCTCGGGGTCAGATATTATATACCCAGGGCAGTGGGATGTGATGAAACACTTGAATATAATAATTAAGACATACATCCCAATACTTTTTTCTGGCCTTTACTAATTTATGGGGTTGCCAGAGTGAGATCTTAGGAAAGTTGCTCCTTGCTGTTCTTCTCCTGTCTTTGTGGGTTTCCTAAGCGTCTTCGGTGTTGCCTATATTTGCCACCATTGTGTATATTTCTCACTAACCTCTAATTTCCTATTTCCTTGCAGTGGGATCTCAGGACAGCCTCCTTGAAATCACTTTCCGTTCCAGCGTCCTTCCAGTGCTTTGCGATGCTTCAACGCCGAAACCGGAAGATCTACCGCCACTGAGCGATCCCGATCCTTCCTTCCAGCTGGGCAGCCCGTTAGGTAGGACAGACTGCTTGGTGAAGGTGCAGTGTTACCGCTTTGTTCCAGGCGAGGGGGAAGGAGCTGGCGAACTGCTTGGCAGCCTTGAGCTCTATAGGTTCAGAGAATCTGGAATTGCCTCTGAATATGAATCCAACACTGATGAGAGTGAAGAGAGGGAGTCCTTGCAGGACGATGGGGGGAGGCTGGCTCACGTTCTGCACAGAGACATGCTGGGGGACAGTCTGGACGATGAGATTGCAGTGTGAACATAGAGGAAAGACGCAAGAACGTAGATTGAATTGGTCCGGTCTTGTGTTTGTCACATCGGGGGCGTCTGCCGTATTTGTACTCTGTGATTGCACTGTTCGCTATAACTTAAGTACCGTGCGTCTCCAAAAAAGACAGTCGGATTTGTACCCGTCTCTGATGTGTTAGTTTATGCTTTCGGCTTTTAGATTATTAGGTTATATCCGTGATATATCTCGAGGAAAACTGCTGCACAGATAGCCCTAGTCAACATAAGCTGGGTTCATGAGAACACCTGGTGGCACGCACCATCTCTGGGGGAGCCTTTTGGTGACGCGGAAGCTCCTTCAGGACTTGTAAGTTTCCTCTCTCACAAAAGGCCGCCGTTCTAATATGTGGAGGTCAGATATATTTATCATGGGGCAGTTTTCAACCAACACATAACGCAATAAAGACAAAAGGCATTGTACACAAAGGTGATATAATAAAGCTGTCAGCTTAGGAATAAAGCCCGGCGTGGGGAGGGTCGTTTTATGAATGTACAGAAGTCTCACATCCACCCAAGCTTCTGTATGTAGAGCGCGAGACCTGAGGCTTGGAGATTCTTCTTTTCATCTTCCTCCTTTTGTATGATTTTTTACGACGCATTGCCTCTTGTCTTTCTTCCCAGTTTTTTTCCCGTGGTTGTAGTGATATATATATAGGTAGGTGTGATTGTAAGGTGTGGCGCCAATACATCAAACAGGATCTCATGATGAAAAACGTCTAAAGCTCATTAGAAGCTCTTCTTAAGCTTCTGGTAGCCACAAAAGTGAGGTCCCTATTGTCCAGATAGGAACACTTGGCCACATTTATGGATGTAGTTGTTGGTTGGAAGGCTCAGTCTATAGCCCCCCATACACATTACACTCACATCAGCCAAAACTGCTGATCTTGGTGGGCTTGACCGACCATATTGGTTTATGGGGGCACACGACTTTCCCCCTGTCAGAGGATATTGGGGGAGATAAGGATCCAGCATGCTCAATTTCGGGCCACCGTTTCTTCTGTTTTTGGCAAGACAAACTTTAAACTAGAGAAGTCTGGCAGCGGCTCTCATAGAGTACACAGGAGCACTCATATAGAGATACCGGCCAAATCGATGGCTCCTATTGTGTATGGGGAACCAAACTTTACATTAATTGTATTTTTTTGGATCTTGTTACAAATTGCAGCGATGGCTGGTAACCAAGACAATAAGTAGTATATAATAGAATAAAATATCCCTGAGTCCTTGAGAACAAAGACAATTTTTACAGCACCCCTCCATTTTGTTTTATTTATCTCCCCGCTGGCTTGATGCTTTAAATTTAGGTTCCCTGACCCATATTATACGTCCCCTCCGGTGTCTTCTTATGTTATCCGTGGTGCTACTGTCGAACTTCCTCCTCCACTTGTGACCTGCCGGCAGCTCCAGTGTTTTCGTTCTGGCTATCATAGAGTTGCATTGAGCACTAGTGATGTAACTTCTGACTTCCGGGCAGTCACAAGATGGCACAGTGGGAGAGTGAGTGGCGTCGAAAAGAGTTGAAAACACCAGAGGGTGAATATGAGGCCGGGGTCAGATGAGCGTATAGCATCCGATGCGATATGCTAATGACACTCAGCTTAAACTCTGCTGTGAGCGTGAGCAGAGTATCTTTACTGTGTGAATCTGATCACAGGTGCGGAGAAGAGGGAGCTCAATCTCTCTATCTTCTTTGCTGCCTGTCTATGCGTATATCAGACTACACTCAGTTGTCATTCGAGTGCAGTCTGCTGTTTCACACGCACCCATAGACTTGTATGGGTGTGCGTTATGGTTAGTTGCTTTTACAGGCAATATACAGTTTTAGGCTGGGGCCACACTGCAATTACTGCGATCCCCTCGCATGACACTCACCTCACGATGGCAATATAGCAGAGCCGAGTGTCCCTGCGACTGAGCTCCGACCGTGCAAGCGGACCTCAGCTGCGAGGGGCCGGCACTGAGGAGGGGCGGGTTGGCGCTGCAGAGGGGAGGGAGGGATTTATCTCCCTCTGTCCTCCGTTGCTGGCTATTGCCATTCTCGCCCTGCACCC
The DNA here is from genome assembly GCF_048569485.1 of Anomaloglossus baeobatrachus. Classification (NCBI taxonomy): domain Eukaryota; kingdom Metazoa; phylum Chordata; class Amphibia; order Anura; family Aromobatidae; genus Anomaloglossus; species Anomaloglossus baeobatrachus. The sequence goes on along the minus strand of NC_134360.1, from coordinate 179,855,779 downwards.
GCGGTACACCGGTGCGATTTTTCTCTCGCCCCATACACTTAAATGGGTGCGAGGGAAACAAGGATTGCATTGCATCCGCAGCATGCTGTGATTGTTTTCTTGGTCTGATTAGGGCTGAGAAAATAATAGCTCATGTGTGCTGACACACAGGCTAATATTGGTCCGAGTGGAATGCGATGTTTTATCGCACTCCACTCGCACCGATTTTCTCGCCGTGTGGCTTAGGCCTTACCCATGTAAGGAGAGGACGACCCCTTTTTAAAAGATTCTTTCATTCTGCAAGAGATCTAATTTTTTGTGGTTTCTTTGTGACCGTTGTGTCCCTCACCTTAGCCAATGAATCTGACTCTTAGCTGGATCACTGTAGTATGTGACAATGTTTTTCTTTGCGTTTTGGTAACTGGATCATGTCTGGTGCTCCCAAATAATGTATCAGCCCCCCTTTTCACCAGTCAAATGTCTTTACATCACCAGCAGGGGGTGCTTGCTGTCATTTGACTTATTTGGATAGCAATTGGGGATCAGATAGTGCACTATTTGATTTTTTATTTTAGTAATGAAGACCCCTACCAATTACCAGAGTGCCACATAACTTGCCCCCGCAGCAGTCCACGCCGAGCTTTTCCCTGTGTGCGGTCTGTAATCTTCTCTCTGTAGTTTTTATTAGGGGCAGAGCCCTGTCACGTTCATACAAACCTCCGGTGCCACATTATCATCACACAAGTCACTTTATTCTTTAGAGGGGAGGCTCGTATGGAGCCTCTACTGATCTCAAGAAAATTCACAGTGTGGGTGAAATAAGTATTGAACACGTCACCATATTTCTAAGCAAATATATTTCTAAAGGTGCTATTAACAATTGCTCACCAGATTTCAGTAACAACCCATCCAATCCACAGGCAAGAAAAAAAATCAAACCATAGATATCCATAAATTTAGGGATGTGTAATAACGAGAATTGACACAGGGAAAAAGTATTGAACAAACTTACTGAAACATATTCAATACTTCTTATAAAAGCCTTTGTTGGTGATCAAGAAGCCTTCTGTATGGAGAACTAGTCGCCTGCATTGCTCAGGTGTGATTTTGGCCCATTTTTCCACACAAACAGTTCAAATCCTGAAGGTTCCGTGGGCTCCTTCTATGAACTCTGAGCTTTAGTTCCTTATATAAATTTTCTATTGGATTCAGCTCCGGTGATTGGCTGGGGTATTCCAGCAGCTTTATTTTCTTTCTCTGAAAACAGTTGAGAGCTTCTTTGACTTTGTGTTTGGGATCATTGTCTTGCTGAAATATCCACCCTTGTTTCATCTTCGTCATCCTGGTAGATGGCAGCAGATTTTTATCAAGAATGTCTTGGTACATTTGTCCATTTAGCCTTCTTTAATGACCTGATGTTTGTCAGTGCTGTATGCTGAAAAACAGCCCCATACCATGATGTTATTTCTACCTCCAAACTTCACTGTTGGTATGGTGTTTTTGGAGTGCTATGCAGTGCCTTTTGACCTTCAAACAGTATGTGTTATGACATCCAAAGAGTTAGATTTTGGTCTCATCTGACCAGACTGTATTCCCATAGTATTTCACAGGCTTCTCTAAATGTTGTTGAGCAAACTTTAAACGTGCTTGAGTATGCTTTTTGTCCAATAGTGGAGTTTTGTGTGATGAGCGTGCATACAGGCCATAGAGGTTGAGTGCATTACTTATTGTTTTCTTTAAAACAATTGTACCTGCTAATTCCAGGTCTTTCTGTAGCTCTCCACAGGTGGTTCTTGACTCTTGGACAACTCTTACAATAATTCTTTTCATGCCTCCATCTAAAATCGTGCGTGGAGCAATTGGTCAAGGCCACTTTATGGTGAAATCATGTTCTTTCCACTCTGATTATGGCCCCAACAGTCACTGGAACCTTCAATAGTTTAGAAATTCTTCTGTAACCAATGCCATCACTATGTTTTGGAACTATAAGGTTGTGAAGGTCTTGAGGCAGCTCACTGGTTTTACCCATCACGAGATGTTTCTTGTGTGGCACTTAAGTCATGAGACACCTTTTTATAGGCCATCAGTAGAACCAGCTGATATTAATCATTTATTTCCCTGTCATTTCTCATTATTACACATCATTAAATTTATGGCCCTCTATGGTTTGATTTCTTTTCCTGTGTGGATTGGATGGATAGTTACCAACATCTCTTGACAAATTAATGTCAATAGTACCTTTTAGAAATACATATATTTTTTAGAAAATTGGCGGCGTGTTCAACACTTATTTCACCCACTGTATATCCAAGTGAGTGCTCATTGTGTCATCACGGGGTCTGTACATGACTTTTCAAGAAGTGGAGTTCTTCAAGTTTCAAACGTTCCTTTGCAGTGTTTACCCCCCAAATCTATAAAATATTTGTACATGAGTAGCAGTGTCTTCTATCACTTCATATAAGGTGTCAATGATTAGTCTTCTTACCATGACAGACCACAAGGCTGACCACCCACTCAAGTTTATTGTTGGCTGACGGCTACTACCCCCAACATCTCTAGACACATGGCTGCTCAGACAGTGAGGGTGTTATATCATTATGTGTATAGGCGGCTGCCAGACACCTGGTGGTGGTTATAACTCAAGAAAACAAAGGATCAGGCTGGTAGAAATCCAACCCTGCTGACCCTGGTTTACCCATGACTTCAGATTATTGGTTTTCCTGTCAAGACATCTGTTGTCAGAGAACTCCCATATCACAAGCTCCACACAAGGTTACAAAAAGATGTAGATTTTTTTTTATCCAGTGTGGAACTACTTGCCATAATTATGAGATGGTTGTCACCCCAGCGAAAAAAACGATTTATCCTGACTGCCTCCTATACCTAAATGCTTGGCCAAAGGGGGTAAAAGTGAAATATTGCAGGCAAAGGGTTATATTTTTTGAGTGCTATAACTGTAGAAAAAAAGATATCCATACAGTGAACTATTGCGGTCAAGCAAAAATTTACAAAAATGAAAAGGGTTCTTGGTTTAACATTCTGATCAGACAGTATGTATTCTACTGCTATGTCTCAAACTGCTCAGTGGTTCCCTGACACGGGAGGTGGGGCGCCATGCACTGACCACCACCGAAACGTGCACCAGCTGGGGCAGCGACCTGGTATACCATAGCACCCATGCAAAGAGCCCATGTCTTTAGGGCACAGCACCACAGCAGCATTGGCCATCGCGCTGCAGCATTGGCCATCGCGCTGCAGCATTGGCCATCGCGCTGCAGCATTGGCCATCGCGCTGCAGCATTGGCCATCGCGCTGCAGCATTGGCCATCGCGCTGCAGCATTGGCCATCGCGCTGCAGCATTGGCCATCGCGCTGCAGCATTGGCCATCGCGCTGCAGCATTGGCCATCGCCCAGCCGCATTGGCCATCGCCCAGCCGCATTGGCCATCGCCCAGCCGCATTGGCCATCGCCCAGCCGCATTGGCCATCGCCCAGCCGCAATGGCCATCGCCCAGCCGCAACCCCAAGTGAAAGGAGCTGAAACTCACCTGCCACGTATTCTCAGACTGTTAGGCATTGTGAACGCACATCAGTCAACTTGACAGGACACTCAGTGGAGCTGGACTAAAGCAGAAGATAAACAACTTTTTTCAGCTAACTGAGAATGAACATCCATCTCAATCAGCCTGACCATTTTAGTGCATCTCTCTCTTGTGCTTCACGCAGTCCATGTCCTACTGCACGTCTTCTGAAATCAAAGCGGCGCTGCACAAATGTATGTCAGATGCCATCATTAAAATCCTGACAGAGTGCAGTAAAGCATATCTTTTTGTATATTATTTACTTTTTATTAGGTTTTTCAGAAAACTCCTTTAAATTCAAATTACCTGACCCTTATGTCCCCTAGCATCATAAGGGGGAGTCGGAGGCCCCATAAGCATTAGATGATTTTTTTTCCCAGTAGGAATCAGTGGGTTCCGTTAACTTTAATATGTTTGACAGCCTTAAAGACCCCCCCATACATGACAGACTAAAGTCAAGAGGACCTTCTGATGTCCGCAGGATTGGCCAACAATCTACATGGGGGCTTCCGACCCCCACTGACTGATGACGGGGAGTCGAAAAATTATAATTTTAACGCCTGACCCTTTTGTTATCTTTTGGGATTTACCCAATGATTATGCCTCTAGCCAAAATTATTTGTGTATGGGGGAGTCAGTAGAGAGCCGTCAGCCCAACGATCGTCCTAATGTGAATGGGGGCATTTAGCGTTTTTGCTCCAAGTAAGAAGTGATACTCTCTAGGCAGATTCTCGGAGACATGACATTTGAACGTTTTTATTTTTATTACATTTTATAACCTTTTTTATTTATATATGGTCCTGTTTGTTATTCATGCTCCTATTACGGTATTTATTCTTATCTCAAATCCATCTACATTGACAGCACTGACCGTATTCTTCATGTCCTGGAATGACTGCTGAATAATATAACTTTTTATAGTAAGTGCATGGAACAAATATTTGGCGCAGTCGGCTATGCTCAGTGTTTCCTACACATTGCAGGGGAAGGAGTAGGCTTCTATTGATAGGTGTAATATATATATTATATAATTTTTTTTTAATTTTTTTATTTTATTTCTTTTATTTATTTTTTGTGTTCAGCAGCCAAGATATTTTTTTATATAATTTTTTTTATTATATTTGTCTTTTTTTTAATTTTTCATTGGCAGCCAATTTTTTATTTTGGAAAACGGTAGCATTGTTTCATGTATTTTAGGTGTAAAATACTAATCTAATGCTGTACAAACGGAGCTAATAATGATAAACCAGTGATGCCTCCCAGTCCTTGACTCTCTGCTGCCCTCTGGTGTTAAATACCCAATATACGTGTAAATCCTTGTGCTGGTAATTCTAGAGAAATGCTGACTTTCCTTGTCTGTATTAAGTGCACTTACCTCTCCTTTGTTTAATGACAATAAACCTTATATTTCTATCATTTCTCTCTGTCTTCTGTATTCTTTACTCTTGCTTCAATACATTGTTGTTATTAAGATTAGGTTTATTTCTCCTTTTTTAATAATAACTGCTTTAACGCTTCTGCTTATTTTACAAAATTCCTCTTTCTTATCAATAATTTTATATTTGACTATTTATGTAGCCCCATATTGTAAAAACTCAGACATAAAAAAAAATAATCAGAGAATGCAGAATGAAAGCTGTGCCGTCATTAGTTGTTTCTTTTAGGCTGCTTTCGCACATCTGTTTTTTGCCGTCAGGCACAATCTGGCGAATTGCGGATAAAATGGATCTGGCGTCGAATCCGTTTTATTCCTCATAGACTGGTATTAGCGCCGTATTTTGCTGGATGGCCTTGCGTTGCATGCGGCGAAATGTCTTCGTCCGTCTGCCGGACAGGACGCAGCATGCAACGTTTTTTTGTCTCCGGTAAAAAAACGGACCACGCCGGATTCGGAGACGTTTGGCATGTTATATAATGGAAGCCTATGGGCGCCTGATCCGTCATCATCCGGCATATGATGGAATCCAACGAAGGATACGTTTTTTTGAGCTGCGCATGCTCAGTATCACAACGGATTTGTCAAACGGAAGGAACGCATGAAAAAACTTAGGCGACTGATCCGTTTTTTCGCCGAGTCCATCGCATCAGTTTCTTTGCCGGATTGTGCCTGATGGCAAAAAACGGATGTGTGAAAGCAGTCTTAGGCCCTGTGCACACTAGACATTTTTGCGGCGTTTTTTACTGCGTTTTTGTGCAGAAAACGCTGTGACATTGCTTCCCCAGCAATGTCTATGGGTTTTCAGAAGTGCTGTCCGCGCACAGCGTTTTTTTGTAGCAGTGTTTTTGTGGTGACCACAAAAACGCAGCATGTTAATTATTTCTGCGTTTTTCACTCATTGAATGCAGTGCTCAAAAAACGCGGTAAAAACGCACAAAAAACGCAGCGTGAAAAAAAGTCTAGTGCGCACATATCCTTAGACGGGTTCTAAGTCGTGTGCTCTGTATCACCTAATCATTCCGAGATTTTCATATTTATGATTCATAAAGGATTTAGAATGGAGAAGAAATGTTCCATTTTTCTGTACAACTTTAACCTAAAACTACATCAGGTTTTCTCACAAGTCCTAAAAGTAAAGCGACCAGATCAAACCAATAAGATTGCCTTTTTATTTTAGTTTTCTTAAGAAAATGATTCAACCAATATCACATGCATGTGACTGACAAAACTATGTGACTCTTTGCTCGGAGTATCCGGTGTGACCCTCTTGTGCAGTAATAACTGCATTTAAACACTTCGGGTAATTGTTGATTAGTCTGCAAATCGGCTTGGAGGAATTTTAGCCCCTTCTTCCCTACAAAACATCTTCCAATTCTTGAGTGGTGCTTTTAAATAGAAGTCCTCGTCTAATACTCACTCTCCAGTGTCTTCATCTCTACTACCAGCACTCCAATCGGTCTCTGACGATGAGCATTCCAGAGGTCGCAACTGAATACTCAATACAGTGTGTGTGTGTGCGTGTGTGCGCGTGCGTGTGTAGGTTTATTGACCCCTCACATTTTGTAAGTTTATTATATCCTTTTATGGGAGAACACTGCAGATATGACACTTTAAGGCCTAGGACACGCCGCGAGAAAAACGGTGCAATTGGAATGCGATAGAAAATTGCATTCCACTCGGACCAATATTACTCTATGGGGCAGCACCCATGAGAGATTGTTTTCTCAGCCCTAATCTGACCGAGAAAACAGTCACAGCACACTGTGGATGGAATGCGAATCTGTTCTACTCGCACCCATTTAAGTCTATGGGGTGAGAGAAACATCGCACTGCTGTTGTTACACCGGTGTAATGCAAGAGCAGTGCAATTCTCGCATCAGCCGGCAACCTAGAAGATAGGGAGATAAATCCTTCCCTCCCCTCCACAACTGTGGTCTGATCGCACGATCAGACCACAGTTGCATGACACTTGCATGACACTCGGCTCCCGCTGTGCTGCGAGCATGAGCCGAGTGTCATGCGAGCACTCCCAGTAATCCCTGTGTGGCCTCGGCCTAATACAATGTACAGTAGTCGGTGTGCAGCTTGTGTAACAGTGTAAATTTGGTGTCCTCTAAATAATTCAACACACAGTCATTAATGGCTAAACCACTGGCAACAAAAGGGAGTATACTTTGAAGTGCAAATGGACAAATTGTGCCTAAAGTGTCAATATTTTGTATGACCACCATTATTTTCCAGCACTGCCTTAACTCTCTTGGGCATGGAGGTCAGTAGAGTTTCACAGGAGCTGCTGGATCCTCTTCCATCCTCCATGAGGACATCACAGAGCTGCTGGATATTAGAGACCTTGCATGCCTCCACCTTCCATTTTGAGGATGCCTCACAGATGCTCAATAGAGTTTAGGTCATGCCCCTTTTCCCTCAGTTTATTTAGTAAGGCAGTGGTCATCTTGGAGGTGTGTTTGGGGTTGTTATCATATTGAAAGAGGGGGGAGCCAGCACATCTGAGCGTGGCATGCATCAAATAGTGTAAATTCACCGATTTATTCCAACTGTACTATAATACAAAATGAGATTTTTAGCAAACAATTGATCAATTCTTTGAGCTACCCCTGCCAACGTCACGGCAAATCTCAATTGTGCCATGCGGCATCTTAGATAAATTAAAAGCAGAACCATACTTGGGTCTGGTCTACCTTTATTTATGGTTGCTAGTCTGGCACTGTGAAGGTCAGTTCTCATATACGAGTCACTGCCTCTCGGCTCCACTAGCCTGAGCAGACTTAGGTGCAGTACCGCATACACACCATGAGGATGGGGTGCGCTGTGTATGTGTCACTGCACCTCAGTCTGCTCAGGGCAGTGGAGCTGAGAGGCAGCATCAAATACACAACATGAGGACGGGGTGGGCACTGATGCTGCCTCTCAGCTCCACTGCCCTGGAAGGGTTGCGAAATTAATATTTTGTGGAATAACCATGATTTTTAATCACAGCTTTCATGCGTCTTGGCATGCTTTCCAACAGTCTTTCACACTGCTTTTGGGTGACATTATGCCACTCCTGGTGCAAACATTTAAGCAGTTATTTGTTTGATGGCTTGTGACTATCCATCTTCCTCTTGATTACATTCCAGAAGTTTTCAATTGGATTCAGGTCTGGAGATTGGGCTGGCCAAGACAGGGTTTTGATGTGGTGGTCCTTCATCCACACATTGATTGACCTACCCTGTTTCCCCGAAAATAAGAAACTGTCTTTATATTTTTTTTTTGCCCCTAAAAAAGCATTAGGTCTTGTTTTCAGGGGGTGTCTTATTCTCGAGGAGACATGGTTGGGGGTAAGTCTACCCCCCACAAAAAGCAGACCCCCTTCCCAGGATCGTCATACTTACCAGCCCCGGGCATCTGTGTGGCTCTCAGATCTCCCTGTGATCTCCCAGCAGGTGTGGTGCACACCTCCCCTGCGTCTGGCCGACACACACACAGTACTTCAGATCACACACTCACACATCAGATAGCATACACTCATAATAGACACACACACATTAGATTTCACAGTGACTCACAGGACGTGCGTTTCACCTCCACAATCACGCAGGCATATGCCACCTGGATTCCTACCATCATACTCTATGGACCCCCATCCAGATTAAAATCAGTGGAGTCTCAGGTAGTTACCTGGACCAGCAACTGTTTGCTCCATTATCCCCTATGCTCCTGACCATATTTTTGGCTCCTAGCCCCTGGCTTCTACACATCATTCCAGGCATTATTACATGTCTTCAGGGACTCCTTGATCCTGAACCACGCCAGAGGTTCATCCATATGCTGAAAATCATTGAGGACACGCACCTTGGAGATTGACTCCGATGAAACCCTGACCCTCCCTATATGCTCTTGACTCATCACACTATCATGTGTATTTAAATACTGGATTGGATGCGTTTTCTTATAACAGTACCACTCGCCACTCATAGTGGAACCCAAAACTTGACATTCCACATATTTTGACCCACGCAGCAATCCAACATATGGTCAAGCAACAGTGCCCTGCACACATCTACCTACTTCGTGTCTTGACATTCTTAAGCCTTTTCCGACCTGAAGAAGGCCAAATAGGCCGAAACGCTATTTGGCGGACTTTTTGTACAGCACTCATTGCACGTTTTTCACTCACAAAATAAAAAGAAAAGGATTTTGACATCAACCATTGTGTCCTCTGCTTTTCTAAGTCTCTATGGGTAATAGTCAGTGTGCCGGAGTTCCTACATAAACTCTTAAAAATATTTTTCTCCTGAGCACCTACGCGAGGTGACGCAAGGTCGTCTTCAATTATATTGAAGCCTCCCTGAAAATTCCTGCTAGGTCTTATTTTCGGGGGAGGTCCTATTTTCGGGGAAACACGATAGTACTTGTAACCAGCAGGTGGACACTCGGACGGTCTCAACTCCTTTACTGAGTATAAAGTAAGTCAATGGGGAACGTGAGCATTTCTCCTAAATATCTTGCAGAAAAATACTCGAGTTTCCCATTGACTTCTATTATACTCGGTACATGAGTTGAGACCGTCCGAGCGTCTGACTGCTTGTTATGAGGCCCGAGCATCGGAGCATGGTAAAGCCCGCTCATCACTAGTAACAATGTTTTGAACTTTTGACTTTCAGGCTCCATATCTCACCATCCACTACAGCTTTGAGCGTGAGACGACCCTCATTTTATAAACAATCATCCTGCCTATCTCATACA